>NC_060952.1:12835315-12924330 GCF_022045245.1 Lucilia cuprina | reverse complement strand
TCTAGTTCAGTTCTAGTTCAGTTCTAGTTCAGTTCTAGTTCAGTTCTAGTTCAGTTCTAGTTCAGTTCTAGTTCAGTTCTAGTTCGGTTCTAGTTCAGTCCTAGTTCAATTCTAGTTCGGTTCTAGTTCAGTCCCACATTTAGGTTAAATTCTATTTTGAGGATCAGGTTCATACATATAAAAAAGTATGCTACATCAGGTTGCGCTTTATATTGACTAGAATGTATGACAGCTGTTAAAAAACTTCTTTTTCCCACTTTCAGAAAAACGCTTTTTAAAAAAAGCAAAACAACCAAAATAGAGCAACAAGTACTTCATAGTAAGTGAGCATATAATGAGCTCATATATAAAATATAAAGATATTATTCACCCATACTTGCATCCGTAAATACATTAGCACTCATATAAATCCACATACACCTACAACCACGGAAATAAGTATGTATGTGCAACATAAAAAAACATAAGATTTAACCAACTTGATAAAAAAAACTCCACCAAAAAAAAAAAAAGAAAAAAATTATGTTTATTCACTCACTGGGTATGAACGAATGAACGAGTACCTTCAATTTACTTCACAAGCTGCCACTAGTGTTTCTTTTTTTTCAATATACCAACTGTAAAGTTGTTGAATTCATGTAAGTATACATACATATGTGTACTTTCATACATAAATATGTATTCTTACATACATATCCATTTAAATGTTAGTGTTTTCATCAGTGTGTATTACTTCGTGAGTATTTAATGAATGAACGTTTGAATGACTACACATTAACTGCACATTAGTTTTTTTTTCTTGAATATCACTGCATCTTGAATGTAACTCTTTATTCAATTTTATTTTTTGTTGTTCAGTCAAATTAATAAAATCTTATACAGCAATTACTGAATAATTCAAGGTTTAACAAGCAGTTTGTTTTTGGTTTGTTTTTTTGTAGGTACATGATTATGTCTTTATTAATTGAAGTTTTTATTTTCATTGATTTCATTTGTATAAATATTTAAAAGGAGTTTGTTTTCTTTTCAGATAAAAATTTTCCTAATGATATAATAACGTTTGTATAAAGAAAATTTAGAAGATTTTTATTGAAGGAATTATTATAGATTGGAAAGCAATGAAGAAATTTTATTATATTTGAATTTTGTATGTATGAAACATATTTAGAATTATTTTGAATACAAACGAAGTTTCAGAAGGTTTTTAGTATTTTGTGAGAATGAATCGATGTAATTTCAGTTACATCGATTTAAAAAGTAGCATTGAACTGACAATTATGTAGAAGATTAGTTATAGTTATATCCAACACTTGTTTGAGATAAAGGATATAATAATCCATGTGGGTGATTTCTTAGCAGACAAAACGATAATATAAGAATTATGATTTCGGATATAAATTCTCATTTCAGTCAATAATGATAATTTAAGTAATGATGGTTGAAATGTTGATAATGACGAATAAATTGTAGATGCATTCATGTCAGCTTTTTCTATACCTGTGTGTGTATGTGAAAACGTCTGTTCATTGTTGTTGTAAATACATCCCAGCAAAAACTTATATTAAAAAGTAATAAGTTAAATAGTTATAAAAAATTTTAATATTTATACATTAGCATTTTAACTCATTATTTATACGAGACGATGATTTTGGAAGCAAGTATTTACTATGCTCACTTACAAATAATTACTTAAATATGTATTTAGAAATAAAGAGTTAAGAAGTTAAAGAGTTAAGAACTATCGTATATCTTGTTCGATAGTTCTCTAAAACGACTTACAAACACATATAAGTCATTATTAGATTACTTAAATGTAATTCACCTGGTATATAGTTATCGTTAAAAAGTTAGTAGTTTTGTAAAAAAACAAGTCATTACCAAGTTATTGTTGGTATATTGTATGTGTTTTTTTTTTGTTGTTGTTGTTGCTGAAGTCTTATGCTTACAAAGCATATCGGAGGCGCCAATAATTATGTTCTTTTTTCAGCTTTTTGTTGTGTTTATTGTTTTGTTTTTTTTTATAGCCATACACTTCATTGTTGTTGTAGTTATAATGCTAGTTAATGTGGTTGTTGTTGTTCTTCTGTAGTTTATTTTTATAACTTGTGTTTAGTTTAGTTTGAACTTAATTTATGGGGTTTATTAATTGTTGGCTTTTGATATTAATGGGGTTATAAATACAAATTAATTTTGATTTTAATAGAAAAGAAAATGCTGTATTAAATATTAAATATCATAAATATATATTGTAAGTGAATAAGGCGATATAATAAATTCATTGATATTCATATTAGTGTAAAATACATAAACAAATGATTATTAATAATTAATAGTTGAATAATTTGTAATAGTTTTATTAAGTGGTAATATAGAAACAGGTTAAAAGCATTATAATTTAATAATGTTTTTACAAAAAAATATTCGGTAGAATGAAAAAATTCTCATATTAGGTGCCAAATGCCAAATTATAATAATTTAAAGTTTAGTTTATATTTATTTAAATTTAAAAATTTTCCACTAACTTAAACCACTGTACATAATTCATACCGCAATTTTCGTTGCACTGTATATAACTGCATTGTTAACCAAATTACCTATAAACGATAAAACTATCCATCTATACATGTACCTCTACTCCCAAGTGCCATCAATTATTCCTTATATTAACTACCGTTTATAACAATCCTCGATTCCTCTCTTTTACATTTTTATTTCACATTCATATGTATGTACATTAGACCGACCCAAGAAAAATTGTTCTCAAAATATTCATATGAATATATTTTGGATTTAGTGTTGTCCCATTCGTCAGCAGGATAATATCCTTAGACAATTTTTCCTTTTAAATTTTAAAATATTGCCCATCTTCAAAAAAGTTTTGTTTAATATTTCCCAAAATATTATATTATTGGGGCCACCCTAATGTATATATCTACATATCGCCACCTGAAATGCAAAAAAGGCGAACGAACCAAAAAATTTAAAATCGACTTATGGAATACTACTACAGTAAACTACATGTTGTCGCAAATTTAGTCATATTTAAACTAGGGTTCTATAGTTGAAATGAAATGTCGACTTTTCGACTTTTTTCATTTAGTTAAAAGTCGACTTTTCGACTTTTTGCATACTATGAAAAGTCGATTTTTCGACTTTTTTATTTAATTAAAAGTCGACTTTTAGACTTTTCGACTATAAGTATTTTATAAATAGTCGACTTTTCGACTTTTTCCGACTTTACGATTTTTTCGACTATTCTCGACTTTTTTCCGACTATTTCTTTTGACTTTTTTCTAGTTTTTCCGACTATTTTAGGGTTTTTGACTTTTTTTCACTTTTTGTTTTTTGTTTCTACAAATTTTGACTTTTTTCGAGTTTTACCGACTTTTCGACTTTTATTAACAAAGTTGACTTTTTTCACAGACAATAGTTGAGTTATCGACTTTTTTGGAACAAACTAGTCGACCTGGACTTTGATTATTCGTATGTCGATTTATAGAACCCTAATTTAAACATGTTTATTAATATTCATATATAAATTTTGTAACAAAAATTACGTTTTTATAACAACATTAGTTTTTTTAGTTTTAGTTTTTTGTCTCTCCTGTAAATTTTTCAAAATTGTGGTTACGCCCTTTTGCATTTCAGCTGACGATATGTATGTCTATAAAGATTTTATTTTTTTTTTATATTTGTAAAGTTATCAATGTTGTAAATACGGCGACCTGAATAATATTTCTCGTACAAGAAGTCCTAGTATTACATCTGATCTAAATTGCATTTGTTCTATATTGTATTGTTATCCCTGAAGAGAAATACATAGTTGCTACAGCGACAGCAACAGCTCTGAATCCATTATACTTAACAAAAAAATAACAAGTAAAGGAAAACTTTTTTCGTATGAAAATCTAAGTGTAATTGTTAAAGTATTTACATGTATGATAGAAAGTCTATGAATCCTTAAAACTCCTGCAAATTTGTAAATGTTATTCAACACAAAGTTGTTATTTGTAAAATTGCTTTATTCTTATTCATTAGGCTGTTCGCTGGACCACTTTTTTGCAACTCATTTCAAAAGCTTGGAAATATCTTATATTTAACAAGTTTTTTATTTTACCCGTGTTCTGTTATTTTAGAGCTATTCCTTAATGATATTTTTAAAAAGTCAGTTTCTCGAGATACCCTATTATACATTTGCAAAAATATTAGAGTAGCTCGGGAAAAAAGTCGTGTTAAATTGTTTTTAATAATGTTTTCAATTGTTTTAATTTATAAACCAATTATCTATTTTTTAATAGTTGAAATAATTTTTCAGATAAGAAAGTTTATAAAAATGTTTATATGTAATTTATAAATAATCAGAAAAATACAGATTAATTTTAATTGTATCAAAATGTTCAACATTTTTATTCTTGTTAATTTTAAAATAGTTAATTAGACCAGTCTAATATATAAACTGGATATATACAACAGTATTGTGAAAAACTTTTCACATTTGTCATTTACTATATGTATAAATAATTGTTGTATATACCCAGTAAAAACTTGGTGATGACTTAAAGGACTAACACTAGACCAAAACTTATCCAAGAAAAAAATTGTGATTTCCAAAGAACCAACTTTACTTTCTTATTTCATAGTTTTTACAATTTTATTTTAAAGAAAATGTTCTATTAGACTTTTTAAAAAACTTTATTTGGGAAAATTTTAAATAAAATGCTTTTAATTGTTGCAATTATAAACTTTTAAACCCACTTATATACATATGTAGCGTTCGATTTGCTTAACCTGTGGCAAGTTAAATTATTTCTTGTTTGATTGTTGTTGCAATTCTATTATTTACGTTTTAAAACTCCCTCTAATTGATAAAATTTAGTTGTCAAAATTTGTTGACCCTTTTACTACTAGCTTTATTTTATAATTCAATTCAACATTTGTATACCATACACCACTATAGCCGATGTTTGTAATACCTCCAATGTCTAGCCGTGTTAAAATAATTTGTTACCATATGTATGTGAGTGGTGAAAAGTGTTTTTATTAGCTTTTTTTCAGTCAATGTAAGTTTCTGCTGGGTTAACATGTATTTTGCTAGTGTATGAAGTCAGTGTTAAATGTCAATTTTTATTTCACACTACAAAAAGTAGAGTTTTTTTAACTTGTTTAAATTGAGTTTATGTTGAATTACACTTTTGTATTTATTTCTTATTCTTTTTTTCAAACTTTAATTAATTTTAGTTATTAAGTTGTGTTTATAACGAACTTTTGGTATGTACCAGCAAATTATGCATTTAAAACTGTATGATCAGGTGACTTTTTGATTAGAATTTCATAGGCAACGTTTAAAAAAATGTCTGCGTTCTAATGTGTAAAATATTTAAAACTGTATAGTACATTTAAAGTATATTGTATTTTCGTGTAATGCAGATGGTAATCAGTTGACTTCAAAAGTTCAAAAGTAATGATAACCATAATAACAGTAAATTACCAAGTTAAAAGCAAAAATGTTATATATAAATGTAGCTCATATAGAATTCGATATTTTTCCAAATATAATTTATTTTGTTTTTCCTTTTAATTTACAATATCATAAAAAACTTTTTGATTAGTTTATTTACATATATTTGAGTGTAATTGATTTTTAATGCACTTATAAAAATAGTTGTTTTTATTATTGTTTCAGGTAAATATTTGTAAAATAACATTCATTCTTTTTTTTTGGATATCAGCCACTTTAAATATATCCATCCATCCATATTGTTTTGTATGTCATTTACTATAAATAATATTTGATTTAAATAATTTCCGTGATTTTTTTTAGTTTATTATTAAAAGTCAATGCTCAACCATAAACCTTCCCACAAAAAGTACTTGAATTTTTTTCTTTTTTTTCCTTTTTAAAAATTGATTTGAAAAAAATGTCTCTCGTTTCGCATTATGTAGGAATATGTACTTATGGCATGAGTTGTATGAAGAAGCAGACAAATACAAAAATGAATTCAATGACAAGAGTTCACCACAATTGCTCCACAGGATATTGAATTGTTATGACAGGTTATAGTCATGAAAATGATGACGACGACTACGATGATTTTGTTGGAAAAAAAATAATAATAAAATATTACAAATGTCGAATATGTCGCAAACTCGTACTTGTTGCCATTACAACCTGTTGATAGAAGACCATAGAATTGAAAAGTGAAATATGAACTTGCAACATGTCAATGTAAGAGTTTGGGTGTGTGTGTGTGTATAAGGCAAGTTTTAAAAAAGAGAAAATTCATGTAAGCAAATGTTTCTAATATTTAACGAACTTTAAGGGAAATGTGATTTAAGGAAATAATTTAAGTTTTAAAGCAAATTTGTGTGGCTTACCCAGCAAAAACATACTCAAGGACTTACTTTTCAGTGTAAGTTTTGGCTGGGTTATTTATAATCTGAAAATACGTCTGATTTCTACAAAAGAAACTAATTTCTAATTCTATTATAATAGTTGGCAAAAATTTGGCTAAACTATTTTACCATTTTTAGTATTTAAATAATATCAACTAGATATAAAATCAATTACTCCTAAAAGGTCTTTAATTTACAAACCCATAAATATAAACTTATTAAAAACCACCTGCCTTTCCTTTTTTGGTATTGAGAAATTCAATTTGCGAATAAAAATTCTTAATTTGACTGACCGTTAAAAAAAAAAAAAAAAACAAATTACTACACCCATAAAAACATTAACCTGTTTTATGGAAAATTGAAAATTATTAAGGAAAACGTCATAAAAGCCACACGCAGAAAAAATAATTGTAAAAACAAAAAAATTAAAAAAAATTGAAAAATCTCCATCAACTGCAATCAAAAGTTTAATTAAAGTCTCACCGGTAAAAAAATACCAAACTGCAAGTACCAATACTCGTAATAGTAAACTTTATAACTGACAATAGACATGAAAAGCCAAGTGAGGAAAACAACGACAATAACAACAGTAAAAACAAAACGGTTAAATCTCTGCAGGCTACAACAAGTAACCTGTCTTTAGACCTTTTTTTTCGATCGTTTTTGATTGTTGATGTTATGTTTTGCGCAAGTGCAAACTGGGCAATAACGTGGCTGACTGCCTTGGAACGTTAGTATATTTGGTGATATTTAGACTAAATGACTGACGGACTAACTGGTAGAAGGAAGGACGGACGTAGGAACAGTTTCTTTATAATATGTTCATACATATATACATATATTGTGTGCCAGCAAGTCACACAAACAGAAAAACATGCATACATATTATACTAAATAAATAGACAAGATACAAACAAGCCATATTTAGTATTTAAAGTCAAACATTAAACAAAGTTACATGACGATGGACAGACAGACGGACAGTTCAACATACATATGTATTTAAACGTTTTCAATAACTAAAGGTAAATTTGGCCAATAACATTACTCATACACACAGACATCATATTACTAATACTAAATAAGCAATTTTAACTTGGCTGACTATTTTTGGTCAAAAATTGTTCAAACGTTGCCATCATCATCATCATTGCGAGCAACAAAAACAACACTAGCTGCACTATTCGTACATTTGAAATTTATAAAATATGTAATGTGCTTTTGTTGGCATTTTGACCGCCTTTTTGAGAAGACCTTTTACACGCAATTACATTTTTGTACATATTTATATATCTATGCAGGCTAGGGATTAATAAGGAGGCACATTTTTGGTACTATTAAACAATTTTTGTTGTTAGAACTTTAGAAGTCTTTACATTTCGTATGCATCATACAGTCATAATCAAAACATATTTGTTTCTTCTTAACAAAAATCATATAAGTTTAAAAAAACAAATCGAAAATATGAGTTATCTCTCATCTCTGATGCTCATTCACACTACCAAACTAAAATTAAACAATTACAAATTTAGTCATAAGTGCAACATATACAAACTATGCAACATCATGCGAATTGGAATCCATAAAGTAAGCGATAAACGTAAGTATGTACATGTACTTTTTACATTATGAGGATAAAATACCATTTAAAAACAACTGTTTAACAATTACAACAAGTACAACCTAAAAGCCACTAATGCATACAAAAACACATCTACTCCCCATACATACATTTGTATATACTTACATATGTATGATTAAAACAAGGCAAAATAATATTTATCTTGTAATATTATTTTCTGTTTGTTTGCCTTCCGACTGCTGCCATAAGCCCTCAAAATTTAAAAAATTTTGTAAAACTAGCAAAATTGTTTTAATATATATATATATGTATATGTATTTGTACATTAAGACATATAGTGGTATAATTGCTCATGAGCACATATAGAAATATATTCAACCTGAGTATTTATAGGTATGCTGCAGGTCAAAAATCTACAAATATGTTATGGACTTTGACTTTAAGGGTTTAAGGAGTTATAGAAGTAAGGGGCAGATAAACAGTGGTTTAGTTTAAACATAATACCATTCATTAGATCACATAATACATGGGGGATTTCATGACAAGTGACCAAACTTTTGAAACCGATGTCTTCCGATCGTAATGAAATTTTCGCCAATATTAGTTAGATATATAAATATATACAATTTTCGGATGCTTTATAACAATAATTTCGTGTAACGCATAGAAGACCCAACTATTGAAACCGATGTCTCCCTATCGTAATGAAATTTGCATCAATGTTAGTCATATACATTTATTAATACATACATATACAATTTTCACATTCAATACAATAACAACTTCGTTAAGCGCATATGCAACAGATGAATCAAAAATTGCATTTATACCATTCACCTTCGTGAGAAGGGTATGTATAAGTTTGTCATTCCGTTTGTAATTTCTATACTATAATTTTATATATTCTGGATCCTTATAGATAGCGGAGTCGATTAAGAAGTACTTCTTCATTTTTCAAAAGGTACTTTTTGAGTATTCTATAATAACGAACTTAGAAACATGAAATTAAGTATGTATAGCCCGGATTAGAAGAGAACACATCAATGGGGATTTTTTGATACTTTTTCGTTTTGCAAAGAATACTTTATGAATTTTCTAAAATTTTGATCCTAAAAATAAGAAATTAAGTATGTAGAGTCGGAACCGGGAAAAGTGAATTTGTTTGGTACTTTTTTGTTTTCTTAAAGGTACTTTTTTAATTTTCTATAATATTGAACCTAGAAATAGAAAATTAAGTATGTAGAGTGGTAATTAGGCGAGGACAGATAAAATGAAACTTTTGGGTACTTTTTCACTTTTTTGAAGTTGTAAGTAAAAGAAGACTTTTTGGTACCGACTGTTATTTTACACAATATGTTGAAGTGTATATAAGATTCGGCACAGCAGAATTTAGAACTCTTACTCGTTTTTGACTATTAAGTTTCGATTAGATATTATGAATGTTTGAGTCATTTTCAGAATACGACTTAAATGAGGCCTGAGGTCAAATTTGGTCCGATTTTCTTAAAACTCTACAATATATTTGGACACACCGAATTGATATCTCTTCAATTATATCGCGATTGCTAAAACATTTAATAAAATATTGAATGATATTCTTCTGAGACCTGCTGGTAGGCAGTCTCGAAATAATATGTGTTAAAACTAAGTCAGTTAGCTGACAAGTTATTAACACAAATGTCTGTCATACACGAAAAGATATTTCATAACTGAAAAGAATTTTGTAATAAATAGAACAAATCGCATCTTACTATTCCTCAAAAACTATTTTCATTCATAAAAAGAAACATTCGTAAAGAGATTGACATGAAAATAAACAATTTTGAGTTAAAGATTATTTTTTTTTCAAAATTTTTGAATATTTCATAAAAGTTTACAATAAATGTACATTGTGTAAACTCTCAGCTCCAACTGTGTGAAATATCGCTACGATATTTTCAACATTTTATAAGATATAGAGTTAAATTAAAATGATTTCCATATAAAAATAACTTCTAATTTGTTGACTGGAATTTCCGACAAAATTATTACTGTGCAGTTTTGCAAAACCGTTAACAAATTTTTTACAAACTTGAATATGTGTATAACCCAGCAAACTTGAAGTCAAACATTTGAATTTCAACATTTGACAGCAAAGGCTTAATGTATCAAATTTTAAAATTTAATTTTTAATATTTTACAATCGCAGTTGAAAACAATTAATATGTTTGCTGGTATACTAGTACAACTTGTGTGTTTGCTGCATTTATAAAAACATTAACATGATTATTCGTACTTAAAGTTTTGGCCAAGCTCTGTTTTTCTTTTATTTTCTTATTGTTGCCCCAAAAAATTTTATAGAATTTTTGGTGTTTAATGCTGCTTTCATTGTTGTTGTTACAAACATGTTCACATTTGACTCCTTTTTTGTTGTTGATTTTTGACTAAAAATGGCCATGTAAGCAAATGTGTGTTTAGTGTTACAGCAAAAGTAACACACAAGCTGTGGCACACATATACATACATAATAATACATAAATAAAACTTTATATGACAACGTGTGCAAATAATCTGTTGCACCGAAGGTTGTTGCCATTTTTAGTGGTCACTAATAATAATAGCAGGTTACACGGTACTTTTAACTCTACAATCAAAAATAAACAACAACAACATGTACATGTAACATCAAAATAACAAAATTTGTCTAGAGAAAAATAAAAAAAACACACCGTGTGGCAGAAAAGTTAAATAAAATGGTAAAAACGAAACACATAGAATTTGCCACTAGCTTCATGTTTTGTTTGTTTCTTGTTTCTTGTCTCTGATATCTTTCTATCTATCGAGCTTTTGTGACTATGCTATATACAACAACAACAGCAACAATGTAGCCCCGTGTAACAAACATGTATCAGTATCAGTCAGTGGAGACCTACACACATGAAACGAAATCTATACAAAATATGATGTGTGTTGCTGTTTGTTATTTTATTGGTTGCAGATGGCGTTGCAAGAAGCAGATAAATTTTATGATTTTTTTGTATTGACCATATGTTTTTCAAAATTTCATTTCTTTGGCCAAAAATCTACAACAAACTTGTGTGTAAGTTTGTTTTTTTTTTGTTTTGCTGGTTAAAACCTGGTAATAATATTACTGCAGTTATTATTACTTGTACTTGTATTATAGTTTTATGGCTTTGACCGGCACACATTGTGTACAGTTAGTGTGTTGCAGGAAAACAATATTGCATAATATTCTTAAAGTAATACATACACATATTTATCCCTGTATTCATTAATATATTAAACGTTAATTTGTGATTTATTTAGCATTTTTCCCCTATAATACATGTTATTAAACCATTATTAACTTTATCAAGTGTTCATGCATACGGGAATCATTTGCTTTTAATCATAGGATCAACATTTAATCTGGTATAAATTGCTTAATAAATTTTAAAGTTTAGCTGCCTGTTTTTGATATATTGTTTTTTGACCTTTAGGACCTTGATCACCTTATGTGACTTGTTGGTTTTCTTTAAAAAAGGAAAATAAAACCAGAATAGTTTACCTAGTTAAATTTAAGCGACTGCATAAAATTATTAATCTAGATCAATGGATATTAAAAACTTTTTTGTCTAAGTGGTAAAAAATACATACCTAAATTGTGGCAGATAGATTTTAAAGTTTATGTTATAAATATATGTAAAAAAATTCTGGTGATAGTAGTTAAAAGATAAAAATTAGCATTAAATAGTTAATTTACAGAATATTTTCAAAAATTCACTTTTATTAGAAAATTTTCGAAAAAATACTAAGTATACAGCTTCTATAGCTTCACAGGCTAAATTATTTAAAAAGTATTTATATTGCACACACCAAAAGTCCTTATTAAATTGCTCTTATTAACACAGAAAAATAGTCATTATTGTACGCACAATAAAATAACTAAGCATTGGTTTTGTAAAAAGCCCGTATTCTGTGCAATAATGTTTTTCCTTATTATTTGAAAGTACTTATATAAGTAGTGAACTGTAAGCGAGCGTGGTAAGTACTTACCTTTAATGTCATCGACTTGCTAATGTATAAGTTGTAAAAATCGTTTTTTAGCTTTTTAACTTATTACGTATCAATGTATGTTTTGGCTGCAATATTTGAGTTATATTAAATTTTTAATACATTTTCTTTACTAAATTAAAAATTTTTCTATTAATAGAATACTTTCGATAAATTTTCTGTTGATAAAAAATAACCTTTCTCTTTTAGTGATACCCTATTCTTGGATTAAGCTGATGTTTGTAGCGCATAAAATAGTTTTCTTAGAATAGTTTTCTGAGTCAATTAAACCATGTCTGTCGGTCTGGCTGTCCATGTAAAGCTTGTGCCTAAGGTACACACACACATTTTTTGACCCAAGGATGAAGCTTTTTGAAAATAGTTAAAATGACTTGAATATCCTAAGTTCACATATATTGTGATAAAATTCTGTACAAATAAATATTATACAAATAAAAATCTGTTAACCACAAGCCCTCATATATAGTTTTTTTTAGAAATTTGCTTTTCATCCATAAATTAATTAAATATTTCGGAGAAAAGAGAACATTGAAGTCGACCACGCTTCATTACTTGTTTTGATTTTACAATATTTTAATTTTTTACAAATGTTATTAATTGAATATCCTTCAAAATAGAACATATTCAATATTTTATTGAATTTACAAAATATTAAATTTTTTCTTATTTTAGAAAAAAAATGTTTCTATATTTTTTTTTTTAAATTTTGCGAAACTTATTTTTATAAAATTTTTTAATATATTTCCTTTAATAAGGAATTTTAGATAGTTTGAATTTATAAAAATTTTCGATAAATGTTTAATCATTTTTTATTTTTTTTTTAAATTTATGATAAATAAATTTATAAAAATTTTTCTATAATTTTGATATTTTAATAAAATTTTTTCCAGGATGCAAATAATAATTATTAATAATTTTGAATATTTTGCATTTATTTTTAATATTGTAACAAATTCTAGTTTAATAGGATAATTTAGCAAAATTTTCTTTTAATTAAATATTTTTGACTGCTCGAAATATATATAACTGGTACCCGGACCGCGTTGCAGGCCCTTGCCTAAAATTTCAAAATAATCTGTTTATCGCTTTGGGTGTAACTGACTAAAAATTAAAACTTCGATATCATATTAATTCGTAATCGATAAACTCAGGAACTACTACACTTCATAGACGAAATTTCAAATATATGTATGTTTCAGCGATCTTGAGAAGTGTTTCTGTAAAGTTTTAAATCTATAGATAGATAGTTTTAAATCAGATAGATTTAAAACTTTACAGAAACACTTCTCAAGATCGCTGAAACATACATATATTTGAAATTTCGTCTATGAAGTGTAGTAGTTCCTGAGTTTATCGATTACGAATAAACATTACTCTGTTATTTATATAGATTAATATATTTCGTAAAATATTACAACACAAACCTTTTTATTGAACATAATAACTTAAATTTATGTTGCGGCATGATGCTTTTGCGAAATCCAAGTATAATTTTTTTACATTTCCCTGTGCCACCAACGGTTTTCCTTTTGTGGCATAAAATAACATAATTTGAAAGCTGGATAATCTTTGGTCATAATAAACAAAATTACATCTTTATTATGATCCTTAATACGAAAATAAAACTAAAGAGAACAACTTTTAAACAGCCAAAGATTTTCACTGCCACTGACTTAAATGTTGTTGCTGAACTTGCTGCTATTTTTGTTTTTTGTTGTTAATGTTTTTGTAGAGTAAACAATAAAATATAGTGGCATTTAAAAAATTGTTTATCAAGGAACTATAAAGCGAGAGCAGAATATACAAAATTATCGCCATAATAGTTGCAACTAAAATAAAGCGTTTTTGTTAAATTTAATCGCATAAAGCAATAAAATTGTTGTACTGTGTTGCAGCAGTTTACTTAGCTGCTGTGTAAAGATTTAGTACTTGTAGTTAATATTATAATGCATTTTATACTTATAACCTTTAAAGCTGGTGAAATTTTTTACATAAGCAAATAGTCGTTAGTTGTAAAATGACCAGTTATAAATTTATACTTTTCTATGTACATGTGTACAGTTCAAGTTGCTTTAAAATATTTTCTTATATTGAAAGAAAGACCAGAAAAGTACAAAAGCAATGTATCTGCCCTTGTTAAATGTATCTTCATAAATATAAACACTAGTGCAAATCCTCTTTCACTACTTTCTTTATAATTCTATTCAACTATGAAAACTGTTTTTTGTTGAAATAATAGAAACTACTGTTGCTGCATCAGCTATCAAACAATAAAACTACGGTTTAAGTTTTTTACACAAATTTCCTTTAACCGAAACTTTACTTGTACTTCTCCTTCTTTCCCCATAGTGCAATTTCTTATTGCTGAAAACTGAAAAGCCAACCGGGAAAAACCAGCAGCGAAAAATAAAACTGAGTTGTTTCAATTATTTAATAATTTTTGTGTGCGTGCTTTAAAAATTGTTTAGTGTTTTTGGTTGCCTGTTGTTGTTATTTTATTTATATAGGTTTTTGTTGTTTTTCGTTGCTGCCTCTTGTTGTATGTGTTGCACAGACAACTTTGTCTTTTGTCTAATGTTTAGTTTTGTAATTTTTTTTGGTTTGTTTTTCATCTCTAGGGTCTACAGTTATATCTCCCCAAGTTAAACAAGTTACAAGTATAGAAGCTTTTGGGTTCTTTTCGTGAAAATGTTTTTCTGAACGTGAAATTCTTGTAAAAAATATTTTACTATCACAGCTACTAAATGCACATAATCTTACACAAGTGGTTTTAACTTTTTAACACGTTATAATATTTGTTTCCTTTTTTTTGCTGCTCGAATATTTTTAAGATCCTTTTAGTTTTTTTGTTTGTTTGTTGCAAGGTATAAAAATATTTGAATTATTTAATTAAGGTGTTAAAACACTTAATATTTACTTAAGTTTCTATTGTTTAAATGACTATGTAGAGGGCCAAGTTTTAATTTTTAATACAAAGATAGTTATTAGTATTGCACATACACAGAGGGGAAAATAACGCCTGCTACCAAATTGACAGCAAAATGTTTATAATTTTTCAATGACACCCGTTGTCAAAATATATGGATACGTACATTAACGCTCGTTATCAATATCATTCGTTTTCAAACTGTTAACAGATGTGGTAAGTTCACTACTGACAACGCATTGTTTCACTATTAATAACGGATATATGTTGATTTTTTTTTAATTCAATAATATTAATCTAATTATAAGCGTCAAAGTGATTTTATGAACGGTATAAAGTTAATAATGTGTTGATCCATACAAAACTTGGTAGAGTGTTTTTAATTCTTTTCTATTTCAATTTTCGTATTATTAAGCCAATTATGAGCGCTAATGTTATTTTTAGAGGGACCTTATATGAGTGGTAGGGTCCTTATAAAATTTACTGTCTGTAATATAGACATATAAGTAATTACCGATAATGAGGAATTAGATCGGTGTATAATACATATATAAAGCTTTCTATCAAAAGCTTAATATATTATCTTCATATAATATGTTAATATATAAAGTGCTTTTAAATTTCTTAAAGTCAAAAACTAACTAGCAAAAGCTTACATTCAAAATCAAGCCCTTAAAAGCTTAAATTAACATATAATGTTTTGCTTAAATTGTCTATAAAACACAAATTTTACAAGAATAAATTTCGCTTTAAACTTTTTAAATATTTAAAAATATATTCTGAAACATTTATATATAAAAATTGGCTTTAATTGTTTAAAATAAAATTCACTTAACTTGTTACAATATAAAAAAAGATATATAAATAAAAACTGGTGTAAAATTCACTTAACATGTTGTACATATAAAATACTACTGCTACTGCATATTCCCCTGTAAATTGAATTCAATTGTAAAACGATTAAAGCAGAAAAGTTAAAACCTAAACCCAAAATACTCCCATTATTTATTACCAGGGTGGAGATTGAACTTTACTCCCTATAGTTGACAAATTTAAAATCAAATTAAAAAGAGAACGAATAAAATTCAATGCATTTTTTCAGGTCAAATATTTGAAATGTTAAACTTGAAATACTTTTAAAGAAATAATCAATAAACTTGTTGTGTGGCACAACTCACTGCACCCAGTTAAAGTTCTTTCTTACTGCCAAATATGTAAATCTTTACATTCGTTCACTTATCTTTATCTGGTTTAAATTTTTAAGTTTAAGTTTACACATGTTAGAATAATAGTGTTGCTTTTCTAATGTGCAGCAAGTAGGTAGTTTAAGGCTTAAATTTTTGTTTGCATGCAATATTTTGGTTGTGTTTCTTTATTTGTTATTTAAACTATAACGTGTTTAAATGTTAATGATAATTTGACGAGAGCGAGAAAAAAAACCTTTAAAATTAACAAATAAACAACAAATTAATTTAAATCTTAAATCTCTGACAGCTAAACTCCCACAAAAAGCGACAATTTAGCAAATACGATATTCTGACCAAAAAAGTGTTTTTTTTTGCAAAACTAAAATCAAATAGTTTTGTTGTTAATATAATAACAGACTCGAAAATAGGCTACAGCTAAGAAGTCTGTTAATAAAAGCAAGTGTTAGAGCACTGTTTGAGTTTTTTAACGTGGTTTAGTAAAGATTTTCTTAGTTTATACTTGGGGTAGGGCAATTCATTTAAATTAAAAACGACAATAAAATCACAATCAAAATGTAAAAAAACTCAATATAATGTCTCCTTGACTTCATTAACATGAAACCGAAATCTACATGAAAATTGCACCCAAAATTTAACCAAAAAGCGAAAAACACCAACAGTCAGCACAATAAAACACGATAAAATAAAGAAAAAAAACGATAACTTCATGTAATAAAAGGAGTTGTGCATGAATTAAAAAAACCCCGACTTTAAATGATATTTAACCAAAATGACCCCACCACCAACGCATCAGCATTGTCAGCGTCGACACTGTCATCATCATCATCGCCATCATCACCATGAACAGCACCACAATCCATGAGTATTTTTATAGCTACTGCTGCTTTTAACTATTTATTTGTTGTTGCTTTTTACATTCAATAGATAGTGTGAGTGGCTTGGAACAAAAAAATAAAAAATAAAATTGGAACAAGCGTGATTAGCATGAGATATCAGCCACATTAATAAATGACAATTTAAAACCAAATTCATTTATGTAGTTTGTTTGCTCATACAACCATATGTTTTGTTTGCTTTAAAGGTTTTTTTTGTAGTAGTAAAAAAACATAAGTTTTAACTTAAAACAAAAGATATGAAAACAATCTGTTAATGTGTAATTTTTAGTTTTTTTTTTTTGGGGAAAAATACTGTTAAAGGAGAGATATTTTTTGTATGTTATGACTTTATATGGTTATCGAGGCGTCTTAATTGTTGTTGCTATATTAACAGCCACAACAACAGCAATTTTAAAGGCCCAAGTATTGTGCTGCAACTATATGTATGTACTCGTAATACTACGACGACTACTTACTTACTTAAATACTACTTTATGTACTATAATTTACTACTTAGTAATGCAGTCGTATTTACAAATGACTTCTATGCCACTGTCCATGCAACCCAATAAACATTTCAGGAAGAAAAGTGATTCACTGTGATAAACGAATTGGCGAAAGATCAGATGGAAACATCAATACGTATTTAGATAATCAATCGTAAATAGTGTTGTATTAGTAAGGTTTTAAGAATGGAACCCTCAGGGCAGTAGAAGAAGAGGCAAATCCGCTCACACCTAGAGAAGACAAAACGAGACATAAGCAAATTCCTATGGAAAGCTCAATATAAATCAATACACGATCCATCATATAACACCCTATTATATAGATATGTATTTAAAATTGCGATCTGTACGTACTTTGATAATAAGGTTTACATTGACTGCCTAAGGACAGACCCACGGACGGACATCATATACTTTAAGGTTGGTAAGGGAACAATGACATTGTACGTTACAAACATATGCATAAACGTATAAAATATAAATATATTCGACCCCATTAAGCCATGTAGGTAATCTGAAAAAGGGTGCCTCGATAAAGGCGATCAAACACTATTAACCATTACAGAATATGAACATTTTCAAATACTCTTTACAAATTACTATAAATCAAATTTAGAAAAACGTCTATATAAAGGTGGCTGAACACGAAAAATGAAAACTGTCCTGACATGAATTACTTTCGTTACAAATTGTTTACTGGGTTATACGAGTAGTACTAGTAGTAATCGTACTTCTACTACAACTACTATTAAAAACATTAAATCAGATTTTATGCACTGGCTACAATGACCTTATTCTAATATGGCATAAAGTTGTTAAGCAGCAGTTAAATTGTACAATGATATTTTTTTTATTTTCTTAAATTTATTGTCGCTGTTGTTGTGGTAGTAGTAGTAGAAGTATACAAAAATGTGTTGTAGCTTATTTAAAGTTGGAGGTGGCGATGACGTGTTGCATAGTTTTACTTAATATAAGTTTTAACTGATACTTAAACTTACATGCATACAAACACAGAATTAAACGCTTGCTACAAAATGTGCTTGTTGCTGTGGTGGCATTTTGTACTAGTGCGTTGTTGTCGACTACTGCTGCTGTGGCAGCAGCAGCAGCTACACCAGTGACAGTTTCTGTAGTGTGTTCAAATTATAAACGCAGGCTTGTTGTTAATGTCATTAAAGTCTCTGAAATTTTATACACACTGACATCATAGTTTTTATTAAAAATGACTTTGTTACAATTTATATTTAGCATTTTTTTCTTTATTTTTTTTTTGCGAAAATATTATTTTCTATTAAGTTTTATAGTTTTGTTGCTGTTGGGTTTTATTATTTGTTTAAACAAATTCATAAACATATGTCGTCATAACATTTTGTGTAATATTGTGTAAAATGTTTATTTTTCATTCGTTTAACGTATTTAATTTATGAGGGCGTTTATTAATCCTTAAATGCATGAGGTCACCTCAGACAAAATACGCCATGCTACCCTAATGCAGAAATGCCCAAAAAACAACTCTATTGAATTACTAATAGCTATGAAAACTTGTAAGATGATTTCAAAATGATTTAAATTAATTGCCAGCATTCCTTTGAAATATAATTTAACATTAATAAGTAAAAATTTGACTTATTATAATGTACCATGTATAGTACGTTATACATTTAAGGGTTAAAACTAATCTTTTAATATAATGCACATACAAAATTTGGGAACCCTTCAAATAAAAAGTTATTTTTGTAAATTTTAAATGTTGCAATTTCAACCATATGAAACAAAACTATTTAAACTTTTTATTTTTGAGTGGCAGCACATTTTTGCTAACGCGGCAGGTTGAAAACGTTTTACTTTCATAACTATTACCCAAAAATTATAATAAAAAAACATTTGCATAATTAAAAAAAAAAAATTATTTAAAATTATTCATAATTTTAGAAAGAAAATTACCTGTTAGGTTTGCACCTCATCTCAAAAGTAATTCCCTTTTCCCATTTTTAAAATATTTTCATAAATTTATAACAAAAAATCATGTCCTTTTTTACATCTAAATGTTATCCAACTTCTGTTTGGTTCTTTATCATTGTAAAATGTTTAATTTGCACTTACCTGTAAAAGAAAAAAGAAAAAATAATAATTAGATTTTTGATTTCTTTGACAAGTATACATTAACATTTGTTTTAGCAATCGAATATGTAGATTTTATAGATGTAAAATAACAAATGCAACTACTTAGATATGACGAAATTATTATTTTTATTTACAAAGTTTAACTAATACATAGTTTTTTTGTGTTTATAAAATTCAATCAGCTTTATCCCTGAAGTACAACAAAATAATTAAAAACCTAGAGCAGAACAATAACAGAACTAGAATGGAACTGGAATAAAACTAGAACAGAACTAGAACAGAACTAGAACAGAACTAGAACAGAACTAGAACAGAACTAGAACAGAACTAGAACAGAACTAGAACAGAACTAGAACAGAACTAGAACAGAACTAGAACAGAACTAGAACAGAACTAGAACAGAACTAGAACAGAACTAGAACAGAACTAGAACAGAACTAGAACAGAACTAGAACAGAACTAGAACAGAACTAGAACAGAACTAGAACAGAACTTGAACAGAAGTAGAACAGAACTAGACAATTTAAAATTTATGTGTGTATGTTCCCAGACGGACGGACAGACCGGCAAAGTTTAATAGACTGAAAAAGTAGCTTTTTGGGTGTTAAAAATATCTCAACAAACTTATAATATTTACCCCACTTTAGTGATATAGGGTATAAACGGAATCATATCTAAAACTATTTGTTATCACTATTAAGTAATTATCAGGAATAGAACTGATTAAATATTTTTTTTATTCGATAAATTTGATAATTTCTAATTGTTGTGTGATGTCGATTTAAAATCTTCACACTATAAATATATTATTTATTTATTGATGTTAAATGTGTGACATTTTTGTTGTTGTTATTTTTGTCAAAATAAATATTTATGCATAAAGTTATTTATTTGGTAATGATTTTATTACTGTTTTATATTAAATATTTATTTGTATAATGATTTTTTAAATGCAAAAAGTAATTTAATGCACAATGCATATTTAATGCTGTGTAATTTGTTGTACATATTTATTTTTATTACTACATGTATTATTTATGTAAATTTAATATATTCAAATAAATATTATTTAATGTTGTTTTATTATTGTAACAATTGATGTTGTTGCTGTTGTTGTCTTTTTGAATTAATGCAAATGCAATTATGTTGTAAATTTAATTTTTTTGATTGTTTGCTGTTGATGTTTATTTGGGATATTTTTTTCTTTTGCTGTTGTTGTTGTTGTAGTGCTGTTCTTGTATTCTTCAATCGACAAAAGTAATTTATTTAATATTTTTAATATTATTGCTCTGTTATAAATATTTACATAATTCTACATATTTTTTATAAATTTCATTATAATTATTTACATAAATACGAATTATGAAAAAAAAGAGTCACTACCACAGATTTATGAATATTTAATAATATTAAGCTTATTTGTTGTTGGTTTTTGCTGTTAATAGTTAATAATTTATATACATATAAATAATTGTTGTAATATTTTTATTACGTTTCGATTTGTTTACTGTTGATTGTTATTTTTTTAATATTATTTTTTTTTTGTGAATATTAAATATAATTATGAATTTTATGGCATATTTGGTGTGTGTTAATTGAATTGTAAACAAAAAAATGTCATTTTTCTTTCAGATTTTTCAAATATTTTTTTGTTGTGTTCCAAATTAAGTATTCATACGTATGTATGTTTTTTTATATAATTATAATTTGTTTTAAAAATTCCCAAAGTAAAGATATTGTAAATTAAGACATCAAAATTGTATATCTACATGAAGGTTTTAACAAGATTATACTCAGCTTCAAAATAAGTATGTATACAAAATTTAAAGTGAATTTCCGAATGTTTAAGGTTAATCTAATTCTGTTTTCGATCATCCTTGTGATGTCATTTGGATGCTTTGATTAACGCCCTTAAACATTCTCATGTAAGGCTCTCAAAAAAAACTTTCGCGAAGCCAGTATTCGAAATACCCCAGAATTTAAAAACCTTGCGTCCGGTCGAAAGGAATCTAAAATGCAAGATACACCAAATTTAGGAGCAATTCTTTCCCTTTCTAAAATTATAATAAAAATGTTCAATAAATGCTGTTTTTATTTATCTAGTATGTCCACGAGACACCCTAATATACATATTTTCCTTCCGTATACAAAACAACTTCTTATTCTAGTTAAAAGCTTTTTATAACCATATTAAAATTATTTTATTTATAATATTTACTTCATTTCATTTCCAACGTTTATCTATTTTTCAAATTGTTATGCCAACAATAAACAGGTACAATTACAATAACAATCATTTAATCAATCACTCAACCTTTGGAAGCAGCAAAACACATAAAAAACACCAATATAAAAGTAAAACTCTAAGTTGCATGCAGCATTGCTACATAATATTTACAACAAACACTCTCCAGAGTTAGTTTGTGCTACAACTTTACAACAAAATCTTGATGTTTTCTTCCCTGAACTATGATTAAAATAATGATGATGATTTGTTGTTACAATTGTTACAGACAATATAAATGATGCTGCTGCCGTGCTTTGTCCATGATATTGCTGCTGTTCAGCAGTGTCAGTAGTAATACATACTAGTTACTAGTAGAGGCCACATTAAAGTGTCTTTTTTATAGCGAACAAAAATCTTTAGACATCTATTATTCATGTGTCAATCTTCATTAGATTGGTGGTAAAATTGTTCAACTAATTGGCCAATATCTGGCAAAAAACCTTAAAGGTTTTTTTCATTCTAAATTGTACTCTTAAGTTTGTAGGCTAGCAGATCTTGTGGAAAATCTTTTAAGTCAGTTGCAATTTGGCACACTTTAAATATTCTTAAAAGAGATAAACCAAAATCAAATTGTAAATAATTTAAAAATGCTACAAAGTGTTTAAGGCAGTCAGGGTAAGTAAAATAGATAAAATTGGTTCAGAGTTTAAAGCTGTTGACTGCCACGCGTTTAAAACATCATTATTAGTATTTTCATTATTTTGATTTGCTCGTAAGTAGTAGAGTTGAAAATATTGGTTAAGGGAAAATATTGTTTAAAAGTCAAATTTTATATATATGTATATACATATATAATCCTATTATATTTTGGCATGTAAAACTATATGGAGAGAACTAAATTATTATGAAGTTTGACTAGGGAATAGATAGATAATGGTTTTGGTTTAAAATACCTAAAAATACGCCTTTCTAAAGCTTTCGCCTTATTTATGTAAAATTAGTTCTTCTTGCATTAACTGTTACCCTAACCTAATAATCGCTGCTGTCAAGTAACTATTATAGACATCAATCTGCAATTTTTTTTCAAGCCAACCAACTAACTAAACTAAACAAGCAACCAAGCAACCGACCATCTAAACCAAAACCATTCATTCTTCTTCGTTTTTGTCTTGTCTTGTGCTATAATTTCTTTCAATCTTTGTGTATTTTTTTTTTAAATTTTATTTGCGCTTCATTCATCCAGCCATCCATCCATCTAGTCCATCTTGAAATACTTATCAATGACCATGGTGGTGGTGGCATCTGAAAAGAAGAAAAAGAAGGCATCACTTGTATAGTTTTTTTTTTATATTTGTTGCAACTTAAGATTATAGTTGTTGCTACCGTTGTAACATGGAAAAAGTCAATATTTAAGTTGTGTGTTGTTTTTTTTAGTCATTTCTTAAACTTTTGCCTTTGATCAAGTTGCTATAGCCCTCTGATTCCTTTTCACTTCGGCAAGAGTTTGTTCCATGGCCTGTTAGGCTTGTGGACTGACTGGCCTTGCTGTCTTGTGTTTTCTTTTTAGCCTTCCTCTTTCTCTTTGTGTTGAGATATAATTGTAACATTGTGCTTAAAATTTGTTGTATGTTGAACTACTTTACATTATTTTCGTTTATATCTGCTACAAAGTTGTTGCTGTTGCTGCATAGTAATATTGAATTTGTTGTTTGAAAATTATCTTTTTGCTGCAGTTCCGTTTTGAGATTAAACTTTTTTTACTATACGAAAAAATGTACATGTTTTTTTCTCCATCTTTTGTTGCTTTGGTATGTGACTTGGGGATATTATTTTTAAACTGTTTAAATTTGTTGCAAATAGCAGCAGCAGCAACAACCTTAAGAACAACACAAACTTAATACACAATTGAATATCATTTTCAATTACAATAAAGGATTAGTAGTCAAAAGACTTTCAAATTAATAAAAGGGATTTTTGTTGCAGCTCTGAGGAGCTGCAGTCAGACAAATTTTAGAACATTTAAAAGGATTTATGCAATGCAAGAGAAAATAAGATTTGTTCGCTTTTACAGAATGGTCTGGTTTACTCTGGGATTAAATGATAATAAATATTGGAAAAGGAAAACAGTTAAAAGTAATAGTATTTTTATGGCAATTCATAAATTACTTAGTGTATTCTTGGTGGCCTAAAATTCAATAATATTAATTGGAGCATAATCAGTGAACTGTTAAAGTATTTGGTCTTTAATAATAAAGTCTATGGTCTATTCTATAGTTTAATCTAAAGTTTAAACTATAGTCAATAATTAAGATACAATATTTTTATTTGTAAATTTACTGAATCAGTATTTATTTGAAATATAGATTAACTACGTAAGACCAACTTTAACGGTACTATATAAAATTTGTCATTTAAAATTTTAAATAACTGTATAATTGATACGCATTTAATAGCTGTTAATGACTGAAGGTCAATCTATGAAGTTAATTTTATATTCATAAAATAAATCTTTATTTTTAAGTTTTATAAAAATGTTTTGTATTATTTTAAGTTATAACAACAATATCACACATAACTTTTATTTTAAGCTTATTTTTAAAATTTTTGCAAAAACTGCATTAATTGGTTTTATGTGTTTTATCTTTTTAACTACAAAAAAATTCACATGGAGTAGCGAAAAGATATGTATGCACATTTATATATATGTAGATGTGTATATAAATATAGACATTATTAAGGTTTATTTTGTTTTTTTATGTTACTGGTTTTATTTAAAATTTAATATACATTTTTTTGTATTTGGTGTCGGTGATACATTTATCACTATCACTAGTATTGACTCTATTGACATTATGTTTATTTAATATTCAGTAAACATTTATTGTCTTTTTTGAGGAATTTGTTTTTGTTTTTTTTTATTTATTTCAGATTATTGTTTTAAATGCCAAAAGGTTACTGCGGCTGATCTAATGAGAATCTGAATATGTAAATGAGATTTGTTTTTAAAAAAAAATCAACTACTAAAAATGTAAACGAGTATGAGAATGCATAACAAACAGGTGCTGAAATAGTATGTGGAAATTAAAACTTATGAATTTTGTTTATGGTATGACAAAAAATTCAAATTTTAATGGTGATATACACACATACAACAAGGAAAAAATGCAAATACTTGGTATGAAGTAATTTCCTTTCAAAATGGGATATGTATTTATTTTCAAATTTGTTGTACAAATATCTTAGATGTACATATGTATGTAAATGGAATAACTGCCTTTAATATTTTTGATATCTTAACAAAATATATATTTGAATATAGATTTTTTAAATTCTATTACAAAATCTGTGCTCAAATAAAATCTCACACAAATTGTTTTAAAAAATTTATCTAATAAACACAAACTAATATCAGCGGTTTAAAATACACACACATTTACACAAAAAAATACTCTCACACTTTCAAATTCAAATATTGACAAATACGTGTAAAAAGGGCTTATAAACTCTTGTATGCAAAATCCCAACCTAATACCATAGGGTGCATTCTAGAACGGAAGTAAAACTCAATTAGAACAGAACGAAAACTGAACTAGAACTAAGCAAGAACTGAACTAGAACTGAACTAGAACTGAACTAGAACTGAACTAGAACTGAACTAGAACTGAACTAGAACTGAACTAGAACTGAACTAGAACTGAACTAGAACTGAACTAGAACTGAACTAGAACTGAACTAGAACTGAACTAGAACTGAACTAGAACTGAACTAGAACTGAACTAGAACTGAACTAGAACTGAACTAGAACTGAACTAGAACTAAACTAGAACTGAACTAGATCGGAACTAGAAATGAAATCTTGAAAGTTGCAATCAAAATTCATAGATACCATTTGTTTGTACCCGTCTAAAGACCACATGAATTCTTCTATACGTGTGTATGTTATTCTCCACAATAGCTTGTGTGAATGTATATGTAAAGAATTAAGCAAAAAATATATTTGATAAAACGTTTTATATCGATGTACCATGAATTTGAATATTTTTGCATTTTAGCAGCGAGCTTCACATGTTCTTTTCCTCTATTTTTCATAAATTTAAATATTTTACTTAAATTTCAACAACAAATTTTTTTATTTGTTATGAATAAGTGTGTGTGAATGTATGAATTTAGTTGAGCTGATGCTTGTTTCTGACTGCAATGTATTTTGGTGTTTTTAAATTTTTTTATTTTCCAAAATATACACGCGCATCCAAAAATTTACATTAATAACCAGCATTCAATAACAAAAAATTAAATAAAATATTGTCTGCTATTAGCTGCTGCTACTAACTATCTAATAGTACTACAAAAAAGTCAAATTCTATCGAATCGTGCAGATCTAAGGTGACTTTTTAGAGAGCTACATTTTATTATGATAAATAAGTATAGTAAGCTTAAATTTAGTTTAGCGGAAAAATACAAAAAGACCTGTAACCTTACAAGGTTAACACTTTTTTATAGATGTAAATATTTGAACATGTAAAGTAGCTGTTCAGAATTATTGCTTCTTTTAAGTTTTTTTTAAAGGATATTATTATCACAAACAATTTAACAATATTGTTTTAAATATACAGAAATTGTGAAATAATTTAAGAATTAATTTATGTACTAATGTTTGTTTGTAGGGTATAAAATAAATATGAAGAACTTGATTATGCAGATATTTTTTTAATTTTGCTTTTTGATATATTATAAAACTAGAACTTAAAAACAATAAAACAGAGAAACTTGAAGCATTAATTTGCATAAGCACAACTAAAAATATAAGTTAAAAATATATCGCTTTTTTAAAGTAATTTAATTAATTAAATGCATAATACTGACGAAGTTAAAACATTCGTGTCAAGTGACCGAATTTAAAAAATTTATTTGGTTCACACTTTTTGCTAGGGCTAATAGCTAATAACTTCACTCATTTAAGAAAAGACCTGTATAACCTTTTATTTGCCATAAGGACTTTTCATTTGTCATAAGGACTAAAAGTTTGTATATAACATTAATTGTTTAGATATAAAAATTGCTGTGTAAGTACTACCAAGATATTGCTGGGTAAGTTTTTTGAATATCTTCATTTCGTTACCACATTGTACTACTGCAGTCGTACCCAAATACAAAACTTATGTTTTACTATATACATAAGTACCTATGTATGTATATGAAAATATGTATGTATTTATATATCTACTATAACTACAATTATACATTTATTAAACATTTTATTTGTAGGTATTTTGATGCTTCAATGATTTCTATAATACCAACCATAACATTGACTATTTGATGGTCTGGCATTAATGCAGCAGCAAATAGCGACTGACTGACTCTATTGCCACCAGCATTCATTTGGCCACAATAACGCAGCAGTTGACTATACATTCAGTCGTACTCTTTGACATTAGTACTTCAAAAACCACCAGTGTCACAATTAACATCATCAGCATTTGTTTTATTGCGAATAATTTTTATTTTATACTTAATTTAATTTTTTATTGTTTTTTGAATCACAAATAGAAACAATCGCTATTTGAATAATACTGCATAATACATATGGCCAAAAGCACATTTCTTTCGTGTTCTTTTTTTTTTATCCATTTACAACAATAATACTAAAATTAACTGAAATACTTAATAATAAAGAAACAAATGAAATTATTTTAACAAAATAATAATTTCTATTATTGTTATTTTTTGATTTGCATTACAAATGAGTTAAATTTACAAGTATTTTTTGTTGCTTTTGATTGCGGTCAATAGAAAAATTTATGTAAAAATTTGAATAGTTTTGCTGGTGATGTTGATTGTTGGAATATTTAGTGATTTTTTTTATGGAAATATGTATTTTATGCTAAAATAAATTTACCAAAATTTAAAAAATTTAAAAGAATTAATTGATTAATGGCTTTAGCTATATAGTTTATATTATAATATAACCATGAAAATAAATATTTTCAAGGTCTAAGATGTTCCAGTTATGTTCGTCCATCTGTCAGGAGAAAGCTTCTCCCCCGGGGTCATTGTTTCTTAGTAAACGGCCCACATCTAGTTTCTCGTAGCGGTGGTTGTAGATTAAAATTGGGTATGTGTTGTAGTGAGATGTACCATAAGATACTTCTACTTATCTGATGCATGTGATGGAACCTGAGTTGTATCTGTTGTGATGTCGGAAGGAAGAATGGAGTTATTGTTGAAGTGTCGGTGTAGTTAGTTGAGAAATTGTAGAGTTGTTATATCTTAATCTCGTTTTTTCTTCATGTTTAAGTGTGTTTGGGTATCCCGTGGATCACTTTTTATGAGGAAAGCCTCTAAACAGATAAGTTTTCATGTACTGAATACAAGAAAATTAAAATTCATTTTTTTTGAAAAGATACTCAGTTCCCTATCAGCGATTGAATATCTTCATCTCATATAATATGTTCTAAAAGAATGTTTCGCAATCTTTTTATGTTATCGCGAAAAAATTTATGAATTTTTGTTAGTGTATATCTTTTGACACTCATTTCGATTAAAAGCGAAAATAATATTCCTCTTCAACTGACTTAAACTCATATTCTTACATGAAATCTTTAAAAAGGCTGTTCCTGGATACACTCTAGTACACAATATTGGTTAATTATACGATCATCTCCTCAAATAAAATTACTTATATTTTTTACATTTTAATCCGGTCCATGTTAATTTCCAAAATTTATAGTTTTATTTTCAAAATTATTAAAAACAATGCAAAACATATCTTTTTATGAGCAATCTTAACAATAACATACTAGTACTGCAATGTTAAGAGCAGTAAATTAAATTTTATGCGAGAAAATGCTGTATATTTTACTGCCTTTTTTAAAAACCATAAATCTTATAAAATGTAGTATATGTATGCCCAAGTAAAATATTGTAAATGATTATTTCTGTTTTTTTGCTTATTTGCCATTATTTTTTGGCTAAATAACGTTGAGCAAAAAATAAAAGAAAAACTTCTTGTGTTTGCGCATGCGTCCAGTTTTTAACAGTTTTTTTAATGGTATTTTACTGCTAACTTGATTATTTTTTGTCTTATTTTATCTACTAACTTGTTGGTGTGGTTGTTGTTATTGCTATGTAGCTATTTAATATTGCTATTTGTTGTTGTTGTTGGTGTGATAATATAGATAGAGAAACACTTAAAAAATTAACTTTAAAATAGAATTGAATTTTTTGGAATGAAATATTGTTTAAAATAGTTTTCATTTGCTAAAGTTTTAAACAACAGAAGACTAAAAAATATTAGATCATGATTTTTGAATCGTAGTCCTTTATATAGACATATATATGTATATGAACCAATTTGATCGATTTTCAATAACATGTTTTACGCATTTCAACTTTGCTCCGAAATCCGTATACGTTTTGTAATATAAAGTTGTGACCAATAAAAAAATTTACTACAAACATAATATAAGAACATAATTCTCATTTTGGTTTTAAAATATAAAATGCAGTAATATTCTGATTCCCGAACTGCAAGTTCTCTCCATATGGCGTTTTTCTTGAATCAATATTTCTTTAAGTGTAAGCTAACTGCATTCATAGGAACAATGCAACACCAGTTACAATACGAAATACTTATAAATAAACTCAAAGCAACCTGTTGGTTTGAAACATATTGAAGTCATTTTTTTAAGAAGCAGGTTTTAAGGTTTTTTCTAAAAAGATTTTCCAATTTTTTTATATGCAACTTGCTGGTAATGCTTACACGAGCGTGGAAATGTGTGCACTGTACCCTTATTTTTTTTACAACTGCTGACAACAACATCAACTTGCAACATACAATATCATATGCTATATAAGGTTTGTTGTGTTTAAAGTAAAAAAATTTGTTGTTGCTTAAATAAATTCAGAACTTTAGTAAAATAGTAAAGGAAGCTGTTTTGTAGTCTGTCTTTTTTATGTGGTTAGCTTTAAAGCACGAAGAATAACGCGATTATTGCACTTGATGTTGCTTTTTTAAGTTTCAGCAACTATTTTTCAGTTTTTTTTTTTATTAAATATATATTTTTTTTGCGAAGCTATGTAGACTTGGGATTTGTTTGTTACTAAAGTTGTTGTAATTTTGTTATTGATACGAAACCAGTTGCATTGTTGTAAATAAGCAATAACAAAACAAACAGTCAGGCAAAACGTCTACATTAAGGCATCTAACTGTTCTTTGAGTTTCCTAGATTTTTTTTGTTATTAATCTTATGTTTGGCTCTAGTTGTTCCCTGTGCAGTTGCAACACAACCAACTAACCAACAGTCCAAATTGCACAAACACACTTATTGGTAGATACAGGAAAATATAGAAAATACATGTGTGCATTTAGAAGTAGACAACATCGTTAGAAAATTCTTAAATAGCAAGTGCCTTGTTTTTTTTTACATATTTAGTTTCTTTAAGCTTTACATTGCTAAATTTACAATGGACACAATGTTTATTGTTAGTGTTTTTATTAGTATTCTTCCTCTTTCATACCATCATTTAAAGCTCCACGGAGTCCCTGTAGTTTTATGGATATAACTATGTTCTCTGGTCTTTAGTTTGGACTTACAATAAAGAATATTTGCATTACCTTTCACTTGCAAAGGCATTAACATGTTATCAACAATTAGAGCTTGACAATGAAATCATTCAGTCCACTTTAGTTAGTAATTTAAAAAGTTTAAAAAGAAATAATTTAAGCTAGTTTTCATTATCAGTACTAGGTTACCGACAATACAAGTAAACTGTTAGGTAACTAGTCATATGTTATGATTCCAATAACTTAGGTCGTAGAGAATACTTTCCAAAGACTGCAGGGTTCATATATTTATTTAGATGCATACAAACATATTTAATAGTTTAATTCATATGAAAACCTAAAAGCAAAATATTTGATTTTGTACTGTTTACATTGGTAAGGTTTTTAGCTTAATTGAAGGTCAGTGGAAAATTTAGACGAACAGAATATTTTATTTTGAAACTCTTTTTTCAAGCTTTATTTTTCATACAATTATGACATATACTACAACTATGGATCTCCTAAACTATACAAATTTTCTCGAGTACGCCACTATAAACTTAATTCTCTAGTGGGACCTTTAAATAGTGGTTTGTTTGGAACACACACATATTCAGGGATGTGTACCCGATGGTGGTTGCATGTAATGTCCCTCCAGTTTTATTGATGATGTTTACCTACCTTTAGATAAATACCACACAGCACACAACAAATAAATTTTTGTTTAACAGAGAATAAGAAAAAAAGAATAACAGCAACTGCAACATTAGAAACAAAAAAACTCTAATATTTACAGGGTATGACAAAACTAGTTAAACTGTTTGTTGTTAGATTGTTTGTAAAATTTTTAATGTTTTTGTTACACTTATTGATTGTTATACCCTTTATGTATGCATACAATCAGCCATCAAACTAACCACTTGTATTGGCCGTTTGGTTGGTGGCTTAGACTGATTTTTATGTCTAACAAATGCATACATTTACAGGTATTTTTATATAGAACTGTTTATAAATCTAGCATACATATTTTAAAATACTTATTAGAAGATATATACATACCGGTTCGGCCTAAATGGTAGGTGCTAGAAGCCAAAAAAAAATTAGTCTATTAATTCCTTTTTTTTCTGTTTTTCCATTGTGGGTACGCCTTTTATTTGATCACGAGATAACAAATTTGACCCGAAATAAATAGCTATGTAGTGGTGCAACTAGTTCCATAGATGACTAACAACTACAAAGTCTCTGGTTCGTATTTTCGCATACTCGTTTTTTGTTTTTTTTCGAAAACAAAATTATTACATAATTACCAATTTGTAAGCGGGAGTGGTAAGTTCTTGCCTTCGATTACATTGTCATTAGTAAAAATGAGTAAGTAGTGAAAAGTGGCATAATTAGCTTTATTAATTTTTAAAGTTTTTCCTGACGTAGGGATATCGCTTTACTATGAAAAACAAAAATCTTTTAGAATATAGAGCTCTTTCAAAACATGTTCAAAATATATAGCTTTTTAGCAAATTATCTCAATATTAAAATATTTAGGAAAATTTTTTAAAAAATAAGAATTGTAAATTTAAAGAAAAAATTATACAAATTTTATAGTGATATACAATTTTCCTAAAACATACAAAAAGATTTATTTATAAATTTTATTTAAATAGTTAAATTTTAAAAATTTGTATTTCGCAAATCTATTTAAGTTTGAAAAAAAATTTGATTAGTTAGAAATATAAAAACCATAACAAAACCATATCTGAAAATGTTTTGGAATATTTTAGAAGCATGCTACTTTCTTAAACTGCACTACATATCTTTTTCAATGCATCTACACTGCACGTATGTATGTTTGTATATTTTTATTCTTTTTTTTCAACTATACATATATTTTTTATTTTCTATTTCTATGATCAGCCAGTTAGTTGGATTGTTTGCTGGATTTTATGCCTTTTAGGGGCAATTGATAATTTAAGTGCCCCCCACACCTCGCACACTATTTGTCTCTATGTGTTGTTTTTATTTCGATTTTAGAGCTAAAGCAGGTTTTCTTAAAATATTTTTACCCAAATTTCTTTAAAACACATTTACCCTTTGCATTTTCTTTTATGTGTGTTTTTTTTAAGATCAAGTTGATTTTTTTCTGGCTTCTGATAGAAATCTTGTGTAAAGAAGTATAGGCCTGCTAGTAGTTGTTTTTTTTTTTTTACTTTTTGGAAACCTTTAGGCAGACCATGTGCGGTAACTATGGTTAAATTACATTCGTATCTAAGCCAATGTTATTTTATTTTTTCAGTAAAGGCAGAAATATTTAATACATTAAGTTTCTTTTGATTAAAAAAATGCCCAACATGCAACACTTTTTTCTTGAAAAGATAAAAAATATCTGTGACCATATTAAGGATGAGAGCAATAGAATACCAAGAGTTTGTCTGTTATTGATGATAGTGGTAAAAGAACTGTTTGAAATTTTACTGTTAGTTGGTCAATTTAAAAATTGTAGAAAACTGGCATAGAAAGAAATATTTTATTCAATAAATAGAAATTATTAGGTGGATATACATATATTTAAAATGTATGGAAGATTTTTTTATAAAAAGTGAATTTATAAAAAAATCTATAAATTGATCTCAATCATTAAAATACTAAAAAATTTTGGACCTATATATGGCTCTATATATGGATACTGAGCATTAAAATCAGTGAGATTTTCGGTATAAGGCGTTAAATGATGGATAGTGTCAATAATGGAACAAACTTTTCCTAATTTAAGCAATTATTATTTTAATTCTATCAAAAATCTATTTTAATGCTAAACTTTTGTAATGATTTATTATCATATACTAAAGGTCGGTAAGAGAGTTTTTTAAATTGGACCGATCTTCTTCACAAAGTTATGTTTCATTAATAAAGATTTTGGTTTCTATAAAACTATATTCGTTTAGATCCGTGTGTACAACAGACAGACGGGCGAACATGGCTAGATCGTTTTAGAATATAGTAAGGACCCGAAATATGTTTATATACTTTCGTGGGTTTACGACCAATATTATGATGTGTTACAAACGGAATGATAAAAACAATATATATAAATATTGGGGGCTGTCATATCTTATAAAAATTGTCGGAATTGGATTTGAAAGCTTTAAATCACATGATCAGATTTAATAAAATCTCTTATTATCAGTTTTGTGTTCGATCTGTAATACGATTCATTATCGAGTAAAATGCCGGAAACGTAAGATTTCAAAAACAGTGTATTTTTTTTGTCGTTTCCGACAATTATTAGATTCTATGACAACCCCGATTTTTTTTTAAATATCTGACCAAATTTTATACTTTATGTTTACATTATACTTTTGTTTTAAAATTCAATACATTTTATTTAAAATTATTATACAATACAAATAAGTTTAGATTATTAAATGTATTAGTTGCCCTTTACCTTGCTGACACACATTTTATGCAAAAACAAAAAAAACTAGAAACAAAAAAACTTTCAAAGTTTACAAGTAATATTATTTTTTTTTTTTTTGTTTTTTGTTTTTTGTTTATATTTTTTACATTTTATAAAACCGACAACAACAAAGATAACAACAAACATTTAGATGCGTACCTTATACCCAAACAATCCAACATATTAACCACCAGCCAACATGAATTTAGACTTACAAAACTTTAATCTAAAACCACAAAATTTACAAAATAATATTATACTTGATATTTGTTGTTGGCATATTAGTTTAAACACATACATAGATTCTTATATACACCAACCTATTGATTTGTAAATATCTGGCAGTATGTGTGTGTGTTTGTAAACAAAATTCATAGGTTATTGCTGCGTTAAAAAAACCAAACGAAATGTAAATTTTATTTTGTTTATATTTTTTTTCTTTCAATATTTTATTTTTGTTTTTAGCATAAAAGACCTTCATAATGGCAAAAAATATACCAAAAGGTTGTATAAAGTTAATGTCTTGAAAAAATTTCCAGTTAAATTAAAAAAACAAAATTCGCATAGAGTTAAAAAAAGTGAACAGCAAACAACTTTAATTTGTTGTAAACTCTATTTTACAACCAAAAACCAAACTAATTAGCATACGGTGTGTGAGAGACGATCATCATTAATTATTTTTATATTTTTTTTACATTTGAAATAAATACACACAGGTTTTAAGGTAGTGACGTCATAGACATACATACATATGAATAGATGTATAGTGGAGAATAGAAATAATGTAATCAAAAGTTCAAATTTTGATAATTCAAGAACATTATTAAATAAATTTAAAAAAAAAACAATAGATATTTTATTGAAACTTAACAAGATTATTTTGGCCTCCGGTAGGTTGGTTAGTAGTTTGCCTTCTAGTCTGGTAGATCGAAGGGTGGGAGGTTCTTTTTCCATCTAAGGCAAGAAGTGCACATTAGGATCCATAGATGCCTTTATGTATTTCTTCGGATTTGATGTATATACAATATACAATATATACAAAAATATTATCGAAATTTTATTTTTAACTCTAACACTTTTACCCTCCACTGTACAAAATGTTAAAAATGAAATTGTTAATGTAAAACATTAATTCTAAATTCGCATAAAATGTGTGTTTATGTGTCAGTAGTGTAAGTTGTAGTAGCTTTTTCTAAAACACCGGTCTATTTTGTATAAATTTACGTATAAATTTTCATAATTTTACAATAAATTTAAAAACACACATTTACGTGAGTTAAACATGTACGTATGTATGTTCGACTGGCTAGTCTATTAGTCTGTTTTTAACTTTGAGATTGTGTAATTAATAAATAGTTTATTTAAAAGATTTTAAATCATCTTTTTCTACGGTGGCATTTAATTAAAAGAGACAGTTGTACACAAATTTTGGATTTATTAGTAGTATTTTTAAATTTTGTTAATTTTATTTTAATCTAAAGATATTTGATTATTAGAGCTACTAAGTATTTGTTCAACTTTGGTCTTTTATATTGAGTTTTCACTGTTTTCTTTCCACTTTTAGGTTTTCTGTTATTTAAAAATCACACACAAAATCCCAAATAAATTAATTTAATATGACAAATAACTTTTAATCTAAAATGACTTTCACATTGACTTAGTATTTCATTTTAATTTAAATATTTAATTAGTATAAATAATATATTTAAAACGATTTTTAAATTAAATTTAAATAGGGATTTAATATGAACGGTTTTCGAATTAAAAAAGTGTAACGGTTTAACTAGTATTTTATTAAAAAGATTTTATATATGACAAGGCATAAAAAGTATTTTAGTAATGAAATAGATAAACATAGTTAATTAGTTCTTTTTAATATAAAATATTTTGTTTGACATAATTTGTAAAGACTTTGATATTTATTTTTGACAAAGAACTTTAGTATTTTAAAAAGCCAAGTTTAAAATATCTTTAGAACCAAAGTGAATCTTTTTCGTTATTTATATAAATATAAATAAAGTTTGTAACACATCGAAATATTAGACGTAGATCCACAAAAGTATATATATTTTTGATCCTTATTAAATTCTAAAACAATCTTGCCATGCACGTCCCTATGTGTCTGTATGTTGAAAGCACGATAGAATCCGAACGGAAAGAGGAAAAGAGTTGAAGATTTAAAAAAATATTCTGTAGCGGTACGGTTTGTTTGGTATTGAAAATGGGCAATATCGGTGTCCATGGAAAACGGTTTTTACATTCATAACAAGATAAAGTATAATGATGAAATTTGATATAATCCAGTTTTATACGAACTATAATCTCCCTACAAAGTTTTGTGAGAAATGGATTATAAATGGAAATTAAGAAAATTACATTTTTAAAATGTAATAATTTCAAAAACTGTCTAATAAATTGAACGAGGATCGACCTATAATAGACCCTACCCACAAAACAAGTTTCCTTTAATGCTCAATAATATCTTAAAACAAATAAGAAATTATAGTCGGGCGAGGACGACAAAAATAAAGTGTGATTTAGTTTTCGTAGTAAAGTATTTGGTTGAATTGTACCTTGCCTCAGATATACTTAAGCCTTTTATTGTTGAATAAAATTGTGGACGTTTAAGTCAAATTTTGAAGCCACTTTTTATAGTGGCTCTATAATTATAAAGTTCATTAGTTTTGCACTTGGCTTTGTAAACCCGCTCTATTCGCTGGTTTTACAAACCCTCTTCGGGGGTTCGATCTTAACCGTTTTAAATATGTTTCGTCTCTGGGTCAATAGAAAACCATGTACAAAATATCATTGAATTATCATCAAAATTGCGACCGGTACGGGCTTATAAATTTTGCTCTAGATCCTTATAGGTAGCGAACACGATTTAGCTATGTCCGTGTGTGTGTTGAACCCAAGCTTCTGAAGACCCTAAAAATCTTCTGAATCCAAATTTTAAAAAATGCTATCAGATATTTTTTTATATTCAAATACATTTTGAATTATTTACAATTACAATGTAATTACTGAGATATCATCTGTTGATGTTGACAGACTATCAGATAGAATCTAATAGTGATTTTGAGTCGATTGAAACAACCTCAGGCAGGTAGATTCAATATTTCTGTTTATTATAACCAATATTTACAAAACATGATAGCCCATGCACCATGAATATACGGTAATCAATAAGTTATCAAACCAGACATGATGTCTCCAATTCCAAAATCAGAGTTCAAATTGGTCTCAGGATTTCAATTTCATTATGTATATGTGCACATACTTAATGATATATATAGACGGATAGATTACATATTAGTTGGAGAAAAATTAGGTTTTTTATTTTGTTTTAAACCTAATTTTGCTTACAAGCGTAAAATTTCGTTGTAGTTTTCGAGGTTTAATTTTTTCTTACACCAAAAATTTTATTTTTTTTACATTAGTTTTGTATATTATTTTTTTTGCAAATGTTTCTATTATTTTTTTTTCTCTATTCCAACAACATCTATTTAAGACACTACAAATTCAGCAAAAATTCGTAACAACCAAAAAAAAAGTAACTTGAAGTGTTTGTTGTTAGCATTTGTAATTTATTATGACCTTGAAATTGAAAAAAAATAGCAGCAGCAACATTATTATATTTATATTTGACTTATTATTGTTGTTAGTAGGTCTCTTTATGAGTCAAAAAACACGAAGCAAAATCAAAACAAAACTAAAGACAAAAAAAAATCAAGTTTATTTAAAAAATTACACATTCAAACACACACATTTGTTGCTTTTGTTTTAGACAATTTCTATTATTGCAAACTTTTTTTCTTCATAATGTTTTTTTACCGCTTTTGTTTCTTGTTAGCTAGACTTCTTTTTTTTTCTTTGGCTTAAAGAGTGTGTGAGTTTTTCAAACTTTCTTGTAAACTTTGAAAACTTGACTTTATTTTTGTTCATAAACTTTTATATAAAGGTCAAGTTTTTATGTTTTATGAAGGGTGATCAAAAGAGCAAAAAAAAAAAAATGTCAAATTGAAAAAAGTGCAGTCTTTTGTTTAGAGTGCAGTAGATGGTTTCATTTTGTTGCTAGTAATGTTGTTTAAAGTATTAAGATTCTATTACAGCTTTCAAAAATATTTTTTTTTTATAATTGCACTATGGGAACCTGTATCACGAAAAATATTTAAATTTTAAATTTAACACAAAAATCAAGAATCAATATATTAAAATATGTAAATTTTAGCTAGTCCTCAATATCAGTGATGATTGTTTTGGATAGATAAGCTATACCATCCAAACTTTTATACCCTTCAAAATCATCTCAATACGATAACACCGATGTGTATTTTCAATTAATAGGGAAATTGTTCAGCGCTAAATTGCCAGGAAGAATCGTTTTAAATGATCGTATAGACTTAACGAAAATGGATCAATGTCTTTAAAATAACATACATACATTAATATTTATATCGCGATTGCATATCATAATGTTGTAATGTATCGCGACTAAATATCATGGCTAAACATAAATGTCAAATTAAAAACATTTTTAGTTTAAACAATTTTAGAAGATGAAAATTTTTTAAGAAAAACTTCAAATTGAAAATGTTCTATCAATACCAGTACAATTTGAAACAATGTTTTGAATTTCTATCAAAGAACAATTTTATATTTTTGTCTTTAGATTCATGTACTTTCTCACATACTGCACTATTATTCAATAACAAAACTACCTTCCGCCTTATATGCTGCCGTAGTAGGTACTTATTTAATTCCCTATTTGTAAGAGAGCGTGGTAAGTACTTGGCTGATTAAGTGACTTACTGAGAGAAATTTTCTTATAAACCTGTAATAAATTGTTACGAATAAGACCCTTAAAATTGCTCACGATTTTCATTACTTAACATGCTATGCTGTAAGTAAATTATAGCATTTTAACCCATTACCTGGTAATGGAATTTTTGGCTGGGAAATTTTATTCATAAATTATTTCAGGATAAAAATAAAATTCGACATTGAAATTTCATGTTTTAAACTTTTTATAAAAACAATTATTTATGAGAATTTATTTTAAATTTTCTTAACTATCATAAAGCACACACACAGTGTTTAAATATTTAAACATATTTTGTATTTATGTCTCAATGTATTTACTTTTATTTTCTTTTCTTTATTTATTTTGTTAAGAAAACATGGGTTTCACCTTTCAAATATCCTTTACCAAAACGTTTGTCAAGCTAAATTCTATTTAACTTTGGTATAAACTTTATACTATATCCGCTTGTCTGTCCACACTTTTGCCTCTTAGTGTTGAAGTCTTTCAAGTTGGTCGTTTACGAGTGTATATAATATTGGCCATAATGGTCGTTAGGTCTTAAAATTGTTCCTTATTTTTAAGCATAACACTTTCTAAATATGATTTCCTAGTTCTACTCTTGTATCCTTAACAAAATAACAGTTTCTAGTCAATTCAGGTATGTACTAGAGGAAACACATTCATACATACATACATTTAGAACAATACATTTATGTCTTTTAATATTTACTACTCATACTTGAGCTGACAAGGTACTACCAGGCACTATCAGCAACACTACCACTCAGGCTAAGAGAAGTACTAGACGAGTTAACTTTTTAAGGTTTTTATGGTCGATTTTTATGGTCAGGTGTTAAAAGGAAATTTACTTCGGCCACTTGACATAAATGTATTTTAAGTCACCAGACATACAAGTAAAATGTACTTAATTTTTCTTTTTGTATTTCTGTAGGTTTTACAAAATGTTTAATGTTTTTTTTTTTTTATAAAAAATTAAAGTCAAGTTACTATGGTTATCTGTGTTAGGTACTATATTTAACCCTTTTAAAGTAGAACTGTGAAAAATTGTTAACTTAAGTAGAGAATTTTTTATTTGTGTAAGATTTCTTTTCAATTTAATATTATTTCCAAGAGTGACCATATTTATGGTATGACATAAATTTTTATATGATAACTAAATGTTTAAATTATGGTTTATGACCATTAACGAATTATAGTTAGTGGTAGTTAAATGATAGATTTAAAATATACCCAGTGAAAAATTTTAATTCTTACATAGATATAACATACTATATATGTAATAAGCGTTATAAGTTTACAATTCTGTTATAACATGTTTCTGCTTACTTGTGTTACATCTTAGTTATCTCTAACGTTTGCTGGGTTAGTTCAACTCGTTAGAATTTTGGTGGCTATGTATATAAAAAAACAGTTAATGACAATTTTCGTTAAACATTTTCGTAATTAAATTTTATGTTCATATAGTTAAAAATGTTTAAAAAAAATCTTCAAATATGAAATTAACTAGATTAAGCTTAAAATATGAAAGATTTTAAAAGCTATGACTTTGTAGCTAAAAGCCTTTCACATAAATTTGTATCCTCATCAATGCTAAATGTATATACATATGTACATACATATTAACAATAAAATTTACAATTCTTCAAGATCTTAAGATTTCTTAGATAGTTTTTATAGGCAATACTAACATTAACTACACTGTGGTTCAAATAAGTAGCAAATGTGCAATAAAAACTAACAGTATTTAAGCATAATTTTATTAAGATTTTTGTATTATAAATAAACATAAAATTTATATTGCTAATCCAAAAAAAAAAACATTTACTGATAAATGCTGATGGAGAAATTTTGTCACCAACTTACTAAAATTGTTTTAGAAGAAGATAATTAATTATCTACGAAATTGATTTATATAATTTTTACTATATAAGAAAATATATTAAATATGTCATATCAACTTTACAACATTGTACTTTATTTTATGAATTTATAAGTTTACATAACTATCTTAAACCAAATTACATTTAAATCTTTAAACATTTTTGTATAAAATTTTTAATAAAATTCAAATGGTTGCTTTCTGTCCAAAAATAAAAACTAAAAAGTTGTGTGTAAAGAAAAATTTTGTAAAAATGTTTAAAGTTACAAAATAAAATTACTAAAACTACTATATCTAAGTAAATATATTCATGTTGCATACTCTTCAAGGTTTATATTTTTCTAACTTTAAGAAAAAGAGCAATCAAAGTTTATACAGGATGTGAAAAAAAATCATAAAAACATACTTTTTCTTTTATTTGGATTTCAATTGAAAGTTTATCTCTGCATATAGTTAAGTAGCTGAAATATATTTAATGCAATTATTAACAATGAATTTATTTAGATAAATAAACTATGATTCTAAAGAGATTTTCAAGTGACGAAAACTGACAAGATATTGTGGTAAGAACGGTACTATATATGAATATTTAGCCATTTATATAGTCTGGTATGGGTTATAACCTGGGTAGTTGTCTGCTCTTTAGTCTGGACTTTATCATAGTTTGTAGTCTGGACAATAATCTATAGGTAATAATCTAAACTAAAGCCTAATCTACAGTCCAAACTATAGACTATGCTGAAGTATGAACTAAACATAGTTTGGACTATGATGTAGTATATACTATGGCCAATAGTTTGGTCTATACTCTGTACTAGTTTATAGTCTGAACTTTACCTTAGTCTATTATAGTTTGGACTATAATCTGGTCTATAGTCTAGACTATGACCTGTTCTGTAACCTGGTCAATAAGCTATTGCTTTGGTCTATAGCGTAGTATATAGTCAGAAAAATAACCAATTCTATATTTGGCCTTTAATTTAGTCTATAGCCTAGTCTATAGTCAGGACTAAAGCTAAGTACAAAGTCTGGATTACATATACAAGGCTATTGTATAGATAAGACTTTATTCATGTCAATAGTCTGGAAAGTAGTCTAGTTGATAATGCAAAGTTTATTAGAGCATTTTTAAGTCTAAAATTTGGATAAGACAGGATGGAAATTAGGTCCAGCCTGGATTATATTCTATAGTCTGTACTATAGTTTAGTCTATAGACCGCACTACGGTTTACATTGTAGTTAATAATCTAGTATATTGTCCAGCCTAGTGTATACTTTGTCATCTAGTTTATTTTATAATATCAATTATAGTTTAATTTTAAAACCAAGCCAAATCATAGACTAGTGTAGTATTAAGTCTGGATTTTATTCTACTCAGCCTTCTAGGTTATTATTCTATTTTGAATTGTATTCTTGACTTGAGTCTGAAGTACGATTCAGCCTTTGTCTAGTGTGGACTACGTTCTAGTCTAACTCGGTTACACTTTATTTACTGATAATTGCAAAATATACGTTTCCTTAGAATTTAATTATAGTTCTAACAAACATATTTTATTTGTCTTATGTCAAGTCTACTTGATCTCAATTGAACCTAAACATTTTAATAACATATTCACAATTACAGGCAGCACAAAAAAAAAAAAATTACCTCAGTGATTAAGTCAATAAAAATCATTAGAATTTCAAAAAATTTTATTATTTTTTAAATGCGAATTGACACTGTCTTTAAGTCAATTACAAGATTAAAAAATTATACAAATTTATTTTGAAAAAAAATTCTATTTACACCCAGCAAAAACTTATATTATAAAGTAAGATGTTAAAATGCTAAAAATTACTTACAACCTGGATTTTTAATAATTATTTTATAACGGTGGTGATATGGGAAGCAAGTAATCACTACGCTCGCTTACTAATATGGAGTAAGATAAGTAGTATAATACATCCACAGTATTAACTAAAAAAGTAATAAATTTTTCTTTTGTATCAAAGAAAAAGTTCAAAAGTGCGATGTCTAAAACGGAAGTATTTGTATGTAAGTAAATACTAGACTACTTCTAAGTAATGTAGTGATCATAGAAAAGAGTTTTGCTGGGTATATTTTTAAATATTTTTTCACCAAATTTTTTGCAACTATGTAATTAACAGCAATTAAGAACTCAATATTTGCAAAACGTAATTACTTTAATGGAAAATCTATTGAAATTATTCAGTAAATTAAACAAATTTAAACGACTACACAAAAATTTGCTTAACAAAGTCTTTTAATGCAAGACATGTGTTCTGAGTTTTTAAGAGAAGAAAAAAAAAACAGCAAATAATTTTCATATTTGTAAAAAGTTTTTGAAATGTATGTTTTTTTTCAAATTTGTAAGCATTTATCTTTAGGCAATTGTTTATGCTTGACCAAGTGCTAACGATGCCAATTAGTAGGAGGCCTAAAAAATTATTTTTACTGTAAATGCAAATTGGGCAGAAAAAATTTCAATAAAAATTAAAAAAAATTTAAAGAAAATAAATAAGTTTTTTTTAAAGGCCTGGCAGTATCATTACAAGTTTAAAATATATATGATTTTAAATAATAGTTCAACATTAGCAATTCCAAAAAATGTATTTAATACTTTACAATAGTTTGCTTTCATTTAAAGCTGAAAGCTTAATAAATATGTTTAAATTTTGACCATCAGCAGCAAATCAGTAATAAAATTTCAAAAAACAGATAAAAACACCTTCAACAGCAAATCAGAAAAAAATTTACTCAATTGTAATAATTAAGGGCTGCTGAACTATTCAGCAGAACTCAAGTGCCCTCAGCTTCTCGACACTGCTCCAAAAATAAAAAAGAGAAAAAACAGGATCCTTTATAATTATGCAAATAAGATGAACGATGATGAAAGAACAAAAGGCTACAACACTATGAATATGAAAAATTATCATTGTTATTGGTTACACAGAGAGAGAGAGAAAAAAATGAAATCGACATACAACTGAAATATTTATTCATCCATTTATTCATATGAATATATGAAAATTCATGTAATAATTTTGTATATTTACTCGTTTGTATGCAAGTGAATAAAATAAAACTTTTACAAAAAAAAAAAAAGAAAAAAACATTTAAATAAATATACACAGCACAATAGCTACAATTTGACAATAAAATAATTTGACAGAATGAGTACAAAATATGGAGGAGGTTAAAAAAAATTCTTCTTACAAATGAAAAATAAAATACTGACTGACTATGACTCTGTGTATAATCAGAAATACAACAATAACAAAAAACGATTCAGTATTTTACAGAAAATATAAAAACATTATGAAACGAACAACATTTATTTTAACAGACAAGTACTAAATGAATTTATAAATTGTATGAGTACGAAAATGTGAGGGCACTTTCTGTTTGATATTTACAGTTTTTATGTGCAAAAACAAAACAAAAAGAAAAACAACGGCAACACTAACTTATTATTTTGATTGTTAAAAAATAACTGAACTGATGGTGAACTTTGTTGGACAATAGGGTAGTGGTGACACCTGTTAGAGGTAAATTTTCTAAAACCTTTCAAAGACAAAATTATTGATAATTCTTAAATTTAATTTAGTTTTGTAGAAAATCATTTTTGTATGAAAAATTGTGTCTTAAAATTTTCAAATAGTGAATATTCATAAAAAAACTATTGACTACTTTATATTATTAAAGAAAATTAAGAAGAAATTTTCATTGTACCCTAATTTCACTAAACTGGACATATGTATAAAATATAGGAACCAACAAGATAAAAAATTGTCACAATATTAATGTTTTCTTACTTAAGAATAAAATGGTACCCAGAATTTCATTGAAACGTTTAGATTTTTCATTTCTTTTTTTTTTGCAAAATATCTTGTAAAATGTAAAAAAGTGAACAACGACAACGAGTGCAAAAATAATGAAATATTAAAAACAACAAAAAAGACATTTACTTTTTAATTAAATACTATAAAGTGTCAGGCATATAGCAAAGCAGGCAGTACTGACTGTAAGACAAAAAAGAAATTATTAAAAATGACAAAATTAAAAGAGGCCAAATTAGACATATAGCAGATATAAAAGCCCCTCCGACCATTAGAGAGAATAACAAATGTAACCAGTCAACTCAAGGCATCAAGCGAAATGGTCAAATGAAAAATATTCCAAATGAACAAAATACTTTGGCAACATAAAGAATGACAGAAAAAGTAAAAATAATATAATAAAATATTTTATAAAATGTAAGAAAAAAGAAATAATACAACACCTTACAATAAACAAACGGACGGACGGACTACAAAAAACAACTTGTGAGCAAGTGCACAAATGACAAAGTCAAGAAATCTGGAGACATTAAATAAATATATTTGACATTTGTTAGCAAATTTAGTGATGAAGTTAAAAATCAGACATTTAAAGGAACTTATTGCAAAGATAGGAAATTTATGTAAACTTGAACTAGATAAAATACTGTAAATTGAAAATTAACTTAAAATAAATTTATTGAAAGTTTTTTATTTAAATACTTTTTATCGAAATTTTTATTTAAAAATATGCAACAACTTTTCGATAAAAAAAATATTTCTCGAATATTAAGAAAAAAATGTCTAAAGAGAAATTTGTCGAATTTTTTATAATGAAAAATTTTTTGTAAATTTTTTTACAAAGGAAAAACTAAATATTTATCGAACTTTTTTTTACAAAATGAAATCGAATATTTATTCAAATTTTTTTGTAAATTTTATAAAAATTAAATTTGTTTAATTTTTATATAAAATGTAAATTTATAGAAAGTTTTCTATTATCGAATCATTTCTATGCAAAGATAATTTTTCGATAAAACAATAAAATTAATCAAAAATGTTTATATTAAAAGAAAATTTAAGTTTTTTATTAAAATAATATTTATTGAACAATGAAAAATTTTATCAAAATATGAAAATTTATCGGAAATTTTATAGAAAATTCAATCAATTTATCAATAATCATCAACAAAATAAAGTTTTATCAAAATTTTAAAATGAAAATAAACTTTTATCGAAATTTGTTATAAAAAATGTATTGTAATTTTTTCTACAAAAATAAAATTTATAAAAAATTTTCAATAAAAAGGAACTTGAGCAAATATGTAAATTTTTTTTAAAAATTGCCTTAAAAACTGTTTTCTATTGAAAGAAAAAAACCAAATGTTTTCTACAAATTAAAAATTAATCGATAAAATTGTCTAAAAAATAAAAAGTTCTTGATTTTTTTATAAAATTTAAATTAAATAAACATATTTTATAAACAAAAAATGAATCGAAAATTTTAAAATTTCTTCTTTACGAAGAACAATTTATCAAATTTTGTTATAAAAGAAAAAATTTATAGAAAATAATTGTTTAATAAATTTACAATGAAAAAATTTATCAAATTTCGTTACAGAGAAAAAAATTTAAGTAAAATTTATTAAAAAAATTTTTATTTTAAACTAAATTTTTTAATTTATAAATTTATTTTAAATTAAAAGAAAATTTATTTAATATTTTCTTTAAATAGCAAACTATTCGATTCTATGAAAATGAAAAATTATTAAAATTTTTTAATGAAAATTAAATAAAACGAACAAATTAAAAAAAAATAATATACATTGTTTTAATGTTTTTTATGAAGTTATATTATCGGAACTATGAAAAGAAAACAATCAATTAAAATTAATAAAAAATTTCCTTAAAATATAAAAGTATTGTTAAAAAAATTATCAAAAATAATTACAAATGTTTTTTTTTAATTCAACCTAGAAAGAAAATTTATCATATGTTTTCGTTAAAAAATTTATTTAAATTGTTTAAATACGAATTAATTCCTTTTAAATTCATTACAAAAAAGTAATGGTGTGAAAGAAAAATCTTCTTTTCATACCCATAAAAATTGTTACTGTTTGCTAATTGTTTACAATTGGTCTCTATAAAAAAAAGAAAACAACAAAAAATAATGTTTAAAAAATTCAAAAAAGGAAAAAAAAAAACAAAATAAAATGAAATCTGTCTGTGAAAAAGTACAAAATAATTCCCTTTTTTAAAACACTTGAGACATAAAATGAAAACAACATAAAGGCACCGGCAGTAAGAACAACATAAAACCACAATTGTGATGGGTGACACTCACAATCATTTAAATATTTTGACCAGAAGACTTAAAATCCGACATACACACATAGATAAACAAACATACATACAGAGCCAAACAAATACTTTCAACATTAAATGCAAAAAGATAGACGACAAATGGTCAAAAGGACAGACGGATGAACGGGATGCCAACCGGCTGGTCAAATGAAACAATATATAGAAATGTTTCAAAAAGGAAGGACGGTTGGTTGACTGGTTGCTTGTTTATTTGCTCTGGCTAGAAAAGATACATGGACAAATACTTACACACTTACAGTCAAACAGACAGACATTCATAGATACAAGTGTGTATGTATATGAATTTCTACACTTACAAAAGTAGTGCTGCAAAAACGCCCACATTTAATAAATATGTATATTGTGTATCGTTCTATGCACCACCCAAAAAAAAAAAAGAACAAAAGTGAAATTTATTTATTGTAAAAAGCATTTTCATTTTCATTATAAAACAACAGCAACAACTAAAAAGTTGTTGCGCTGTAAATATTTTTGTACTGCATAAATTGATAAAAACAATACAATCACATACTATTCACACTTGCACACATTTACTAACACATGCTCACGCACTCGACGACACACTTGCAATTTAATTGCATCAGAAAGCGTGTGGTAATGTTTGGCTGTGGGACAGCAGACGGGATTTAGAGAATGAGAGAGGAAGATTCGTTGAAATTGTAAAGCTATTAAACCGCGAAGGACTTTTTCATTTGATAACACCTACAACCAGAGAAAATAAATTGGCATAAACAAAATTTTTATTGCAAAATATATTAAAGGCACAGTGGGTCAATATATGGAATCTGAATATATGAAACCTACTTTTATTTCCATTTTGAATTTAAAATTCTGAACTGATATTTGCTATCGATACCCTATAGCATAACATCGTAATCTTAAGTCCATCAATGTTTGTCCCTATATTATCATATGTTCCATTAGTTCTAACCTTATTTTATTCTATATAAAAATCTGAGTATGAGTTCAGAGAACTACAGGGTTTTTTGATTAATACTCGAGATGGCTAAAATGGACAAAATTGACAAGGAATTCAGCAGATGACTCAATAAATTTACAGAAAACCTATTTCTTAATTTGACTTAATAAAATTCTCCAGTATTACATATTTTCAAGATCGATGTCTATAATCCACTTCTGAAGGCTTAAGAAGTTTATGAAGCTTTTCTCTTCCCAACTTGTCAATCCTGGTTATTGTTAAATCTAAAAAAACATTCTGGTGAAGCAGGTATTTAGTTTAACAGGTTGAAATTTTGAAAAAGTTTTTCTCACCTTTTCCCACAGTTGGAAAAATGTAAGATTTTTTATAATTTTATATGATGGTGGTTAATTTTATTTCATTGCATTCCATTTTAGTTGTTTTTTTTTATCATATACATAAATATTTTTCGAATCAAAAAAAATGTATAGATTTTATTGTAAATTCATATTAATATGATTGTTTGTTATAAATGTGTTTTTGTTTTTAATTTTTGTATTTAATACCAATTTGTTTTTATCAACGGAAGTTGTGTCATACACAATAATATTTTACAGACAAATTGTATTGGAATTATAAATACAAACACATACAATGCAACAGACAAATGCAAAAACTCTTACCATTTTCCAATATACATTAATTCATGCATATGTTTGTACCCAGCAGTTTTACAACTAATCTTAGATGTCTTAAAGTATTATATTCTTTTTTCAATTGATTACATTTTACGCCCTAGGTAATTTATGTAGTTTCAATTATTTAAGTGTATTAAAAATATCCTATTTAAAACTCACTGCGGAGTCTCTTATTTTTCACAATTCTAGTACTTAACCTAGTAATAATGATTAAAATCGGCGTAGTCTGCCTGAACTGCAAGGTATTCACATATTTCTGTACTTATAAATGTTTATTAAATTTTATAGTTTGTTTGAATGTATGTTTGTATGTGTAGTGCAGTGGTTTTAATATGAAACACTTGTCATCATAAATTATTATTTCTTTTTATACCCTACACCACTATAGTGGGGAGGGTATTATACGTTTGTGCTGATGTTTGTAACATACAAAAATATTGGTCCAATACCCACCTTAAAGTATACCGATCGATTCAGAATCATTTTTTGAGTCGATTAAGACATGTCCGTCCGTCCGGCTGGCTGGCTGTCCATGTAAACCTTGTGCGCAAGGTACAGGCCGCAATTTTCAAGATAATTTGATGAAATTTGGACCAAGCATGTTTTTTGGCACAAGGACGAAAATGGTTGAAATCGGTCCATTATTTCACCTAGCCCCCATACAACCGTACCTCCCGATTTGAACTTTTTATGCTATAATTACGTCAAATATTCTGCTATCTCTCTAAAAATTGGCACAAATAAGTTTTATATAAGTATAAATGATACTGCAGATTTTCGTAAGGATCGGCCTATATTTGACCCTAGCCCCCATACAAACCCCCCTTCAAAAAATGACTTAAACGTCTAAAATTGACTTGTAACCATTTGTATCGCAATGAAACTCAACAAAACTAACTGTTATTTAGAAATATATCCTTTTCCCAAATTTACCGAGGATCGGCCCATATTTGACCTATATAAAGCCTCATTTAGAAATTTTAGTTTTTTATCAATAAATGGCTTAAATATTTTGGAATTATGGTAATATTCAACATAAAAGTTTTTTTACAAAAAATAAAAATTTTATAAAAGTAAAAATTGTAAAAATATACTCATGGTGTAGGGTATCATATAATCGGCCATGCCCGACTATACTTTCCTACTTGTTTTTTTTTGAAAACATTAAATAACAATAATAAACACATTCATGCACTGTTCTTAAATAGTATTTATGTGAGAGTGTTAATTTTTGCATCTGTTCGTATCTTACATATTTAAATATGTGTCAAAATTTTAACTTAAAAATACTTTTATATTTCATATTTTTTATTTTACTTTAATTTGTTCCATATGTTGCAGCAACATAAGATATGTTGTTATAAAAGCTTAAAATCTTCATGTTTTAATTGAAAACTTTGTAAAATTCAATTGAAAAGGACAATGAAATAATAATGACTAAGAAATATTTCTTGAAAGTGTAAACAAACTTGGGTTTTTAAAACTAAATATAAGATACTCTATAGTCTAGTCTATAGTCTAGTCTATAGTCTAGTCTATAGTCTAGTCTATAGTCTAGTCTATAGTCTAGTCTATAGTTTAGTCTATAGTCTAGTCTAGTCTATAGTCTAGTCTATAGTCTAGTCTATAGTCTAGTCTATAGTCTAGTCTAGTCTATAGTCTAGTCTATAGTCTAGTCTATAGTCTAGTCTATAGTCTAGTCTATATTCTAGTCTATAGTCTAGTCTATAGTCTAGTCTATAGTCTATAGTCTAGTCTATAGTCTAGTCTATAGTCTAGTCTATAGTCTAGTCTATAGTCTAGTCTATAGTCTAGTCTATAGTCTAGTCTATAGTCTAGTCTATAGTCTAGTCTATAGTCTAGTCTATAGTCTAGTCTATAGTCTAGTCTATAGTCTAGTCTATAGTCTAGTCTATAGTCTAGTCTATAGTCTAGTCTATAGTCTAGTCTATAGTCTAGTCTATAGTCTAGTCTATAGTCTAGTCTATAGTCTAGTCTATAGTCTAGTCTATAGTCTAGTCTATAGTCTAGTCTATAGTCTAGTCTATAGTCTAGTCTATAGTCTAGTCTATAGTCTAGTCTATAGTCTAGTCTATAGTCTAGTCTATAGTCTAGTCTATAGTCTAGTCTATAGTCTAGTCTATAGTCTAGTCTATAGTCTAGTCTATAGTCTAGTCTATAGTCTAGTCTATAGTCTAGTCTATAGTCTAGTCTATAGTCTATCTATAGTCTAGTCTATAGTCTAGTCTATAGTCTAGTCTATAGTCTAGTCTATAGTCTAGTCTATAGTCTAGTCTATAGTCTAGTCTATATTCTAGTCAATAGTCTAGCCTATAGTCTAGTCTATAGTCTAGTCTATAGTCTAGTCTATTGTCTAGTCTATAGTCTAGTCTATAGTCTAGTCTATAGTATAGTCTATAGTCTAGTATATAGTCTAGTCTATAGTATAGTCTATAGTCTAGTCTATAGCCTAGTCTATAGGTTAGTCTATAGTCTAGTCTATAGTTTAGTCTATAGTCTAGTTTATAGTCTAGTCTATAGTCTAGTCTATAGTCTAGTCTATGCTCTAGCCTATAGTCTAGTCTATAGTCTAGTTTATAGTCTGCTCTAGTGGACTAAATTGTGGGATTTTATATCTTCAAACTCCATAACATATATACATAACTTTTATAAAACGTCAAAATTCCATTTACAAAAATTTTGAAATTTAAATGTAACTTTTAAAATGATAAGATATGAGAAAATGTTTAGTAATTTACTTTCATTAAAAATTTAATTTGTTTCAAACAAAAATAAATTAGAAAACTATAAAAAATAAACAACGAAATAAGTAGACTAGTACGAATAACAATTTCAAAATGATAAGAATTTAAACGCACATGCAAGCCCTCTGACATACAACACTACTTTAAAAAAAATCACAAAACAAAACGAAAATACTAGACATATGAGCACCAATTGCGATATTGAAACACTTAAAGATTTTTTACTGCAAATTTAATAAAACCATTTTGATAAGAATATTCTTTTCTGATTTCTATTTATTTGTCCCCTTTCGAAAGTGAAACTATGCAGTGGTATTTTTTAAGCATTTATTTAACAAATCGATAGATCGATTTCAATTTTTCCTGGTTTTTCACATGATTTGTGTTTATACTATTATTTTCAGTCATACTGAAGAGTTTGTTTGTATACAAACATATGTTTGTGTGTCTGCTACAAAATAAACATACATAGTTAAGTGTGTGTGCAACAAAGTAGCAAGAAAATCATTTTATCTGTATAAATATTTTTAAAAATATATTGATTGATTATTGGGTGATGCAGTCACCTTTGAAGTGTACCTTTTTTAGAATTGTTATAGCATTTGGCTCTTCAAATTAAATGAAAGCAGACAGATATCATTTCAGTTATCTGTTTTGGTTTAAAGGATATATATATATATGTTTATATATGGAAATTTAAAAAAGTAGTATTAGTGTTAAAATTTTATTAACAGTAATCTAAATAGAGTAAAAAATATTCATTTCGAATGAAATCGTTTTATCTTATACTTTGGGTTGTCTCGATAAAGTGTTCTTGTTTTAACCAAAGTATTGTTAAGACAACTAATAATCAATTTTTAAATAAACAAAAAACTATAATAATAATATCTTATAAATATTTTGATTCATAAAACTGAAAATATTGTTGACTGATTGTTGTTTACAAAATCGCGAAAAAATTTATTTTATTCATATTTTTGGAATTTTACTTAAAAAACATAAAGTAAATATTAAAATTTTTAAATACAATATTTGCTTGTTCTAATTTTAAAACGTTTTTCACAATATTTACTTAAGAATATATACATATGTATTTTTTTACTTCTGTGTCAATGGTTCTATTATTATTAGTTTGCTCTAATTATTAATTTGACCTAATTTACCGAAAAAAGAAATACTTAATGTTAGTTACAGATGCGTAAATATGAATAAGAGTAATAAATATTTAAATAGTTGTATTAGAAATATAATGTAAATATTTTGAGAATTTTTTTTATTTGAAATTTAATTTTTGATAAATTTTCGTTTGAGAAAATTTATATAACCTACATTACCATAGTGCAGAGAATGTTATGAATTTCTGCTTATGTTTGTAAAAATATTGGTTCTACGCCTAACATTAATAACAGACTGTGAGCTTGCGCACAAGTTATTTCTATGACTTTGAAAATTGTTCCATTATTTCACTTAACTTGCTGATTTTCATAATGATAATGATAAAAATTCAATATGAGTAAATTTTATGTGTTTTGGTTGAACATTATAGAAAAGTTTCATAGTTTTTCATTCACTCAGAACCATGGATTTTAGGTTTCTAAGAAGAAAGTTAAAAAACTACCATTTGAAGAATGATAAAGTGTCAACAATTACTTTAAATAAATTTGTTCCAATAAAAAATGGAAAGTACCAAAAAACGTCCACTTATTAATTAGCCAACATTTAAAAGTTTATACGTTCAATATTATAGAAAATTTTAAAAGTTATATTTGAGTAAAGAATAAGTTCCAAAAGGTTTCATACTACAGTTTTTTATTAAATCAATTACAATACTTGTTCAACACTACTACCGTTACTGATATAATAAAGTATCGAAATAAGTCGAAATAATCAAGTTTTATATCAAGCTATATCTCTCTACTAAGCTCCACGAGGATCAGCCGAAGACAAGAATCCCATATAAGGTTTTCTTAAAAATTATTTTAAAGTTCTTGACGGACTTAATACAAATTTTGCAGAAACACAAATATTTCTATCAATTTTTTGCCGATCGAAGCAAATTAAATACGAGATCATCACTGACTTTAAAATCTCGGTGTAATGTTGCAAATACATACATACATATATACATACATACATACATACATACATACATACATACATACATACATACATACATACCTGTGTGTGTATGTATGTATATGTCAGCAAATATGATGTTAAAAAATACCAAATTATGGATTTCTCTCTTTTTCCCTCTAAAAAGGAATGTTTTTTTGAAAAAGTACGAAACAGATATCTGATAATTTAGTATATTTAAAAAGTATTTAATATGTTTATAAGTAATTACATCCTAAATTGTATAGCAAATTTTAAATGTTTGTTAAAAATTTTATTATGATAAACTTCCTTAAATTTCAATGTCTTTTTTTCTTTCATATAATTACAAATTTCGTAATTGGATTTCTTAGGGCAAATAAAAGCTGTCAAAATTTGTATGAAGATAATAATTCATTCTGGTGTTTTTTTTAATGTTCATAACCAGAACTAATTTAACACATCACAATAGTGAAACAAACAGTAATACTAAATTGCAATTTTACTATTTCTAAACAAAATAAGACACTCATACATACACAATTCTTTTGAGGAAATTGCAAAAGTCACAGTTTTATAATTTACTTCCTGCATTCATAATTTTTTTTCGGTTGTATTAAAAAAAAATAAAATATTGCTGTTTTTTTGTTAAATGGCTCGATGGCTGAGAAAAGCAGATTAAGTGAATTTTATTATAAAATTGTTTTAATATTTGCAAACAAAAAAAAAATAACGTTATAAATACATAAATATGTATGTATTCTGTTAACAACAATAAAAAAATCTCATCTCATTTAATTTATTCTATGGGTGTGAGTTTGTGGGTTTGTGTATACAAATATCTGCTGGATTGTGCACTATGTGTTTTTTGCTTCATTTTGGGGGTTTTTAAAACAAAACAAAAAAATCTAAAAAAATCCGCACACATCAAATGTTGTTAGTTACTAAGTTAGTTTAGCTTTTTTAGCGAAAATTTAAAAAAAAAACACACAACAGCTACAACCAAATTATACAAAACATTCATATTAAACAAAATCAAGGTCAACAAATAAATAAACTCACACACAAACAACTTTACATACACATACATACATACATACATACATACATACATACATACATACATACATACATACATACATACATACATACATACATACATACATACATACAATACTTTTACAGCAAACTTCGCAAAAAAATAAATAAACGTGAAAATACATGAAATAAAATTGAAACATAAAAATTGAATTTAAAATAGCACATGATTATAAATGGATGGATGGTTGAAGAGATGTTTTGTTAATTTTTTTTTGGATAATTATTGTTGTTGTTTAGCTAAAAGCTAAATAGTACATGAGAGGTGGTTAGAGATGACTAGATGGCTAAAAGCAAAAAACGAAAACACAAAAAAGAAGAAGAAAACAAAAACAAAACTTCAGCTAAATGACTGGCTACTTTTTGGCCACAAAACACATTATTCCGAGGCCAGACGCAAAAGAAAACTTTAAATAAAATTTCTATAAAATGTTTAATGTAAAATTTGGAATAAAAATTATATTATTAGAAATAAATATTAATTTTTATTTTAAATAGTGGTTCCTGATTTACGTTGCTGGCTTTTCGTTGGACATGTGAACTTTCAACGTAAAGATCTATGTACATATATCCGACTTAACCGAATAGACAGTTATTTACAGTTTTGAATATATGGACAATTTCGTGTCAATTGTCACAACTTAAATAATCATTTTGGAAAAATTCGCACTCAGGAGTGCCATGTACCAAATTTCATTGAATTACCTTCAAAATTGCGACCTGTAGTTTGACTACAAGTTGTGTAGGGTATATAAATTGTTTTGTATTACATTACACTTTAACATTATAGTGGGTAAGGTGTTATGCGTTTGTGCTAATGTTTGTAACGTACAAAAAAAATAGTCCTACACCCACATTAAAGTATTCAGATCTACTCAAAATCACTGTCTGATAATGCTGTCCGTCTGACTGTCGATATACGCAATTTTCGAGATATTTTGATAAAAGTTGGACCAATTGGACAATTTTTCGGCTCCGAGAAGCTTTTTGAAATCGGTCCATTATTTCACCTAGCCCCCATACAACCAAATATCTTCACAACTTTTGGCATAAGAGAATCGCCTGCAGATTATACGATAATTCAGAAACTCAGTCCCTGGAAAATATCCTTAAAGATATTATTTTGTTTCGTCAAGAGTTTATCAAAATTAGGTTAAACTTGCATCCTGTGAGTAGATTTATCGGTTTTTGTGGTGCTAGTAGCGGGCTGGTGACCTATGAATAGAGGAATAGTTAAATTAACGTCAAGTTCTGTGTTTTGAAGAAATTGTTGAAAAAAATGTTAAGGTTAATTTCCGTAATACTCTCGTTAATCAGGGAATAAAATACAACATCAAAATAATACTTATATTATGAATGCAACTGAATTGAGTAAATGAGAGACGGTCTTACTAAGCTGACAGTCACAAAGGCAAAGACACTAACTGACATCATAGAAAGATAATTAACTAAACGATATATTCGAAAAATACAGCGCAGTAACAAAGAGAAAATCTAAACTAAAAATTGCAAACCAAAAAAAAAAAAAAACAAAAAAAAAGAAACTAATACATTAACAATCGAAGAGAACAAATAACGCATTACCTAAATTGTATTTGTAAATTTAATAAACTAACACTCAAACCTTTTTCCAAATATAAAACTAAATGTTTCTAATTTTGTCCAAAATACTGGTCGAACAATACTCATGCATTCTTTAAATAATAGTAAATAAATATCAACGAAATCAAAATCAGTTTTAATGATTATTTTGCTAATAATGACGATAAAAATCATGATCACATTCATCATTATCTCTAAGTTTGGCTTTAGCTAAACACACTGATATTTTTTTTAAATTAAAAAAAAAAAATAAATAACTGATAAAAAACACGTTCGAATGTATGTATTATGAACTGCATTAGAAATACAATTAAATTTATTAATTTATTCATAGTTTTTTTTAATTTATTTATAGCGTTCGAGTTTTTATGATGTGGCTAATGTTGATGATGACATGATGAAAAATATATGATTTGTAATACATAGTTCCTAGTTGATAATATCTGAATATTTGATCTGACAGCAGACTTGGTCAATGAAAATTTAATTTTCCTTTATATTATATCAGATGATCATACTAATTTGTTGTAAAAGGGGTTATATGTACATTGAATTGTCCAGAGCAACAGTCTTTTTCAGAAATACCTCTCAATCGATGCTTATAATTGTACCGATCGCGAGTATTATGTGAAATTTTGAACCTATTGCGTTTTTTTAAATCAAGCTATACTATTCTACATTGAATAACGCAAATGACAATACAAACCTTAGATTAGCTTAGTGAGCCTTAGGAGAAGCCCTTTAGCTGCTTTCGTAGGGGCTTTAACGATCTTTCGACAGACATAACAAGATCATCGTGTAAGCAAATAAGAATTCAAAATATAAACAAAATTAAATTTAAATTTGCCCTCCAATTTATAATATTTTGACAAGTTCCGCATTTAAAAGAATTCACAACATTGCTCGTTTCTCTCTTCATACACATACCTATCAAAAAAGTTCACAACTGCAGTCATCTCTTACAATACTACGAATGTTATATTTATGTTTAAAACTCATCATCTAAAGTGCCACACATACACATAGAAAAATATGGTTTTTGGCTATTTCTAATATTTGATTTCATTTTTACAGAAATGCAAAAAATTAAACAATGATAAATGGCCAATGGAAAAGGAAATCTCATCGCAGAAATCAACAAACAGAAAAAAATTAAGCTCTAAAAACTCTATGGTAAAGACCGCAAATGGCAAAAATTTATTAAAAATCAAATGAAATTGAAAAAAAAAGAAATACATATATAAATCGCACACACACAAAATTCACGGTCAATTGATTAACGTAACATTTCGTCAGTCATTCAGTCTACCAGACAGTCAGTTACACAAACTCATAGTGGCTTTGTTTAGACCGACAATTCGTCAAAATAGTATGAGGGAATGTTGGACTGACTGGCTGTATAATGATTTAAATACAAAAACATTAAAAATTTGAATTTGTATCTCGTTTTTGGATTTTTGATTGAAGTTGAGTTTTAATTTTTGGCAAAAATGAGCAAAAAACACGAAAATATACAGAAATTATTATGTAATATGTAAATGAATTTGCTAAAATCATACTACATGCTAATCAATAAACAAATATGTATGTATAAATATTGATATTTACGAGGGTTGTGTGAAAAGTATCATAAGAATATTATTGCAAACATATTTAGAAGACAAGTGTGAGTATATTGTCGGGAATGGCAGACCTTTTGATACCTTACACCAGTAAGTATGCTAAAAATTTTGACTTTTTCCTAAATAACAAAGCATTTAATTTGTTTTTTACTTTAATTTCTAAATATTTAAAAATTTTGCTAAAAATTTAGATTTTAAACAAGAGGGCTTATAGGGGGCAAGGGTAAATATAAAATTAGTATAAGAATTTTCGTCACTAAAGTTATTTAAGCAGAATTTCATCGTGTATATGTGTTTTGACCTTGAAGTCATTTTCAAAAGCGGAGTTTGTATGGAGGCTAGAGAGAAATATGGCTCGATATTTACAAAAATCGGTAGTGTCATTTAGATTTATATAAGACTCAGTTTTGATGATTTTTCTTGACACGTTCTTGATATTTAACATAATTATGCGCTCAAAAGCCTTATTCCGGGGGTACGGTTGTATGAGGGCTAGGCGAAATAATTTTAACCATTTTTAATATGCTTCGTATTTGGGCAAAAAGATTATGTGCCAAATTATCAAATTACGTTGAAAATTCGACTAATAGCGAGCGCACAAGCTTTATATGCACACATAGATAGACGGACAGACAGACAGACGGACAGACAGACAGACAGACAGACGGACAGACGTCCAATTAAAGAATAATTTGTAGTTGGAAGATTAAATCCCACCAGAGATTCTGTTAAAATTGCAAAAACTAAAATTTCATTCCAAACTTTGAAAACAATATTCTTGATATATTCATATTGTTTTTCTTTAAAAAAAATATCGAACATTTTGTATGATTATACCCTACACTACTATAGTGGGGAGGGTATTATAAGTTTGTGCTGATGTTTGTAACATACAAAAATATTGGTCCAATACCCTTAAAGTATACCGATCGATTCAGAATCATTTTTTGAGTCGATTAAGACATGTCCGTCCGTCCGTCCGTCTGTCTGGCTGGCTGTCCATGTAAATCTTGTGCGCAAGGTACAGGCCGCAATTTTCAAGATAATTTGATGAAATTTTTTGGCACAAGGACGAAGCCTATTGAAAATAGTTGAAATCGGTCCATTATTTCACCTAGCCCCCATACAACCGTACCTCCCGATTTTAACTTTTTATGCCATAATTACGTCAAATATTCTGCTATCTCTCTAAAAATTGGCACAAATAAGTTTTATATAAGTATAAATGACACTGCAGATTTTCGTAAGGATCGGCCTATATTTGACCCTAGCCCCCATACAAACTCCCCTTCAAAAAATGACTTAAACGTCTAAAATTGACTTGTAACCATTTGTATCGCAATGAAACTCAACAAAACTAACTGTTATTTAGAAATATATCCTTTTCCCAAATTTACCGAGGATCGGCCCATATTTGACCTATATAAAGCCTCATTTACAAATTTTAGTTTTTTTATCAATAAATGGCTTAAAAATTTTGGAATTATGGTAATATTCAACATAAAAGTTTCTTTACAAAAAATAAAAATTTTAAAAATATACTCATGGTGTAGGGTATTATATGGTCGGCCAAGCCCGACTATACTTTCCTACTTGTTTTTATTTAAAAGTATTTGATTTTTATTAAAATTCTCGACCCTCGTTTTCTCTTTTTTCAAACAACTCTGCTCACACATGCCGAACAAAAGAAACCTTTCAATATTCATTTATAGCATTTTTTGTATAAAGTTTTTTTTCTATTGATGGTGTGAATTTTTTCTCTATTTTATTCACATCACTAGCATTTAATTTGTTCCTATAATATGTACATATATATTTTTTTGTATTATAGTTATTAATTAATTTTTAATATATGGTTAATCTTTTTAGTTTATATTGTTTGCCAATAAATTGCTTCTTTTACTTGTTTATTTGCTGATACAAAACTATGTATTGTTATAAAGTTTATTTCATATTTTGCGATTTTTTTTTTTGATTGATAATTAATCAAACTATACACAGTTTTTGCGGATATATTTCTGATTTAGTTATTGGCAATAATTATAAAATGTTTTTAATTTTTTTTTAATTATTAATATTGAAACATTTAACACATGTTTCGTGTGCTAAAAATTATGAATTTATAATTTAAAGTTAGTCATGCTTTTAAAATAGCTGAAGAGCTGAAAATAATTCTAGAATCTATTTTCAAGCTATATTTTTGTGTAGTAAAAAACAATAGTGAAAATTGAGAATTTTTTCTGCAATCTGTTAATAGATTTAAAATTTTCTTAAAAAATAACATATATTAACAAAGTTATTAATTTCTTAGTAATTATTCTACAGCATATTTATATTTTGAGAGATTATATGCAAAAGACTATATGATATGTTCTAAATGTTTAAAGACTCTTTTTGAGTTCATAATTGATACAATCCCAAAAGCTGGTCATCTTCCGGAAATCACCCCGATATTAGTATAAATTTGAGTAAATAAAATTCAGTATAAGATAAGTATATAATGACAAAAAATACCATTTCCGAAATTAACATTTATCATGGGTATAGTTTAGAAAATGTTTAGCACTTAAGCCCTCCTATTAGCAATAATTCCAGAAAGTAACAATACAAAAAGACCATTTCCATTTGATTTGCCGATCGTTTTATCATGGATTTATTTTTGGAAATGTTTAACCCTCAAACTGTCCCATAATTACAATGTCGCTATTGTGTTTTAAAAACAGATATAGTTTGATTGTCTAGGAATTTTGAAAGATTCCATAATATGTATAACTATACTTTTATGAAAAATATTTTGATAAAATTTTTTAAATCACATTACAATTCTACAAAATTTTCTAAGAATGATTTCATCATAAAAACTAAAGGCAACACATGTAAAATTTTGCGAATAAGCCAAACAAAAAAAATGCTTAAACAAAAAACTTTAAACATAATGAAGTATAAACATATAAATACAGAATGGACCAATATAAAATCATATAGACACACAATAAAAACAACAAAAATTTTAACAAAACAAAAACTGAAACAGACGGCGAAATAAAATATTTGCAACTACAACAAAACTAAACTACAGCAACACCAACAACCTAACAAAGAGAAAGAGAAGCAAAAAAAACGATCATTTGGAGCTTGGCCTTGAAATTTTAAAAGAAAGAAGATCATCAGCAGAAAAATGAAATATAAAACAGCAGCAGCATCAAAATCAAATCGCCAAGAAAAAGCCAGAAGAAACGAAGAAAATAAAGTAAAACGTGATAATGCAGCAATCGCAAATCACAAAAACAAAAAACCCCAACAAGATCGATCCCATACGTTAGAGGGAAGTGTATATAGTATCTGTGTTTTTGTTTGTCGTCTGTTTGCATTAGTGTAAATTGAAGTTTGTTTGTATTTATGTCATCCATCTAAGTATCTGATAAAGTTAGTTTTTGGGGCTTGGTTTTTTTTCACAACAACAACAGAAAACTTTTAAACGAAACAAAACATTTGATTAGAGAGCAGCGTTCTGATCAATACACAACAATGTCAGCAGCAGCATCAACATCATCAGCAGCAATCTATTGTTTTCAGCAGAGCAGCAGCTATAACAAATTTAATTTCGTTGTATTAGTTGCTGTAAGAGAGGGAGTTTTGTTGCTGTTTTAGTTTATTTATAAGGGATCACATCATTATATTGTATTCGTTGTTTTAAATTTGCAAAAAAGGTATTTTTGTTTTCAAAAGATTTTTGGCAAACTTTACTTTTCTTGTTGTTTTCTTTTTGTTAGAACCATGTGTTATTTTTTTTTTCTTTCTCATAGTACGCTCCTATTGTTAAGATACATATTTCACGAAGTGAACAAGCGTAATTATTCCCAGCAAAAACTTTTATTATAATGTAGGTATGTGGTTAAAATGCTAAAATTTACTTACACAACAGTATTTTAACTCATTATTTTAACACGATGATGTCATTAGAGTTAAGGACTTACCACAAACGCTTATAAGTAATTAGAGAAATGATTTATTTTAATTGCTGTGAAATCTTCTTTTTATATCTTCTAATAAATTAGAAAGTATACAACACATTATTAATAGACGTTAGTAGACTACTTCTGTGTAATCTGTATGGTATGTAGTAGTAATTGAAATGTATGTTAATTGGTTAATGGTTATAATAGCAAGTCATTGCCAAGTTTTTGCTGGGTTATTATTTATTTACTTTATTCATACATATGTAGTATGTTTTTATATGTTCATAAAAATTAAGTTAAAGTTTTCAAACGCACCTTTACTATTCCAAATATTGATTATTTTTGAGAAAATATTTATGAAAATTTCAAGTTTTTGTAAAAATTTTAATAAAAATTTCTATGTTCCAGTTTAAAGTGTTGTGAGTTTTTCAGACTACCATCTAAAATCAAAATTCTAGAGTACAGTTTAGACAACAGTCTAGTCCGTATTCGAGACAACAGTCTAATCTATAGTCCAGACTATAGTCTAGCTTATTGGCAAAACTACGTTCTAGCTTATAGTCCAGACTACAGTCTAGTCTATATTATATAGCCTGTAATCCATACTACAGTCTAGACTGTAGTAGTTTTTAATCCAGACTGTAGTCTAGCCAATTCATATAATTTCTTTGACCCTAATTACTGGCTTCAGCATAAACGAGTTTTATATGGACCAAAATCGGCTCGTTCCATAATTGACGTAAGGCCTTTTTCAAACATCATCCGGGTTTTAATATGAGAACATTCCTTTTAGAACATGCGATTTATAAGATTCGGTAAAGCTGAACATTCTGAAATTCTGTCCAACAAACTCCACAAATTTAAATTTATTTTATAAACATAATGAGATTTATATTGTGATCTAAGTTCTATGTTTGTATGTTAATCATTTGTTATTGTTGTTTTGTAAACACATTAAATGACAGTTGTTTTTTTTTTAATAATTGATAGGCAATTTAAACTGCAGGGTTTCAGAAATAGAGATTGACATCAATTTGAAAACTAATTAATTAATTTCAATTTATTTCATGTACAAATATATAATTAATATAGATAGCGAAATCAGAAAATTATTTCTACCAATAACTGGTACTGGCATGAGTCTAAATATAATAAAACTTGTCTATCCAAGAATTAAAGAATATTTAAAAAAAAAAACAAATTTAAAACAGGTTGTTTATAATGAAAATTGAATTTAAGATAATCTAATGCATTTTTATGGCTATGAATACGACACATTATTTAATTGTTACTTCACTGCTTAATTTTAGAATAGTATTCGATATATTGAGAATTTCCTAAATCAAAATTCTAAACCGATAACTTGTTTAGAACAAAATGGATTTGATTTTTTTTATTATAAAAAAACCATTCTACAGGAAACAATTTTATAATTTATAAAAAAAGTAAACGTGCAACTTAAGCAGTAAATAAAAATTAATTCTTACATACATAGATACTCTAACATTTACACATACATACAGACATACATATATGTATGAGCGTGTAAGAATGTATGATTCAAAATTTTTTGTATCTATAGAATTAAAACAAAAATAATCAAATTCCCTTTTAAAGAATCACAAGCGCATGCGTATAGACAAAACAAAAAAACAAGCATTTCAAATTTAGTTTTTGTTGTTGTGCCGATGTTTTTTTTTTTTTTTTGCAAAAAACCTTTTTAAAAATGTGTGTGTTGAAGCGCAGCTCTAATACGTGACTTACAAACTAAATTAAAAAATGTTCAAGGTTGCAAATGATGGTTTTTGTTTTGTATAAATTTAAAAAAGTTGTTATTTTGCGGGCTTTCTAGACATTGGTGTTTTTAACTTTTGCGAATTTATTTATTTTCTATACATTTAATTTCGGTCGTTTCTTTGTTTTTTATTGTTTTTCTGTAACATCAATAAATCAATTGGTGTTTTTTATATAAAAACACAAAACAAAAAGGTACAGTTTGGATTTTCATTATACTTTTCTTTTTACAAAATAAACCATATACGTTTTTGATATAACAAATTTTATATGAAAATGCAAATAAGAATTTACTGATGATGTTTTCCTTTTGGAATTTAAGTTCAGTTCTAGTTCTAGTTCTAGTTCAGTTCTAGTTCAGTTCTAGTTCAGTTCTAGTTCAGTTCTAGTTCAGTTCTAGTTCAGTTCTAGTTCAGTTCTAGTTCAGTTCTAGTTCAGTTCTAGTTCAGTTCTAGTTCAGTTCTAGTTCAGTTCTAGTTCAGTTCTAGTTCAGTTCTAGTTCAGTTCTAGTTCAGTTCTAGTTCAGTTCTAGTTCAGTTCTAGTTCAGTTCTAGTTCAGTTCTAGTTCAGTTCTAGTTCAGTTCTAGTTCAGTTCTAGTTCAGTTCTAGTTCAGTTCTAGTTCAGTTCTAGTTCAGTTCTAGTTCAGTTCTAGTTCAGTTCTAGTTCAGTTCTAGTTCAGTTCTAGTTCAGTTCTAGTTCAGTTCTTGTTCAGTTCTAGTTCAGTTCTAGTTCAGTTCTAGTTCAGTTCTAGTTCATTTCTAGTTCATTTCTAGTTCATTTCTAGTTCAGTTCAGTTACAGTTCAGTTCCAATTCACTTATAGTTCTAGTAGGTGTAGGTGTTTTCTGTGTTAGGAATTGTTTATCTTCCACATACAATTCCCATATTATTTAGTCGAAGTTTTTTATGTCAATTGGTTTTTATTAATTAACTTTAGATGTCATTAGACAATTAGACGATAAAGTTGTTTTTTTTATTTTATTTTTGCATACTTGTTTTCTGATAAGAATATGTAAAAAATAAGTAAAAAAAACTTAGGGTGTAGTCCAAACAACAACAGCTGCTGGCTGGACAATGATCAATGTAATAAATGATGTCTAAAGTAACGAAACAAAAAATAGTAATAGAAAATCATGAAATTGTTGTTTTTATTAATGAACAAATGAAGGCATAAATCTATGAACTTCATTAATTTTCATGTTACTAGCAATGAAGTGTTCAACGTAGAGAAAAACTAAATATTTGAAAATCTTAAAAGTAAATACAATATTTTGAAAACGTGTTTTACTGATTATTTTATATAGTTTTTTTATAGTAGTATAAATAAAATTAAATTATGTTGGCGTGTAATATTTTTTGTAATGAAAAATTAAAAGAAAAACAAATGATTCAACTTTAACCCAAATGACCCTGTGTATATATGCCTGTCACCAGTATTTCAATATCAAGTATAATTAAAATAATAAAACATGATTATTGGAAAATTAGTAAAACATAAGTTATGGATTAAAAATAAACAATATTTTTATAAATTGGAATATGCAACGAATATCTTTTGCCCTATATTTTAGTAAATAAATTAAATAAATTAAGTACTTGTTTTTAACTGTACTTCTTTTTTAAAAAAATATGAAATTTGTTTGGAAACTAGACAATATACAATAAATAAGTTGATCTTATCTTGAGTTTGAACACATTTCATTGTATTACATAGATTTGGGCAATCCAGATAGCATATAAGTACGATTAAAATTAAATAATAATAATAATAAATAATAATTGTTATCTAGAGAGTTATCGAATATTAAATCATTTCAATATGTCACACCCCCAAAGAGTAGAGTACAGGATAGAAACAATATTATTTATAATCAATTATCTTATTAAATTTTCAAATGACATAATGGCATCACAGAGTGGGGATGATGTACATTTTCGAATATTTTTCTTAATACTCTCGTACAACTTTAAAAAACGCCTTTGCATGAAATTAATACGATTGCCATACAAATAAAAAACAACAAATAAATCCACATACTATATGTATATTTATTACAAATAATTTTTTTTGAATGCATCCAAATAGTTTGTAGTTTTCAGTATATATGAACGTAGTTGAAGTTTTATTTTTTCTATATCCTAAATGTCTATCAATTAATTATTAATAAAATACAGATTTATTACTATTAAAACAAATAAAGCAGTAGAAATAAATTTATTTCATGATTCTCTACATATAGACAAACAATAAACAATAGAATCAACAGTGATTTAATATTTCATTTGTTGCATTTTTGTTTATATGCAAAATGCACAATTTCTATAAAGAAAGGTCATGTGTAGTTGAGTATAAAAACAAATATCTGTGTAAACGAATGGGTGTTAATCATATCAAGAAAATATGCACCAATTATGCACAAGACCAGTTTAAATAAATAAGTCAAGTAAATTACTCATCAACAACAGCGTCATCATTATCACCAACTTGGTCGCCAATATTTCTGATGATACATTTATACAGCTTTAATTTAAACTGGACAGCGAATAAAGCATCAACCAACAACGACGACATTATGATATGATAATTGAAATGCGTAGAGTGTAATACACTTCATTACTGAAATCAAATTGGAATTAAAATTGGATGTATTACAACCGCCCACATCTAATTGCCTGCGAACAGAACACATTTTTTGTCTTTATTTCAATTTTAATCAACGAGACATAATGATGAATGTGTACTGAGTTGGGTCATTTGTGGCACTGAGGTATTAAAACATAGAAAATAATGCAGTTGATATTAAAATAAAGTTCAAGTTTAGTTCTAGTTCAGTTCTAGTTCAGTTCTAGTTCAGTTCTAGTTCAGTTCTAGTTCAGTTCTAGTTCAGTTCTAGTTCAGTTTTAGTTCAATTCTAGTTCAGTTCTAGTTCAGTTCTAGTTCAGTTCTAGTTCAGTTCTAGTTCAGTTTTAGTTTACTTCTAGTTTAGTTCTAGTCCAAATCTAGGGTGATTTTTAAAATCAGCGCTTTTTTAAACAAAATAATTTGCCATTAGTTTTGTGTATGAACTCAAATGCTGAGTTCATACACAGTCAATGTAAAAGGGCCCACCTGTATCTAAAAGTTTGACAAGTTGTCATATCAAATTTCAAATTTTGTTGTTGTTGTTGTATGTATGTAAGTATAATGACACACCATAAACAAATAATACAACAATTACTAAAAAATTCAAAAACTACTGCATTAATTGCAACAACAATAATGCCACTGCCACCACCTGCAACGGAATGTTTTTGTTGCAGTTGTTGTCGTTTTTTGTTTTTGTTAATTAAATAAACTAAATGACAACTAAATTAGTCTTATTTGACATGTTAACTCTATGCATAAGTATGTCTGTATAGATCTATGCATGATTGTACAGCTAAATATATATCTGAGCATGTAATATTTTTATCATTTTAATTTTACAGTATTATTTTTACACATGAATACATGCCACATGCATACATACATATATTCACAAAATTTAATTCTATTCATATTATAATTGTTTTTTAGCAGCATTTAGTAGGCGAATTTTACAAATTTGTAAACTGCATTGCGTGTTGTAGTTTATTTATAATTGATGACGATTTTCTTAAACTATAATATTTAACAGAGGTCTTAGAGCTCGTTATATCATAAATTTATTTATTTCTTTAGAAACCTTGATTAAATATGATAATAAAAAATCTTGTGATTTTTACAGTTCTTTAAAACGCATTTGCCTTTAAGCCAATTGTAAGTAAGTTTATTTATTAACAAAACTAACTGCGGGTTACTGCCAATATTTTCTGTGTGATTTCTAAATAAAACATGGTTTAATTAAGATTTATAGGTCTATTTGTTTTTCTAGTCAAATGCACAAAACTGCAATATACTTTCAGTCATTTAGTTTTCGTTTAATTGAAATTGTAAAAAATTTTACAAACAATTGGGTAAATTAAAAAAAAACAACTGCTAGATAATAAAAACAAATTCAATCATGTAAATTTAAAATTAAAATATTGCAAATTTCTAAAAGTCAAAATATATTAATGGGTAAGAATTTTTAAATCAAGGGTTAAAATGGTGCTTAAGTTTCCCTTAAATACAATTTTGTTCTTTTGGTTAAACTTTAAAAACAATATACCAGTAAAATATAGTAAAATTAATCATAAAAAAATTCATATTTTCATATGAATGTAAATTATTTTATTTTGAAATCTTTAACTATTAATAAGCATACCTTGTCATCTTGAAATTTGCAGCCGCTATCAATACATTTATGCTCAATTAAGTTTTTTTTTCAAATTCTATATAGATTCTTTTTTAAATTTTATATTTGTAATGATTTATTTTGTTTAAATATTTTTATAAATGTAATCTTTTTTTGTAATTTTTAAATATTTGTAACATTAAATCCAAATGTTTACTTTTTGGTTGTTTTTGATTTTTTTCCAATTGTTGTAAAGTGTTTTAAAATAGGCTCTGAAATATTAAAAATAAAATTAAATAAATAGAATGTAATAAATAATAATTCAATAGATTAATATAAATATCAGAAATTATTAAAAAAATTAAAGAAAATATTATTTTATAGAATTTATTTACTCATTAAATAAACTACTATTTAATGCAACTTCCTATGTAGAAATTCAACCACCTATGTAGTCTAGTCTATAGTATAGTCTATAGTCTAGTCTATAGTCTAGTCTATAGTCTAGTCTATAGTCTAGTCTACAGTCTAGTCTATAGTCTAGTCTATAGTCTAGTCTATAGTCTAGTCTACAGTCTAGTCTATAGTCTAGTCTATAGTCTAGTATATAGTCTAGTCTTAAGTCTAGTCAACAGTCTATTCTATATTATAGGCTATAGTCTAGTTGATAGTCTAACCTGTAAAAACGATTATTAAGTTAACAATGGTTGTTAAAACCTGTTTTTACACGGAAAAAGTGTGCAGTAAACCATTATTAACTTTAATAATCGTTTTTACATAAGGCACTTTAGCTTTACCTACATATTATTATAAATTATTCCAAAATTGTAATTTTTCAAAGTTATATCAAAACATACATATGTATAACACAAAAAGTTCTACTACCATTTGTAAGTCCCTAGTTCGATCGATATGCCTTTAGGTCATAGTTTTGTTCCCACTTTATTGCTGCGGCTAGTTTTGAAAAAAAGCAAGAAAAATATTGTCATCCTTTTTCTGTGCGTAGAAATAAAATAAAATTTAATTTTAATTCATTTTAAAATATTCCTGGAAATATGTCATGGCAGTAAATTATTATTAGATTTTTTTATTCTTTTTTATCAAAACGTTTTTTAGGTGGTAAAGAATGAATCATGAATTTTTATGGCTGTAAGTAAATGAATCATTTAGTAAAATCCAAAAAAAGGAAACATACAGACGATATTTTACAAAATATATTAATAACCGTAATCAAATATAAATTATACATATGTATATCATCAAACCTTAAAAAATCAAGATCAAAATATTATATGTATGTACATATTCATATGTATGTAGTTTAAATGGCGGTGTAGAAGAAAACAAAATTTTGCTAATAATAAATAAATGTTACATTTCAAATGAGCAGTTTTGCTATATTCGGTATTTTAGTGATTTCATGCTGGGTTTCAAATGGTTTAGTTTTAGTTGGAGCAGAAAAAAAATTACACAAAAAAACATTTGCAAAAAAAGATCAAAACTCAAACAATAACAAACAACAGAGGAAGAAAATCAAAAAAAATAAAAACCACTTTGGTATATAAATGATCAAGGGCATTTTGGACACGTTGTTGCTGTCTGGCTTTTTTTGCAGTCAACGACTACGACGATGGCACGACACGATGAAATAATGGCATAAAGTCATCACCATCATCGAAAAGCAGCAGCGTCTGGATCAGGCAGTAGCAGAACAAAACAAAACAAAAAAAAAAAGAACCACAAACATATTTTAACTCAGCCATCCATAAGATACAGATACATAATACTTGTTTGCTAAATATACAAGAATAGCAACAACAACAACAATAATGACGAAAACAACATCAATATTATTTTATATACGCGAAATTTTTACAAAACCTAAAATGTAATTTTCAAATGATTTCACATGTGTCTCTGTAGACCGGCTGTATATTTCTTTTGCCTTTGTATTTGTATCCCTAATACAATCTGTTGGCTGTTTTGTGTTTCTTATTTTCAGTTTATAAAACTTATTCTCATTAAAATTCCCAAAAAATAAAGTAGAATTTCTTAAAGAGGGTTTCGCTTTCAAAATTTTTTATACATAAGTATTTTGTTAAAAACTCAAAAAAATTGTAAAAAGCAGCAAAAAAGAATAAAAGAACACATTGTTTATTGCGTACATTTTGGGTTTTCTAAGCTTTAAAACTCCTTTAGATCATTATGTTTGTGGTGTATGACACTTAGGTGTATTTTAACGGCAATGTTTTTAACGCACAATAATATTAGTATACTTTAAGGTATACCAAACGGCTTAGAATAATTTTCTGAGTCGATTTAGTCCGTTCCGTACTCTTTTTAATCAAACAAAGAATTGCAATTTTGAAGATAATTCAATGAAGTTTGACACATGATCATCTGTGATACCGTAGACGAAGTCTATTGAAAGTGGTTAAAATCGTTCCATTATTTCACCTAGCCTCCATAACTGAACCTAGCCTACATAACTGAACCGCCGAAAAGTTTAAATTTATGTTTAATATTCTCGTATCTCGATAAAAGGCAGCAAAACCAAGTTCTATACTAGCCTTGATGACAATCATTAATTTTTTTTAATTATAAGGTCTCATCTGATCCTCTAGCCTCTATAAAAAGCCCCTTCAAATTTAACTTAAATGTCTAAAATTTTATTCAATATGTGAGACAAGGTACAATTCAACTTATTACTTTATTATTAAAACTAAATCACATTTTATTTTTGTAACAAGTGTAGGATATTATATGGTCGGCCTCGCCCGACTATAATTTCTTACTTGTTTTTTATTTTTTTATTCCGTTTGTAACACATTGAAATATTCATCTAAGACCCATTAAATTATACTATATATACATTAATTCTGGGTCCTTATTAAATTCTAAAACGATGTAGCCGTCCCTCTATCCGTTTGTCTGTTGAAAGCACGATATGGTCCAAATGAAAGTTCTTTTAGACGATGCAGTTTGTATGGTATTGAAAATGGGTAATATCGTTTCACGATTTCGCCTAGCCCCCATATAAGAACCCTTCAGAAAATTGGCTTAAAAGCAACTATAACGGTGAAATTTGAAACAAAAATTTTTTATAAAAACCTAAATCTTTTTTTAAAATTTTATAAGGATAGGCCCATATTTGACCCTACTCCCCATATAAAGTCATTTTTAGAAAATGACTTTAATGTTCATAACTGTTTGACAGTAACATCAATAGCGGTAAATTCAACAGGAACATATTTTATAAAAACTAAACAACAATATTCGACTTAAAACATTTTCTTAAATTTTAGGAAGATGGGTCCATAATTGGCCCTACCCCCAAATATAAGATCCTTTTTAGAAATATCTTCACCTAAAGCTGATGGAGGAAATCAGCTTTACGGCTTTAATCCTTTTTTATTTATTTTTTATTTAGACAAAAAAATCCTATAATCCTATGGATGTCTAAAATATTTACTACTTTAAACATAACTGGAGACCTATTAAATTAGTGTCTAACATGTTATCAGTGTAAATCGTTTACATTTAATGTATATACATATGTATATATAAAAAATATATCTAACAAATACATGTATAATTTAGAAACATATACGTATATACATACATACGTCTGTATGTTGTCTTTTTTTATGTCAAGTATATAAACGAAAAAGAATTTTGCCTGCTAACCTACTATCTTTATTTTTTTTTCGTTTTTGGGTCTCGAAGTATATTTTCATTTCTTTTTTATATAAATTTAAACGTCTTTATGACGCGCCTTTTTTATATTAATTCTTCTTTTTTACTTTGCACAAAAAAAAAGCAAAAACGATCATTCTGAATTTTTTCAAACTTTGAGTTTCATACATGATATGTATGTGTATATAATTCGTAAGTCTCTTTTGTTTGGTCCCTTGTTGTAAATGCAAAATTTCGGTTATTTGTATTTCCTTGTTCTTTTATACAATTTTTTGACAATTGTTTGTCTATTGTGCAAAAACTAAATGTTTGTCTGTCCTTCTGTCTATCTAAATATGTATGTGTACAGATATAAATATATTCGCATGTGTTTGTTTGTATATTTTTTTAGTATTTTATAGATAGATTTGTTCATGTGTATGTTTGTTTGCATTTTATTGTAGTAATATTATTTTTCGTTTTTTTATTATTCTTTAGAATTTGTTGTAAATTAAGCTTTTTAGTATTTTTTTTTTTTTTTTTTTTTTTTTTGGTTTTACAAACATTTAGGGTTTTTATATGCTTTAGTTGTGTTATTTTGATTTGTTTAAAGTAAAAAAAATCATTTGTATAATAAATAGTTTTTTATTTCTATATCATGTGTTTGGGGTTTTTCCATACGTGTTCACTTTTTTTGTGTAAATTAATGCTTTAGAATATGTAAAAAAGAGCAGCAATTATTGTGTAGGTAATGTTTTTTTTTAAATATATATTTTTCAGTGTTTTTTGGTAAACATGGTCGCATCTTTAGTATTCTACAGAAAATATTTTACAAAAATAAATTTGAACCCGATTTTTTTTCTTTCATTTATCTTAACATCCAGCTTAAACACACATTAATAAAAAAAAAATAACTACACAGGTCTACAAATTTTTTAAAAATTTTAATTTTTTTAAGGATTGAACCCCATCAATTTCGAATCTAGAGTTATGGTGAAGATGTCTCAAAAAGAGGAAAGATGATATGTTCGATTTTAATACTTTATTTAAAACCTGACAGAATGAAGTTTCCGATGACATACAACATTTATAAATAAAGCGGTCTTTGAGAAGATATAATGTCTAAAAAGTCCTCACGATATTTCCAATCCCAGATGTGATCCTTGAGGAACATCTAACTTAGTATTCGACTTATTTCGAATTTTGGTTATAAATAAAAATGTTACTTTAACTTAAGTACGTTAGTTGACGATATCTTAAAGAATGGGGCAGATATAAAAGGGGTTATAGTTTTCTTATAAAGCCTAGAGATTTTATAAATAACGGTGTCCTCGAGCTTTATAACGTCTCAAACATAGCCAATAACGGATGTTTTAAATGTAATATTATACGAATTCAGCGCAGCTTAGCTTCATATTTATACCCTACGCCACTATTGAGGAGGATATTATGCGTTTCTGTTGATGTTTGTAACACGTACAAATATTGGTTCTTAATTCTTTAATTATAAAAATCAGTTCATATTAATTTTTTGTGTCAATTAAACAAAGTTTGTCTGTCTGTTAATGTTAACCTTGTGCGTACGCTACAGGTCGGAATTTGTATGATAATACAATGATAATTTTATAAAATTTAGCATATAATTTATTTTGTCCTAAAGAAGTCTAAAAATGGTTGAAATCTGTTCTTTATTTTACTTACCTAGTTCTCAACAACCCTACTCCTCGAATATGGCTCTTGAGTTGTAGTATCTCTGCAATAAAATCAGGACAACTTAGTTTTCCTCATTTTCAAAATGATCAAGCCATATTTGAACCCAGTCCTCACACAAAGTCCCCTTCAAAAAAGGTCTTGAAAATTAAAAATTAAATTTTTCCGATAAGCATAAGTGCATATTCACCCTTAAACCCCGTATAACCCTTCTTTCAATAATTCAGTTTTCAACAATTTTTTTAAATATTTCGATATTAAGCTGATATAGGGTAACATTTTTTTGGTGATAACCGACTATAATTTCTTACTTGTTTTAGTTTTCTATTAACTTTAATGTGTATTTTAGTTTTTTTTCTCACATTTATATGTATTCTTTGTAATCTTTTGTAAAACTACATATATTCGTTTACATATGCAGATTCATTTATATAGGATTTTTTCATTGAAAAAAAAATCACCAAAAATTATATTGTTGGATAAAAATTAATTATAATATTTTTTGGCGTTTTGTTTGTGAATGTAATACAAACTTGTTTTCTATAAAGGGTATATAGCCTAAAGGGGTTTTTCTTTATAAACCTTTGTATTTTAACATAAAAGGATATTTTTTTGTTAATGTAAGTTCTTTTCCAAATTGTCATACAAAAAAAAAAAAAAAACATGAATCATTTCTTTTGTAAGTTAATTTTATATTGTAGACAAACATGTAAAACAACCATGATTGAAATATTAAATAAACAATAACAATTTGTTTTTATTTGTCATAGGACATGGTGTTAACAAATAAATATTAGCACTTATTTTATGAGTATTGTATTTTTCAATTTCTTTTAACTAAATTGTCATTTTTAATGAAACTTTTATTCTTATTTAAATAAGTTTGGCGTCAATTACAGTTTCTTTTATTAACTTTATGTTCTATGGTTAGGAATGACGTCATTTATTAAGACAAAAGTGTAATCACATCCACAAATTTTATAGGGAATTTATTTTGTTTCGTATGTGTGCAATAAAAAAAATTTAACTAAAATGCGAGCAAGCTGATCTCATCAAAGGCAAAAAGATACCTTTTTTTCAATTTTATATTTTTCCTTTAAATATTTTCAAATCTTATAAAAGGTGTCATAAAATGTCCATTTTAAGTCCAATTATGCAGTATTCAAGTCTGGACTTATATTTTATAGTCGTAAAAACTGTCTACAACTGGTAGTGACCAGCTAATTATGTCAATGTTATTACGATAATCATGGACGTAGTAACATAAAGTCTATGTATTACTAGTAGACAATTTGTATAAAAGAGTATCGTAAATTTCGTAATTTTGAGTTCATAGCGAGAAAAAATAAAAATATTTTTTAGAGTACTTTCACACTTATTTTGGAAAAATGTAAATGCGTATGTATTTTATAACTAAAAAAAGTCATTTGTTCACCATTTTCGCAATAAAATTAAAATGAAGAATTCCTCGAGACCTCAGGTCAGAACTTTTCATCGCTGGTAGGGAAAGAAGAGATCTGGATACTTTAATGTACAGACTTACAGATTTAGTATTACTTTTATATATAAGGACGAAAGTTTTTGATAGTAGTTAAATCATAATAAAATTTTAAAGATAAATACATAAAGCATTCCGTAAAATTTTAAGAATATCCTTCCACAACACTCCTCTTAGTACCCTCAGATGTATATATAAATCGGTTATTAATTGTTTAACATACTTTAGGATATAGGTAAGTCTGACATAAATTATATTTCTTTTATATTAATTTTAAATTTCGGATATTAAATTCGATAATTTACCCTCAATTCTTAATGGGATTATTTCGTAAATTATTTTAATGGGTGGCATGTCATAATGTCCAATGTCATAATGTCCATGGACATTATGACACGCCAAAAAATGACATAACGTCCATGGACATTATGTCACTTTTTTAAAATGTCATAATGTCCATGGACATTGTGACACTTTGAAATCAGAAATGTATTGGAAAATTTGTTTAAAATTTAAGATAGGGACGCTCTTATCCGGAAAAGAATTGCTCCTAAATTTGGTAATTGTTACATTTTGGACTCCTATTAAAAAGTGTCCTGGATAGCCGGCCTTCGGCCGGGCGCAGGGATTTCAAACTCTGGGGTATTTCGACCACCGGCTTCGCTAAATGAAGCCTTTTTTGATTAATGGACTCTTTGAAATCCATGGACTTAATGTCCCATTGCTCATGGACATTGTAACACTTTTGAAATTGTCATAACGTCCATGGACATTATGACTCAATTTAGTGCGTCATAACGTCTATGGACATTATGACATTGGACATTATGACACGTCACCATTTTAATGTACAAAAAATCGCTAGAAAGTAGTTGTAATAATATTAAACGAAAATATAAATATTTTAACATTGGTTAGACCTAAACTCATGTTAGGTCTTTATAAAATTATGCCGATCAATCATTAAGTTTTGCACGATTTCTCCTATTATATATAAAATTGAAAATTAAAGGGTTCCTAATTAGGTTTTGGTTAAATTTCAAACCGAAATGTACAGAATTAAATCAAACTGCCACTAAGACTAAGATTTCATAAAGAAGGTCCCATAGTGGGTCGAATTTAACACTAGGTCCGTTTTTTTATTATTATAAATATCGTAGGTACAGTATCCTTTATAGAGCGAAAATTGATTTGTGCAGCTTAACTAATATACTATATCTATCCTTGGGGGAAGTATTTTTGAGACTGCCACCTGTTTATTAATTTTTGTTGGACATACTCATACATCTATCACAGTCCGAAATTTCTTTAGGTTTTTGTAATGAACTGAATTAGAGGTACTGAACTCATCATAAAGTGAACCAATCAATTTCTAATACTTTGAACAATTTCTTCAAATTTGAGATTTTCGCTAAAATCTATAAAAAATCTGTATTTTAATCAATTATATAAAATTGTTCAATTACTTATAACTCAAAAAGTCCTGTCCGAAGAAAAGAATATCATTCCAATATTTTTTATTTATTTTTTTTATACCCACCATCAAAAGAAAATGGTTAGTATATTGATTTAGAGTTTAAATTTATGGGTTTTACTTAAGTGTTCATTATTACCTTTTAATTTATAAGAATACCATAAGCTGGACCGTTAAAAATGTTTAAAAGAGTTATTCCTTAATAAGTATTTTTATAATCCTTTGTTAATGCAACGTTTTTTAAGCACCAACTTTTTCACAGAGTTTAAAACAATTTTTTTTTATATTTTGTATATATGAAATGATTTAGATATTTTGTTTATATGTTAACACTTTTTGCATAAAAAGTTTTAGTTTTTTTAATATTGCACAAATTTAAAAAATTTAAAAACTGTTTTTAATTTAATTTTTTTAATTTTTTCCATTAACAGATCTGTTAAGTTTTTTTATATCATATATATTTTTTTGTTTATTTTCAAAATCGATATGAATTTATGTTTAGATTGGCTTTTGTTAGTTGTTGTGTTTATTGTTTAGTTTTTAAAGCGCCACTTGAAATGTATCTTAAAAATATTAAAAGTTGTCCGTATGATTCGCGTGCCACAACGTTGCGGATGCAGTTGTTTTAAGCGAGTGTTCGTTGCAAATATTGAAAATAATACTAAAAGTCTAAAAGGCATTAGAAATAAGTACTTGCAACAAGCCTAAACACTATTTGTTGTTTGTGTTGTTGTCTTCCTATTCTTCAGGTTGTTGCAGTTGCATTAGAAGAAAAGAAACAAACCAGACAAACGCAATGCAATGTTCTTCCAATTACACAAGATACACTAAGCAGCAACAACAATAAAACAAAAAGCAACAAAAAAAACAGCAACAAGAAACACAAAAATCACAATTTTCATAGAAGAAGGAAGACGTAGCCAAGGAAAACATGCCGTTTTTTTTCTTTTTGAGATGCACAGTTTAAATGCAGCTGCAGCATGAACAAGAAATCAACTTACAGCAAACAGTAGTGCATTAAACCGCTTTTTGCAGTTAGAAAAGATTGTTTTCTGGACTTTGTTGTTGGTATTGTAGCTGTTTGTGTGTATTGCAGTTTACCAATAATAGTGTATGTTTAAGTTTAATGAATCAGGTTCCTCTAAGTCATGATGTTCTTGATACAGGTTCCACACATTTAGAAGGCAACAATAACAACAACAAAAAAGCAGTTAGAAATGACCAGTATCAAACTGTTTATTCTTCTTATTTTTTGTTGCTTTTAAAGCAAAAATAGTGTTTATTGAAATGAAGAAGAAGTAAGCAAGAAAGTTAAGAAAAAAAGCATGTGCCACATGTTGCATGTATAACGAATATCATGTTAATCTTTAAGATACACCAAAAAAAACAAACACACACACACACAAATGAAGCTTATTTGTCAGAGAACTCAAGGGAGCAAGCAACAGATAAGTTAAATTCTTAATATAATGTTTGACTCTCCCAAAAAGTATCTAAAACTAACGCCAAGAACTAATGGTTTTTGTATCTTCGAGAACATTTTTGCTTTAAATATTTTCTTTCAAAAGTATTTGAAAGAAAAGTTGTTAAGCAACAAAACTTAAGGCGCGATATGTTCTAAAAAATATAATGCGAATTTATAAAATTCGCATATATTCCTACATACACATTCTAACGAGACTCTACAATAACATCAACCACCACCAAATGCGATCAATCTTTCTATTCATCATTTTCAACATCATTTATATATAAACTTTATATGTATCTCTTCTCTCTGTTGATTTGAATTAGTTTTATTAAAAACAAAAACTGACAACAACTACATTTACATACTATTTTGTAAAATATAAAAATCGTAAAAATAAGCACAATATTTGTATATAAACAATAACAACAAGAACCACATAAGAAATTAAATGCCTGCGTTTTTTTTTAACTTTCAGATACTCGCACTTACTAGTACAAAGAGCGAACAAATGAATGAGTATCTGTTAGATCGTTTATTGTTTTGTTTGGCGAAGCATATGGATCGTTTGAAAGAGATTGAAGTTTGAGTGTAATTTTAATTAATACTGATCGCAGATTATGAGTAACAGTAAGATGCATAAGAGCGAATAAGAGAACCAATTTAAAGAATGTGCGAAATTAAGTGTGTTTTTGCACAAATAGTGAAAAATACAAAAACATCAACTAATAAATACAATACTAATGTATCTAGATCTGTTAACGTTTATGTGGCGTTTGACGTTGGCGTCTGCAGCAACTTTTTTACATAAGTTTTTGTGTTTCTCTAATTCAAATGTAAATACTTATACATATATGTATTTTGGAGATTTCATTTCAATTTAGAAGCGTTGCCACTCACAATTTATTTTTCTTACTAAAATTATAAAAAATGCCAAATTTTAAAAGATATCTAGATCCATAGCATATCTTAAACTTAAAAAATATTTTCTGTTAATAAAAATATATTTTTTATTCTGCAAGTTTTATTGAAGATTGATGTAAACTTTCAGCCGATTAGCAACTTTCTTTCATATTGCTATTGTATTTTTACCCGACAGATGAACGGATATATAAAAAAGTGCTTATTTCCTAAAATCCTCATTACTTTCCTATGACAAGGCCCTTACCAATATAACAATGTAGGACCCAAGAAATGTACGACTTGTCCGGTAGCTGTCAAGCATATGAATTCTTATGTATAAGTTTAAAATTATCTCTTCTAACCAAATTAAGACTAAAGTGGCAACTCTAAGAAAGGGTTTGCTAATTGCAATTTATTTGATAGAGTGAGAAGGGGAACAAAACGAGTTTGAGATTGAGAAATCTCACAGTTCAGTTCTAGTTCAGTTCTAGTTCAGTTCTAGTTCAGTTCTAGTTCAGTTCTAGTTCAGTTCTAGTTCAGTTCTAGTTCAGTTCTAGTTCAGTTCTAGTTCAGTTCTAGTTCAGTTCTAGTTCAGTTCTAGTTCAGTTCTAGTTCATTTCTAGTTCAGTTCTAGTTCAGTTCTAGTTCACTTCTAGTTCAGTTCTAGTTTAGTTCTAGTTCAGTTCTAGTTTAGCTCTGGTTCTGTTATACATAAATCTTTTTCAATTCTGTTTTAGTTTTTTCTAGTTCAGTTCTGCTCAAATTTTCGAATTTTTGAACAAATGACAGCCTATTTGGTTTTTGTGTATTGTTGTCTTTTTGTTTATCAACGTTTATACAGGGATTGGTATAAATTTCAGCGGCAAACTTTGAATGATCTAACAAAGAAAATTTTTTAATGGTAAGAAAAACTTCAATCTTCCTATCAAAAGTTGGAAATGTTTTTTTAATTATATGAAACCATTAAATTTTAATGATTAAAATCAATTAAAGTTGTAAATTCCCAAAAATACAAACCTATTACTAAACGAAATTAAATCCCCCCAAACGCTCGAGCTAAATTCGAGCCTGTTTTTTTGCAGCCCTTTACCCCAAGTAGAATCTATTATAAATAATTAAATAGGTAATTGATCGCATTTTAAATTTTGTAGAATGCTAGTGAGTGAGACATTTTCTGCAAGACATACAATGAAAAATAAAAAAGTACATAGTAAGATTGTACATTCCGAAGATACAATTGTATAAACAAACGAAAAACTCTTAGGTACGTAGTAAGTACACTAAGAAAACAATTGTGCGAGAATGAATCTACAAACCGCAAGGTCGTTTGTCGTAATGGAGAAAAAATTTTATTTTCAAAGCTTTTTATTCAAACAAAAAAACTTACAATAAAGAGTATAAAAAATTAAGAGAAATTTTAACAGATCACAAGAGAATATGCTAAGAGTATAATTATGATAACTTAAGAGTACACAGTTTGGTTAAAATAAAACGTTACTATTTAAATTTAGAAAATTGTTTATAAAATAAGTAATTAGTTTTATGTGTGGCTAATTTCGTGTAAAAAAGTTATGATTTCCTCGAAAATTGTTCAAAATAATATTTTTTTATTTTCTTTATCTGCAAAATATTTTGTGCTGTATAATATTATAAACAAATTTTGTGCTAGTTTTTCCAAAACGTTAATTAGCTGTTGTTTTTGTTATTGTACTAAGTTTTTCCTCAGCTGTCAGTACAGTAAAAAAATTAACAATTAAGAAAATATTTTGATTTTAGAATTCATAAAAAAATAAAAAATTTGTTATTTGTAAAATAATAGGTGTTGAGAGACGAAATGAGTTTAATTTTATAAGGCTTTTATTAATGTTTTTTAAATAGTCAATTTACAGTTTATTTCTTCAAATGGTACTTAATGAATGAAGCCAAAACATATACTAAATAAGATTCTTTAATAGGGATCTTATTTGTCCCTCAAATTTTACAATTCTATAGTATGAGAATTTATGAGGGGAGATTTTTGATACTTAAGTGCTTAAGTAATAAAAAACAAAATAAGAATTTGTAAGAGGGGTTATTTTTGTACTTTTTAAATCCTTAAATAGTACGTTTTTAAAAATGTCTATATAATTTATAAGATGTATATTTTAAATAATTTATTGCTTTAATATTAAAGTAAACAAAATTTTGTATTTAATTGCCATTGGGTAGCGAAGCACCTAGCGTACACTAGTAATCAAATGTAACACCATGTAACGATTTTTAAAAAAAAGTATTCAAACATTGAAGAGTTGATATGAAAACAGATTTCACTTACAGCAATTCTGCGTACCTCGTTTTTTGTAATTAGCTCTTATGTCCTTATAAAAGGACTTCAAAGTTTAAAGGACTTACAGTTTCAAACAAATATTTACAATTTTTATATGTATTGTATGATGCTAATATTTGGATAAAATGGAAGCTGGTAATCTGTACATTCTATCTATATTATTTACATGACTCACTGAAAAAAAAACGAAAAAGAAATTAAATTTAAAAAGTCTCATTTTAACTTTTAACTACTTTTTTGTGACAAATTTTCTTTAAGATATCCATCTCTTTTTTTAATCCTGAGGAATTGAAATAAATCATATTATTTTGAAGCAGAGGTTCTAAGCATCATTTGATAATAATATTAATATCAACTTTTTTATACAAATTTGGAATTCCATCTTTTGAAATCGTATGTCCTTTAAACTTTAAAGTGATTATGAAAAACTAAGTATACAGAGTTAATACTAACAGTTTGCTGTACACAAAGATTTTTTTATGTGTGAAAATTACTGTCGCACGATGTAATATAATATAATCATTTTTTTTTATTTAATTAACTTTATGCATCGAAGCAGCCAGGGTATACTAGTAAATTTTATAAAATAGGATGTCTTCGCGCTGTTATAATGTCTCAAATATTACAAAAAAAAAAAAAAAAATTAAAATTCATAACACAATATCTGGAAAACCTGATGTATTATTTTTTTTTGCTCAAAAGACAAAAAAAAAACGTTCATTTTGAAAAAGTAGATGAAAATGTGCCAAATATGAGTTTTTTGAAAAAATAATATGGAAATAATGTTGAAATAGCTTCCTAAAACTAGATGTTGGAAAATTATTTCTAGGACCAATAGGTGTCTAAAATATCTAAATTTGACCCCCTCTAATTTAAAGTCCGACAGTTTTTAACCATTAGAGCTGGAAATTGGTGTCTGATCGATTACCGTGATGCAAATTTTATCGATTTTAAAAGTTGCGTCACTTGCCACAAAATTTCCCCTATGAAATGTATACATTTTTTTTTAATGGCTAAAAATCAATCGTAAGTTATCTTAAACTTGATAAATTATTAAAATAAATTCATTTAAACCAAATTTTAAAATCATAACGTAAATATATAATTATATTTAATATTTATGTATATTGCAAAGACTTAAATAAAATTAGTTCTCAAAAAAACCTACTTTTTAAGTAATACAATAAAACTTGAATTTGTTGGTGTAGTTAGAAATTTTTACTTGCAAATATATTTTATTATTTTTTTAGTTTTTTATTTCCATTTTTTTTTGTAAATAAAGTTTTTTTCTTTTACTTTTTGCAAAATTTAGACAAGCGTTAAAATGAATGTTTGTTTATTTATGTGTTAAGAAAAAAAAAATGAAGAATTAAAAACATCTGTGTTGTATTTAGGAAATTTAAGATATTTCAGTATTTGGTAGAATTAAATAAATATTGAAACTTTTGTTTTCTCTTAAACTAAATACTAAAAACATTGTATCATTGTTTAAAAAAGAAGTGACTTAGCTATTTATGATGTTTTTGCTGTATTTATAGAATATTTTTTTAAATATTTACTTATTTACGATTATGACTTTAAAACAATATACTAGCGAAATGTTAAATTGCAAAAATTTAATAAGTTTTTATAACTGCCATAGATATTATTGATTTTGTCACATCAAAATATTGGTCGAGACTTTACACCCACGTAATGTAAAGTAGTTTTACGATCATTATTTTTGGTTTACTAACATAAATAAACACATATAAACATTTGAAAAAAATCTCAATATCTAAAATTTTACAATGTTTTTAAGATTTCACGAGTCTTTAAGTCGCCTAACGCCAGTATTGTAGCCACCCTTAAATGCTTAATTTACAAATTAAGTATTTAAAAGAGCAGAACACCACATTAAACCAGCTGAATACACCCAAAAATTTTGCACAACCACTGAAATAAAATAAAATACTAAAAAAGAACTCAGAAACTAGTGTATCTAGTATGTATTTTTCTGCATGCCTGCTTTTTATTTAATTGTCTAAAAAAATATCTGTATTCACTACCAAAATTTACGTCATTTACCCTTGAAAAAGTAAAAAAAAAAACATTTGAAAATTTGCAAAAAAAATTGCTATTTTTTTATAAATATTTTTCGCTAAACAACAGAATTAATTTGCCATTTGTTTTTATTTTATTTAAGTTTTTTATTATTATTATTTTTTCAATGTTTGTGTGTATGTGTACTTTTCTATGCATGTAATTTAAAATAGAAAATAAAAAATATATATATTTAAAAAAATAACAACAAAAAACTAGTTTTAAACCTTCAAATAATTTTGCAAAAATTATGCACGTCTCTACTAAGTGTTTTATACATATCTGTTGTTTTTGTTAAATTGGGGGGTTCTTGTTTTTTGTTTAATTTTTGTTGTTGTTGTTGGATATCTGGTTAGATTTCGCTAACATTTTATTGTATGTGTTAAAGTTTTTGTGTTGGTATATATTTTTGGTGGTTCATCGTAATAAATTATTTTTGCCTTAAGTCCAATACAATGCCGGAAGTACATCGTTTATGCGTTTGGTTTGCATTCATTTTCACATTTATTGTTTTTTCGCTTCTTTTGAAATAGTGTGTGTATGTATAAAAATGACTCAGCGCATTGTGGTAACTGTCCCGGAGTTATAATTTCAGTCCCTATTAAGATTTCGGCTTGGACATTAAATTGTCTATGTATGTAGTTATTTTAAAGTGTTCTCGTCCTAGGCGGAAGTCAAATGACCCTTCACATACAAAATAGTCATTTTATTATACCCTACACCCCTATAGTGGGAAGGTTTTAATTTATTTGTATATGAGCTGATGTTTGTACCGCACAAAAATATTGGTCCAACACCCATCTTAAAGTCTAATAAAACATATTCGTCCATCCGCCTGGTTTTCCATGTAAACCTAGTACGAAAGTTTAAAGCCGCAATTTCCATGATATTCTGATGAAAATCATGGAACTGAAGCCTTCATACAATCGAACTTTCCGATATAAGGTTTTTAGTTAATAACTATGACTGTATAATCTCTTCAGAAATCACCTCAATCATGTTTTACATAAGAATAAATACTGCTGATTTATGTTACGTTTGGACCTCATTTGACTTTAGCCCTCATATAAATCGTCCTTTACAAAACAGTTTCAAAGCCGATAATTGACTTGCATAACTATATCCATTAAAAAAAAAAACAATCAGCAGAACTAAGCTTTATTTAAAAATGAAAGCTATATAAAAATTTTATGAGAATCAATGCAAATGTGAGCCTATCTCCCATATAAAGTCTATTTAAAAAAGTAGTTTTACATTCACAAAATGGTTAAATACATGGAAAGTCAAGTAATGTTTATTCAACATCAATGTTTTTTATAAGAAATATAATATAGGGAATTCCATGTCAAGTGACCCAACTCAAAAAATCGATTTTGACGAAATTTGCACAAACGTTAGGTTAGATCCCCTCTAAATCCGTCAGTTTTTAACTCATATTTGTCAAAAAATTTGTGTCTGGCCTACTATCCCCTAGTTCTAACCTTGGTTCAAATTTCATCCAAATCGGAAGATATTGATTTCTTAAGTTGGGTCACTTGACTCGAAATTCTCCATATATACTTTTATATACATATCGTCGGACAGTTTTGCTCCTATAGTTGCCTTTCCTTTTATTAATAAAATAACTAATTTATTCGAAATTAAATCAGGAAAGCTCTCGATATTTCCCAGTTCGGACCCTAAATTGTTATTGGATATTTCGTCTAAGAATATAATGAAACTGATATAACCGTCAAAGAATATAATAAAATTCCAGAACAATATTTCAAAGTGTTAAGGAACATTCACATCCATCAAATATTTGACAAAATAAACTTACTATATTTTTTTAATAATATTTTGATCCTCGATCGACTTTGTAATGCGTAATCATGTCTAAACAAATAACAAGGAAGTTCTAAATAGATAAGTTTAAAGATATTTTATTTTTGTATTAATTAAAAAAGAAAAGGAATTTCCGCCAAATATTTGTTAGATGAGAACATAGCTTTATAAATGGAATGAGATTTAAATGTGCTTTTCATTTTTTCGATGATCGTTACCAACATGAGAGTTAAAGTCACACCACCCCATATTCATAAATGCTTAATAAAGTTATTGATGGTTTATTGTAAGATTTTTGTATGAAAATGTGCGTAATAAACTTAAAATAATCTTAATAATTAATATCCTTATAAATACGGGGGACATACTTTAAACCTTTAACAATGTGACAGAAAATAATTTTTTAATACAGCTCCTAAGTAGGGTGTTTAATAGTCGATGAAATCTTTTTATTAGTCTATTATTATTACAAAACCATGTTAAAATTCGCATGGGTTTTTGGTCATTGCACATTATTATTAGTATTTTTATTACTGTTTTTATATGTACTTTGTACATTCATATATATATATATGTACATACTAGAGTATTCAATTATTCGGGTTTTTGTCTTATTCGGTTTATTCGACAAATAATTATTTGAGGTTTTACGTTAGCCGGTTAATAATCGGATAATTAAAAATTAATCGGTTATTCGAACAAAAGGAAACTATTGTTTTTTACAATAATTTTCTTCATATTACACCCTGTAACAATTTTGAAAAAAAGCTTTCAAATATGGAAAACTTGATAAGCATGTGAAAATAGATTACACATATAGCAATTCTGCGTACTCCGATTTTTAGTTTCTTATAAAAGGATTTCAAAGTTTAAAGGACTACAAACAAATATTTAAAATATTTATATGCATTTTATAATGCTAATATTGGTGTCAAATAGAAGCTGGTAATCTGTACATTCTATCTACATATATTATTTACATGTCTCACTTAGAAAAAAAAACGAAAAAGAAATTAAATTTAAAAAGGTTTCATTTTCGACAAAAAAAACTTTTAACTACATTTTTGTGACAAATTTTCTTTAAGATTTCCAATTCTTTCTTAATGATCTTGATGAATTGAAATAAATTATATTATTTGAAGCAGAGGAACTCACCTTCATTTGAAATTAATACTAACTTTTTAATATAAATTTGGAATTCATTTTTTGAAATCGGTTGTCTTTTAAACTTTAAAGTCCTTTAAAGAGCCTTTTATGAAAAACTGAGTACACAGAGTTAATACTAATGGTCCACAATTTACTGTACGCATAGATTTTTTCATGTTTGAAAATAACTTTTGCATGGTTTGTAAACAAAATTATGATTTTCACTTCTTTCACTTTAATTCTATGTTTAGTTCTTCTCAAATATTATAAACCATTCCTGTTTATGTGAAATGCTTTTCTATATAAAGAAATTACTGTTTTTGAGATTTTCAACGAGTTCTAGAATTCATACGTTTCCTTAAACACTAGTTCAACTATAACTGTTGCTGAAGAACTTATTGGAAATACTTAAGAACACAACAATGTTCCCAAAAAACTGGTTGTAGAAATAAAGGCTATATAATTATTTCCATGATTTCTTTTCAAAAATCATCAAATAAATTTTCTTTATTATAGAAAAATTATTAAGAAATTAAGAAAAGAAGAAAATTTATAATAAAAATATTCAATTATGTAGAAAATATATAGTAATTTTACTGCTAAATAGTGAGTTTTTCTTAATCGGTTAATTGATATAAATTATTCGGTTTATTCGTTATTTGAAATTTGACAATTTTCATTTATTCGAACGATTAATCGTCAAAAACTAATCGATTAACCGATCGACGATTAATCGTTTGAATACTCTAGTACATACATATACAGTGACTTCCACAACTGTTCAGAAAAACACAAAATTATATTATCTTTAGTAATTTTTTTCAGCAGGATAAAAATTTCATTCTTTATATTTTAAATATATTACGATCTGAAAAATTAACTAAGCCATAATAAAGAATGAGCGAAAATTAACACATATTTTTAATCAAATTTTATTAAAAACATGCAAAAGAGACTTGAATCTATCTTTAAAGCAAAAGTTGCTTCCAGTAAATGCTGATAGATCCATGCGGAAAAGAGAAAATGTCAATATATAACATGATTACATATTTTACTCTTTTTCTACGAAAATCAAATTTAATTTCATAATTTATGGCTTAGTTAATTTTTCAGGACGTAATATATTTAGAATATAAAGAATGAAATTTTTATCTTGCTAGAAAAATTTTTTATACTAAAAATATTATAATTTTGTGTGAACACTTGTGGAAGTCATTGTATTGATATATAATTTTTTGCTATTTTGATTTGTACGTGTATACAAGTACTTAACTATGTAGACCGAAAATCTACACCAATGAATTCGTGTATAAAAATGTTTGGATACACATTTTAGACAATAATTTTTTTATTGTTTTTATTGCTTTTTTTAGGTGTTTTTTGGTTTTTTAATTTGTTTATTTTATTGTCCAATATTACCCTAAAATCACAAAATGTTGATATTTCTATTGTTTTTCGAATTTGATTGTTTTATTTTGTTATTGGTATATATTTATTTTATTTAAGGTTTTGTATTTTATTTTTTTTCAGTTAATTTAAGTTTAAAAACAGTATTTATTTAGTGCATGTTATATTTGTAATTTTTTTAGGTGTATTTTTCTTGTTGTTTTTACCTTTGCCCGTATTAAGCTTTATTGCAAATTTACAATTTTTAAGTTCATGTCTATTTGTTGTGGTGTGCCGTTATTAATAGTCTAAAATTTAAGTTAAACATGCAATCTTGTTGAAGATAATTATAATAATTAGGATTATGGCACTTTAATAAAAATTTTATGGCTCTTTTTGTTTTTTTTGTTAGTTAAACGGAAATGTCATATGTGTTATGTTCAATTATGTTTTTTTTAATTATTGTACGATAAGAGTTTTGAGTATAATAATCTATGTATTACAAGATAAACTAAATAAATTGATATCTCTCGAATAAGAAAGGATATTTTTCTTATACTTAAGTTAAATATTCTATTCATAATTAAGACTATAGTATACAATTTTAAACTCATATAAATGTGATTGGCCCCTCAACGACTGACATATAAATAAAATCAAACTACTGATTTGTACTTAATAAGAAAAGAAAGTGTAATTTTACATCCGTATTGAAGAAATTTTGTCAAATTTAAGTTTTGGAATTGGATATTTTGACTCCATTCATCCTTATTTTCATAAAATACCTTCCATGTCAAATTTCTAACCCTATCTACTCTTCTCCTAATAAAATAATTATAACTTAGTAATTCATTTTATTAAGTATTGTTATTAATTTACTTAAATACTCAGTTAATTAAAGAAAATGTTAATCATCAACTAAAAACATTAATCATTAGAATTTTTGCAACTGGCATTAAACCTACATAAAAAAGTATTTAATTGAAAATGATAAGAAACTCTATTAGAACTGAATAATAAAAACCATTTTCGATAAAAAATATTCAAACAAATTTTGCCACAAATGAATCTTTACATAAACTTACACAAACAAATTTAGAATTATTTATGATAGTGTATGTGTTTAAAAAATGCACAATTAATTAAAATTAAATTGATTTTGTACAATTAAACTGAAAGTAATACAAAAAACAATAACAACTCCAGAAACTACACAGAAACCCACATACATATGTATAAATGTATCTATGACATACGATATGCTGTGATTTTGTTGTATGTGTTGTAGTTTTTAGGTTTCACGTCAATATAGGTGTATGATTTTTTTTTATTTTTTATGTAAAGTTAACTGGTCATTTTGCAAATATTGAGTGAAAAAAGTTTTTGACCAAAATGATTGTTTTCCTTGTGTTTTAAGTGTTCGTTTTTCTATTTGTATTTTGTGGCAAATGATGTTGATACAGACGGGATGGTGATGATTATACTTTTCGTGAAAATGGCAATTAAGCTTTTAGCTAATTTAACATAAAACACAGTAATATCCCATGTTACTGTTGTTGTTATTTAATGTAGCAAAAAAAGACAAAGATGCAATAGATGGACATTAACCTTCTTCTTTATATAATGAATAAAAAAAGGTGAGATCCCATATAAATTATACACAAATACTAATAAACACTCCCATTCTAACACATTCTTATAGGAGAACACACACATAAAATTGCGCATACTTTTCCATATTTCATTAAATTAAAAAAGGTTGATATCCAGTTTGTCATTACACCGGGTAACTGAATATTCTATTAAACTTGATTATTCTATTATAATCTAGTCTACTATCTATAGTCTAGTCTATAGTCTAGTCTATAGTCTAGTCTATAGTCTAGTCTATAGTCTAGTCTATAGTCTAGTCTATAGTCTAGTCTATAGTCTAGTCTATAGT
>NC_060952.1:12833828-12835215 GCF_022045245.1 Lucilia cuprina | reverse complement strand
TATAAGTGGTACTCTAAATTTAATATTGATGACAGTGTTACTTTAATATTCATAACAAGAATTTGATTTTATAAAAGATTTATAAATGAAAATTTTCATACGATTTATAAAATAAAAATGTGGTCTTAAACCTTTATAATGAAGCTTGGTTTCTAGATGGAAATCTGAGCTTTATTTATGTTGATATTAGTCTTACATTGTCATCTATATTCATAAACTTTGAAAACTGGGTAAATATCCAGTTTTGTTCAAGAAGTTAGAGTAAGACAGTAGCCGAACTTGGTAGGTATAGTCTGAGTCAGCACCTCGACTATATTGTTGTTATATGAGTGTGGGCAGCTGCTTCGGTATCCCTTTCATCTGGCCTCCTTTCGCCATGCATATGTCTTTTATTTAATTCGTTTTTTCTTAACGCAATATCAACCTAAAAAAATACACACATATTTCTGTTCATGTTTAGTTCAGTTAGGTTCCTGATTCTAATGAACTGATCACCATCATCATCATCAGCTCCAGCAATTGCAACATAAACATCGTGGTCGCCTTGATCATGTGGAGGGACGACAACAACACTTTACTCGAACTTTTAGATGAAGCTACTAAAAGTGCAGTAATTTTAAGATGTTGTTCTTTTTTATTGTATGTTTAAATATTCCTGTTTAGTTGTTTACTTTTTTTTCCTTCCTTCAGTTTTTCTAACCAATTTTTTTAATGTTCTTATGGTTGTTGCTGTTGCAATTGCTGTTGTCTTTCAAAATATCTGCGTTGTAAATCGTAGGTATATTTTTAATGTGGTAGAGCGCACAGGTGGTGTTAGATTCAGGTGTACTCGCATTATAGTCAACCATTCGACAAAGGCATTTAAAACTCCATGCTAACCAAGTTAACGTAAGCTTATAGCTCCAGCTTTAACTCTAGCTAGCTAACTAACGAACACAAAAACAATCTATCTAGGTATCTTTATATGTATCTGGTGTAGTAACTAAACATAACATACCATACCTTTTTCTGTAACCAAATTGGTATTTGGTTTAAATCCAGTTTTTTCCGTTCGCATTTATAGTAAGTATTTTATATGAATGTCGGAGTATGTTCGAGTATGTGGCAATTATTTCTCTTCCTCCTCATCAAATAGGTGTAACTATAAAAAATATATAGAAGTAAAACGTATAAATAAAATAGAAATATACTGTACTTAAGATCGCACTTGTAGTCTTGAGTACTTAAAACCTGAATCAAAATGCTAAACTCAATTAAAATTTTTACACCGAATAACAACGAATAGACTATAGACTAGACTAGACTATAGACTAGACTATAGACTAGACTATAGACTAGACTATAGACTAGACTATAGACTAGACTAGACTATAGACTAGACTATAGA
>NC_060952.1:12584654-12833728 GCF_022045245.1 Lucilia cuprina | reverse complement strand
ACACAGATTCTTACGATTGTGACCAATTAAAAAAATTCTCTACTGGTCACCTCTAAATAGCAATAAAGGTATAACTAATGGTACAATATTGTTTAAGCTGTTTGCGAAAGATGATAATAATGCAACAACGATGCTGCACAAGAAGACACTTGCATCATACCAAGCCAAAAGACACTAAAAAACACAGAAACTGGGAGAAATAATAACAACAACAATCGCCTCTGCATGATGATAACTATAGATGAATGTGACTCTCTTTGTGGATGTACACGTGAGTGTGTGTGTATTTGTGTGTTCTGATGCACAGCCTTCTTCCTTTTTACTATTTAATTTCAAAGTAACAGAACTTTTGTTAAAACGTTGTTACCAACAATAAGCCGTTATCAATATCTGGTTTGTCCACTTAGTCATTTTATGCATAAAAGCTTGTGAATATGTGTGTTTGTTTCCAATGTATGAGTGTGTGCATTCATACGTAAGTACGAATATTTTACGTATGTTGCAAGTTGTTAAGGTTGACTATTTTTTTGTTATTGTTGTTTTGTAATGCTATTTTTTAGCATAGCGGGTTGCTGTTGCTTCTGCCAGTTTTTTTTTTGTTTATTGAATGAGGATGAACCTACTGATGAGCAGACAGACAGACGGACAAAGTTACAGCTAGGTAGAGGATATGTGCAATAAATGGACATCATAGTTGAATAATAAAGTTATACGAGGACGGAGTTTTAGCAAATTTAAAATTTATTATATTTAAAAACATTTAAAAAATGTCTATTTATAAACGCTTATCAATGAATTTTCGAGTAGTAGTTTGATATTACAAATATGTTGAACAGATTGTAGATGCATAAGCTAGAATTAGCCGGCTGGAATAACACATTTTTAAAGCCAATTTGTCATAGTAGGACTAAGTATCTGCTTGCCCAGAAAGTAGGGTTCACTATATTTATAAAGGCAAGTAATAATTATGATCTGATTGAATATTGGAAACAATTGATTTTGAGCTCGAGAAATCTTTTTTATTCGGAAATAACGCTCCCATTGCTAGTCCGCCAATTTATGTCCCAAATGTTTACTTTGATGTCAAAATTGGATTTTATTTCTGAAAGTTTTCTAGATAAACGATTTTTTTTATTTAATGCATATGGAAGCTACCACGCCTCTTTTCTGGGACCGAACATTTTGTGTCCTTAAAGTTTATCTCAATTCTAAAGTGGACTATCTTAATACTAAAAATACTCTAGCTATTATACATATATTCTCAGGTATACTAATTTAAAACTTTCTTTATATAGGATAGTCCTCATATGTTCATATAGGTTTTTTACAAAGAGCATATGGAAATTTTTTGATAAATTTTTCACATCTGAATTTCCTAATCAATCCTCATATTTACAGAGTTAAAATCAATGGACAAGCTTAAATATTTATGAGGATGATGAAGTCGAAGAAGGTACCTTGTTTAAGGATTACAACGTTCAATGTACCTTAAAGCATAGACACATATCTACGCACACACACACGCATCTTTTAGATTTGTTACATAAGAAATGATCAGGAACTTGCAACAAACTGCTACTACTGCTGCCAGTATAAGAATTTTATTAACTTTTTGTTGTTTGGTTCTATAGAGATTGTTTTGCGTAAAAAGTTTTGCTGGTTGGTTGGTTGACTAGTTGGTCGGTAGTTTAGCTGATTGGATGAATGGCTTGCTGGTTGTTTTGGGGTTATTTGACTGAAATAGGCTTGAATTATTCTTTATTTTTGTTGTTGTTGTAGTTGTTGTTGTAGTTGTTGCATCGTTCAAGTTGCCAGTAGACTTTTGTAACATGCGTTACTTCACAGGGAGCTAACTAACTGGCTCCAGTGCCAATGTTGTACTTTAACTTTAACTACCTCTGCTTCATTTACTACTATAAGTCTATGTACGTATTTAGTACTTACTATTTAAAGTATTTTTGTCGTCTCCTATATATTTTTGAACGGACGGACGCATGGTCTCAGTATGTAGATGTTTTAGGTTTGATACTTAACCATACTTCCATACTCTTATTCGTATCCATGTTTTTTTTTGTTTTTTTATTTTGCATAAACTGTCTTCTATTTTACTGCTGATGTTGCAAGTAGATGCTGTTAGAGGAATCGTTAACTGAAAAATGCAAAAATTTGAGCAGTTTTTTTCTTATAATGCCATTTGTTGTTGCAGTTATTTCTCCTGTAAGTTTATAGTTTAGTTAAAGGTTCGTAACGTTTTTCTAGTTGTTGTTGCTTTCCTTTAGTTTAAATAAACCGGCTAAACAACGGTTTTCTATTAAGATTAAAATCAAGATATTTTTATGTTGTTTTTGTTTCTGTTAGTTGCAGCAATTGTTGCAAGCAACAGTATTCTGTTGTTATTTAAGTTTTTTTTATTATTTTGGTTTTTATGATTGCACTTGCGTTAGTAGGCACTTTATTTTAGTACCATTACTGTGAGTATCTTTTACTGGTGTCCAATGGTTAACATTTTTTCTCTGTATGTATGTGTTTGTTGTTCTTTTATTTGTAAAAAAAACAGTAACAGCAGGAGCTTCATATACGAAATTATTTAATTCTTAGTCAAGTGGAAAATTGTTGTTGGTCAGCAGAATGTTTTTTGTGGAAAAGGAAAGACCTCATATGAATATTTTGAAAAGACACACTTAAGTTGGTAATAAAATTCTGGTCAGGATTTTTTTGGGAGAAAAAATTGTTTTCAACTCTGTGAGAGTTTATTTTTTAAATTTGTCAAAGGTAAAGTGTCGGAATTACTTAGTTAGCAGGTATTTAAATTTTCTTATTCATTATTTAGAACATTGAATATAAATATCAACTGAAAAAAATATTGAAAAAAAATTTATATTATTGAATCTAACGTCTGTTTATTTATATGTCGATCTGTCTGTCTGTGTATATGTTAAAATCAGTTTTTAGGAGTTAATATTTCAAAAGTTAAATTTCGAATTTTCTATAGTATAGAACGTAAAATTAAGTATGTATGTCCCTGAGTAATTGGAAACCTATAAAAAGCAACTTGTTGGTACTTTTTCATACTATAAATGGGCACCTTTTCCTTATTCAAAGGTACTTATTGAATTTTCTATAATATTTAACTTAATAACGTTAAATTGAGCATTTAAAGAACTTATTAATTATTGAACCTTGAAACATGAAATGAAACATGTAGGTCTCGAAGTAAATGATAACTATTCAAATGGGATATTTTGGTACTTTTTCGATATTCAATTGTACCTATTGGTATCATTTTCTCAGTATTAAATCTAGAACTGTAGAATTAAATACGCATCGTCCTGATTGAATAACAATCTTTAAAAGGGAACTTTCTGATACACAACCGACTGTAAAACTTTTACTGAAAATAATCCATGTCTTTTATATAAGTAAACAGCGGTAATTAATATAATTTTGCTTTATTCATAACAGTTTGTTGAAGGTTTATAGAACAAATTTTTGTAAAGAAATTAGTTTACAGAAAATTGGTCTTAATTTCGTTGAGCTGCGGAGTTTATGAAGTTATGCTTGTAATAGAAATGAAAGTTTCTTAATATATGCGAAAAATTTATAACAAAAGGTTTATGTAATTATATTTCGTATTATGCACGAAATTTTCGTAAATATTACAAGAAAAGATGGATTTTCCCTTCCTTTTGCCTCACACTTTATCAATATATAAAACATTGATAAAGTGTGAGGCAAAAGGAAGGGAAAATGTTCCCATTTTTGTAAAATAAACTTTCATCCGTATGTGCTTAGAAAATTTAATTTTTTTTTAATAATACTCCAGTGGCCTCCGGTAGGTTAGTGGTTAGTGTTCTAGTCTGGTAGACCGGAGGTGGTGGGTTCGATTCCCACCCGTGGCACTGGTTAAGGAGCGCACAACTGGCCCGATAGAGGCCTAGGTGTATTTCTTCGGATTTGATGTGTATACATCCTCCTTTCAAACTAACTAACTAACTAATAATACTCCAATTTCAGATTATCTAATCATCTTACCAAAAAGTGTGATTATAACAATCTTTTAAATTTCAATATCAACACTCTAACACCTACAATTATTCACTTTAATACCACAAATCTTAAGCATACTTTCTAATTTCTATTTAGCAGTGAACTTTTTCAAAACTCCAAACATTTGAAGTAAAAGTATACAATGTAATGATAGACACCATGAAATAATACAAGTAAAATAAGGAAAAAAAAAAACAGTTAAAAATAGCTAATTGTATATTATCTGGTTGAATTTAAAAATCATTAATATTGCATGCAACATTAATAATGTGGCATTAGACAAAGAACGGGGAACTTGATTGTAAAACAACAAGAAAAAAAAATAAACGAAAAAGAGAAAAAAATCTTAAAAATAAACAATTTAAATATCAAGGCCCAATGTTTTTGTTTTTGCAATAGATTAGCTGGAAGGGAACAAGTTTTATGTTGTTCTTGTTTGTACTGGAGAGGGTTTGTTGTTTATGTTGTTATTGCAAATACTGTTCTTGAATAAACAATTTCCTTAAAGATGATGATGCAACTAAATAAAATGTGAAAAAATCCAAACCTACGAAAGAATCAAGAGAAAGCTAAAAAAGTAGAGGAGCAATATATTCCTTAAGAGTCGAACATATTAGTTAGTTCTTGTTTTATGTTTGAGATGGTTTTCGGATTACCCCATTTCCATTATTTTGGAAAATGGGGCTTTATGAAATAATTAACCAATTTAGTTAATAGACTTCGTTTTTGGAAGAGTATGTACTACTTGTAATATGCTCACAAGATTACATGGACACAGAATGACGGACATAGCTAAATCGTCTCAAAATGATTCTTACCCGATTGGTATACTTTAAAATGGGTGTAGGACTAATATTTTTGGGTGATACAAACATAAACCTAGTAGTGGTATATATTTTCTCAATTTAGGGAAAATGTATAATAATCCCCTTATTCACAAACATAATTGTTATTTTATAAATGGTTTATAAATTAGCTTTTGTATGGAAATTTTGTTTTATAAACCTTTTATAAAAATATGTTGTTTGGGAATAAGGGGTAAATATTTAATTAAAAAATTTCGATAAATTCTTGATTTACAGATTTAATTTAAAATATTCTTATAAGAATTGGTGTCTTTAAAATTAATTCGACTTGATGCCATTAGAACTAGTTTCAAATAGTACTCAAACAACAACAACAACATTCAACAGATTTAATCCTTTACTAAACGTCTACATACAGGGACGATTCTCTAGTATTTCTTTCTTTTCTAGAATGACTTTCGGAATAGTCAATGTTGAAACGCAGCATAACATAGTTCAGCACAAACAACAGTCCAGATGGTTAAGCTGATATTGATGTTGATCCTCATCAGTGTCAGTTGCATTTTGACAATGATCTGTTGTGGTGTGTTATTGACTGTGTTGCTGTTTGTTGCACAACAAGTTGATATCAACTGGACAAGCTAATACCGTATGTCTATTTTACAAAAAAAATAACAGAACTTAAATAAAAGCAGCTCAGCACAAGAATCAAAAAGAATCACATCACACAGATACTATGTTTAAATATATACGTAAAAAGAATCTTGAGAGAAATCATTATAGATTCGCATGAACATGAGTGAATGGGTGAATATGTATATATGTATGTATGCCAGAATGCATTTATACATTTATGTGGCCAATAAAAAAATGTTAAAAGTACTTGTGGTGGTTGTGGTGCAAGTACTTATGGAGGGACAACTTGACTTTAATTTCATCATGCAGCATCAATGCACTTTACTTGGCATCGACTTTAAATTGATGCGATACCAAATGTTGCAGCAACACTAGCTTCAACTTCCAAATGCATGTGTGGAAAATAAAAAGAAAACTGAATGCATTTCTTGTATAATGCAGTCGTATCGTATCATGGGCCTACTTGTAAATACTTTAACTTGAATCTACACTTGAGCAAAAATAGTTTTCTTGCAGTTGTTATTGTTGTTGGTAGTGGTTTTGTTGTTTTTTTTTTGCTAGAATTTCGTATCTATTAATGCCTCAAGGCATTAATAGATACGAAATTCCTAACTGCAAATACAACGTAGTTGTAGTTGTTTTAATTTTTTTCAATAAAAACCCATACATACACGTGCTTGCAACTTACCACATTCACTTACTTATACAACATTGAACATTGTGGCATATAGTAACGTTTATGTTGCAATGTTGTTTAATACCTGTTGGAGTTTTATCTTGAATTCATTATTATTTTTTTATTCTGTTGCTATTGTTGTTGCAATTGCGACTTTTTTATGTATTTGTTTCGTAATGTATTTAGATCCAAATACACACTCGAAGTTACATAAAGTTTTCTATTTTATGGCCCTAAAAGTGTGGAGCAAATATACTTTTGTGATCTAGTGTCAATATTATTTTGTTTCTTTGCTGAAGTGTTTCTTAATATAAATTTAATCGGATATTGTAGATATTATAATATGCGATAGAAACTTTAAGTTGTAGTTGTTTAAGAGGATTACCGCTAATTTGTTTGGTATTAGAGGAGTTAAAATAGAAACTATTTTTAGTTTAACTTATATATGTATATATAATATTCATTAAAATTTTAATTTTATTGAATTAGCTGTTAATTATTAATATGAATATTCTTTAAATTTTATTTTTATAAATGATTTATTTTTGAAATATAATTTCTTGTTAAATTTTCTTGTATTTTTTTATTATAAAATAAAATTTCTTTACATTAAAATTTACTTTTGATGCTAATTTTAGTAATTTTGGAGTGAATTTTCTTATAAAAATTTTCCATAGATTTTCTTTTTATATATGTTTTTCATGTTTTTTTTTCTATAGATTTTTAACACCTTTTCCTTTATAGAATTTCTTTAGATATTATTTTTATAGAAAGCTTTCAATAGATTTTCTTTTTATAGAAAAATTCTATAGTTTTTATTTTTATAGAGAATATTCTATAGATTTTCTTGATAGAAATTTTTTTTAGAGTTTTTTTTATAGAAAGCTTTCAATAGGTTTTCTTATATAGAAACTTGTTTAAAAATTTTATTTTTATAAAAAAATTGTTTCTAATCTTTTTTATAGAATTTTTTTAAATTTTCTTTTTATAGACAATTTTCTATAAATTTTCTTTTAATATATTTTTTTATAGATTTTATTATGAAAAAAATTTTTAGATATATCCTTTTTATAGAAAATTTTCGATAAATTTTATTATTTTTGGTAAATTTCAAATTACAACATTTAAAAAAAAAATGCTAAAATATTTTTGCTTATCATGGCGTATGCGTAATGTTGATTTATCTTTAATTTTAAATTCATATTAATTATCCGCTTTGGTAAAAACTTGAAATTGTAAAAAAATAATTAAAAAAACATAATTTCTTATCTTATTATTTGCACATTTGACTCTTTATATAAAAAGTCACAAAAGTATTCGATTGATCATTTTCTACAACACTACATTCTACTAACATCAGCAAATGGGAAAAAATTTATAAAAATAATTCAAACCCTACAAAGCATAAAGATAGCGGTATTGAGTGGAATCTATTGCGTTTTTTGTTTTGTAATTTTCCAGTTATGGCAATTTTTTTGTTTATCATAAAAAAGGCATCAGGAATGATAGGGATAAAGAGCCAGACAATAAACATGGCGGTCAAACCAAAAACCTTAGAGAAGAATTTAAAATTAAAATATACATTCATGCAGAGATGAAATTTAAACTGAATATTGATAAAGTTTGTTGGGGCCGAGGGGGAGGCTCAAAATCTAAAATAAATAAAATATAGTAAATATTTTTTTTCACATACATACATACGTGGTTATGTTTGTGTTTTTCAACACAAAGATACGATTTTTTGTGAATATACATAAATGTATAAGTACATTTCGTATATTTTGTAATAACTTAAAAAAGCCTTTTCAATCATCTCAGTTTGTTTTAATATTTGCATAGATAAAATACAAGAGAACCAAAAAATAAAGAAAATAATACTAAAGTGTTTTTGTGTATTAAATCCCTGAAGGTTTCAAAAATATTTACATTAAAAAGCAACTTATATGTTAAAGTCGTCCATGCCCTTACCCTACGATACTCTTAATCATTAATTTTAGAAAGTCTTTATAATGACATTTGTATCATTAAATGGTGAATTCGTAGAGTGTTTAGTTTAGTGTTTAGAATTTATCACAATATTGATACTAAAATGAGATTTACAAGCATTTGAATAATATGCAGAAAGTATTCTATGAGGCTTTGGTGAACAAATTTTTCAGAATAATATTTAAAGAAAATAAGGTCTCAAATCTTCATAAAAGTTAATTGTGGAAATCAAAGTAAATTTATGAAGGATAACTATATAAATATGTGAAAGATGGATATAGTTGAATATATGTACTTCAAAATAATTATAAACTGACTATTTTCATTTCAAATGGTTGAGCGATCAATACTTATTTATTATAATATATTATGGTATGCATACACATGTTTATAGAGAGAAAGATAGACATATACACACATTCATTTGGATATAAAAATCTAATCTTTTATCGATCTTAACTGGAGGCCAACAAGTAAAAAGGTTTATGTAACTAAAGAAACAATATAAAACTGTATGTTTGCCACAATGATTCCGTAAAGAGAAAGACACAAAAAGACAAAGTGTAATAAGTTCAAATCTTTTGACTTTTAAACGTTTTTCTCTTTCTTTATTTTCTATGAAGAAAAACTTCCTTTTAGTCGTTTTATACGTATGTGTGTATAATAAACGCATTTAAAAATATTTATTTATTAAAGTTGCACTGCAGTACGTGTACTTTATTTAATTCTCCCATTTCTTAACATATGATCATTCAAAGACAAGATACCTTTCAGGGGAAGGTTTGCTAAATAGCATTACAATATAGAAAAATAAATTTATAATTTAAATATTTGTATTTTAGGAAAGATTTCAAACTTGTATGATCGCATACACAAAACAAAAAAGTAAGATTTTTATTCCGCATTCCAAATGAGAATGATAGAAAGTATATTGGATGGTTATTGAAAAATTAAAAATTTAAACATGTTTAATAGACATCTTCCCTTGACTAGGTATAGCGCTGTTCATTGTTGTTTTTTCTTTACAACAAGTTGCTCTAGGAAGTAAAGTGATCTTGTGTAGTAAGAATGAAAATAACAGGAACAGCTATAAAAAAACATTCTACGAAAAAAATTACGTGATAAGAAAAGATGGTATGTAATAAAATATTTGTAAATCGTAGGTGACTTTAAATGGAACTACCAACGTTTAATGAAACTACTAACTAATCCGAAAAAATGCACCAACACAGTGCCTAGTGTGTGAATCGAACCCACCAGCTCCGGTATGCTAGACTAGACTTCTCTATATGTTTGAATCCATTCAAATCTCTATTTGCTAATGCTATAGTATATTATTGAACGGGGATCCCAAGCTGACTAGCATGTTCTGCTATTACTGGTGTTTTGCAGGTTATAAGGAATTTTTGCAGGTTATAAGGTCATTGAGAGAAGGACACAATAACATGGCCCCTTTAGATGTATTTAGGTTATTTTATATAATTTCAGCCCTTAGAAGGAAGAATCTGAGGAACGCCTTTAAAAAAACATAACGGTGTTACTAATGAAATAGCAATATTAAGAAAAGATCCCGTTCTGACAAGACCCAACAAGGATAATGTGAGAAAATTATTATTGATAAATCCTTTTATATTGTCTGACTAATAGGAAAGTGGTAGTACAAGAGGTTAGTGAGAGTAGTGCCGCTTGACTACCAATAAATAATCCTATGTTCGTTCAGGCTTGTGTATTTTGTCGGCAGTTTTTCGTCGTGTAATGTATTACTTCGATAACTATACAAAACCATACATTGTCTGTATTAACCGCGTGCTTTTGTAGCCCTTCAAATTATGGGTATGTTTTATTGGTGAAGACCATAGAATACTCAACATTCCGTTATACTATAAAAAAACTCAAATACTACTTATGTGTTTAAAGGTTTTCAGCTTTCTATGTGAAGATATAATTCGATTTAAAGAATTTCTTTTAGCAGATTTTTTCAGTCAGGCTATATGTTAGGTTTTATTCATTGACTTCTAATCGCACAATAAAACTAATATATCCCCATTATATGTAGGACCTAAGCATTTGCAAGACCTTGGTAAGGAGAGTGTAGAGATGCCAAAGTGGAAGTAACAACAGTTGTGAATGCATTGAGCATACATGCATTTTATAAGCAAAAAGAAACAAAAAAAAAAAAACAATATATTAAAATAGTAAAAAGAACCTGCCACGCAACCTTAATAAAGGCCATGCAACAAACACAGACAAACACACGACGTACTATCTGAAGAAAACAATATTATTAACAGGATTCCTTACCACTAACTATTGTCTGATAGCGTAGGGGACTTAGAAAAGTTTGTTATTGTTGTTAGATTCTTAAGGCTTTTACTAGCGGTTACTAGCTAAAATTTAACTATACACTTTACAGCTTTTATATGTTGTATAAAATTTGCAGTTTTTTGCTGGTGGTGCTTTTTATTGTGGCATCAAGTGATTGTAGGTAAAAGAAATATATTTAATGTAGATAGAGCAGTGGCATTGATCGCTTTTAGTTTGGGTGCAGCCCACATAGTGTTAGTGTAAAAAAGATTATTTTCCAACAACCACCAAAAAGGCCTCATACTACATGCACTCACTCACTTTAAAATAAGGCTAGTGTTTTTGTTGCAGTTATTATTATTGTTTTTGTTGTTGCTATTGTTCTTATTCTTGAAAAATCAGCCTTTGGGTATTTGTTACTGTTGTTGCATTAATTTAACAAACATGCAGTTTTTCTATGTATGTTGCTGCTGCAGTTATTCTTGTTGTTTCTTTATCGTTTCTTCAGAATGTTGTTGTGCAGTTTGGTAGGCTGTTGTTGTACTAAGACCAAACATTCAATAGTTATGAACTTAAAGGTATTGAGATCAGGTTTTTTATTATAAAGTTCTTGCTAGATTTTTTCATTTAAGGTTATTTGTTCTTTCAGAGTTTTAAAGGAATGTTGTGATTTTTAAACAATATTGAAATAGTTAATCAAATCGAAAGAGAATCGAAGATATATGATAAAGTCAAATTACTGTAAAACCGTTATTTTAACAAATAAGCTGTACTAAGCAAATATTGTCCAAGATTGTAGTTTTTTAAAGCCTTCATTTTATTTACTTTTTCTATCATTTCCCTTTATTAAAGCTCTGCTTCAAGCCTGCTTATGCTTGCTTTATTGCCTTGTTTCTAGTTTTTAATATTCTTAAGCATTTGTTGTTGTTTTTATTGTATTTTGCTGTTGCACTGTTGATTATTTCGATAGCTGCTTTTTTGCTCCGCTTTTATTCTAATTCTTGTTGCAGGTATATTTTTAGTGGCTTTGATTTAATATAAAGTGGAATTTATAGTTGTTGCCTGTTTGTGTCTATTCATGCCCAATATTTTCTGTTCTGCGTTTTTTTCTTTTGCAAAGCTCTAAAGTAGTGTATTATTAGTGTTTATTACGCTTCAATGAGTTTTAATGTTTTCACAAACTAATCATTAAATTGTTGGTTAAATATTTGTACACATTGATAAAGAAATAACTTGGACAAAACGAAAGAAAGAGAACAAAACTTTCAGCGAAAAAAAGATTATAGATTAGTTAGCTTTTTAGATTAAAGGAAAAATTTACATAAGACTATTGTATTAATGTGTTTAATTGTTTATGATCTTGATTTACATTCTTCATAATAACATAATAAACTCAGCAAATATGATACACAATATCCTTGTCTGACATGTCTTAAAGTTGTCATGAACGCCTTATAGTTATGGTCTTCTTTATGTAAATTCATGGAATAAACCCTCATTTTTCGTAATGATTCCTAAACAACTTTTCAATTTCCATTAAATATTATAAAGAAACACTGTCCGTTAGTTTGTAAGACATTTAAATTCACTTAAATGCCCATACATACTATAACTGTTAACATCATCAACTAGAAACATTTTTTTCAAACACTGTCATGTTTTCCAACCCAAAAAATTTCCCATACTCGTAATAAAATTAAGGCAAATCAATTTATTTTGTTGAAAGACCAAATGAGACACTTGAGAATATTAAAGTTTGTAGCCACTAATGAAGATATAAAATCAACAATTACAAACATGAAGACAACAATTTAATGAAGAGACCAATATTTAAATGCAACAGACATTTTGCTTAATTTGCCACCCAAAGTCAATGTTGCAGTTCACATTATTGTGCAGTTAAACGTTTATTTTTTTACCCTACACCACTACAGTAGGGAGGGTATTATAGGTTTGTGCTTTTATATGTATCACATAAAGGTTCTACAACTTAAAGAATGAATTATGTAATGTCCGTCTATCTGACATTGAAATCAAAATATTATGATTAAGGTAATTTGATAAAATTTATCTTATTAACTTATTTTGATCTTAGAACGAAATGATTGGAATCAGTTGAATATTTCATCTAGAGTTCAGACAACTGCACTCTCCTAAATCCACAAAATCCAAAAGCTTGTCACTTCCGATATCTGCAATAATCAGGTCTCAATTACATGTGTTTTTCACAACTGCTGTTAGGTATTATATTGTCGTCCATGTCCAATTATACATAGTTATTTTCCATATGAAGCATATACAAATAGAAAAAAATTTGAGAAAAATCAGGTTTAGACTCATGGAAAAAAATTTAAATGTAAAACATAAATATTTGTGACATTATATATAATCGGTATAGACAATGGATTTCTAATAACAGTATCAGATGGGATCGGTTTAAATATTAAATATATATCACAGGTATTGGTTGCAAGTTATGAGATTGGCCAAACCTAATTTTTTCGTCTGGAATCAGTTTTACTACAATTGGAGCTGTTGCTGTCTATCAAAGAAGCTTTTTATTTGGGAGTTTTAACTGGCCACTGATCCATTGATAACAATTAGAATTGTTTTTTTTACTTTTTGTTGATTTTAGCATCTTGTTACAAAAACTTTTCTTTTATAAAAGGTTTATAAAATAAAAATTCCATACAAAATCTATTTTATGAACCGTTTATAAAATAAAAATTTTGTTTGTGAATAAGGGGGTTTAACTATAACCTAAATTTTTTCTTGAGTGTAATTTACAGGTTAATACTAATTCAAAATACTACTAACAAATACAAAACCTTTAAGATTATGCAGCTTGCTGTTCATTTCGCTTCATTCTTTCTTTCCTTCTATATTATCGTTAATACTATATTTATTCAATCATTTCAAAACTTTGTATTGGTTTTTGAATTAAGACGAAGAGTATTTCAATGCAATTAAAAACAATATTAAAAGTACAACAACCAATAAAAACAAAGAACGCTTTCTAAACTACATGTTTCAGTAGAATTAATAATACGCTATAACTATTAGATTTCCTAACTTGCTTAAGGATCATAATGTTATTGTTTAAGGAAGAGAGTTTTCAAAATCATAGTTCCTCACTGTTAAAGAATACTTTTATTTTTTTTAAACATTTGCAATATATTTTACAATTTTAATAGAATTATTTTTGTCGTTTAATATTACAAAATATTTTCCTATTAATATTGTAGAGTACAAACCTGATCTTTCGATGAACGAATACAATTTTGATCGCATCTCTTTTCATTTGTTTAAGCTTGAGCTAGTTGCAAACATTTACTGTAGCACATTTGAAAACTTAAATAAAATATAAAAAACCGTTAAAAGCACTGACCGCTCTTGGTCCATAAAAGTTGGTTCAATGAGATGAAGTTGTGTAAGTTTGCTAATTCAGCGCAAAGAATTCTTAGTTGGCCTGACAGGTTAAACATTCTTTGCAATTGAAGTTTATTTTATTTTTATTTAAGCAGATTTTCTTTCATTATTGTCGACATGTTGTCATTTTCTTTTCGAAAGTTGAATTAAATATTTTAATAGAGATGAACAAAAAACGCACAAACACATATAATTTCTTTAAAAAAAAAAAAAAAAATAGTTGTTAAAATGTGTGTGTCTTTATAAGTTTTAATTTAGAGATACAGATTGTCGATACTAATTAATTTAAGTGCCTGGTAGTGTGTCTGTGTATGTGTTTGTGTATATGTTTGTTTGATTGTTTAAGTAGGTTTGCATGTTTTGTTTGCTATTATTATATTTAGAGTTGTTTTTGGTTCATCAAAAACAAAATTATATACACGAAAAGAAATTTACTAGTTTTAACAAAGTTTTTTATAGGAATAAGCTGAACTGTAAAAGAGATTTTCATTAGACTATCTTTATATTATAATTAACAAGATTGTAATAATTTATAAAACCTTATGGTAGTCATATAATACTATGTTTATATAGGCCAAATTTCATAAGTGTAATTTCAAATGTAATTAAAGGCTAATTATTTGTTTTAATACGAAAACTTTCATTAATCACGGTATAAAATATATCTTTTTCTTCTCCTCAAAGCATCTTCCTTTCGTTTTGATCACCAAACAATAAGAGACCTATTGAAAAATGTGTTCAACTACTGCTGAAAAGTGAATGGCATATAATTTTCTTAGAAAACTAAAGCAAACATCTTTGGAAAAAAATAAAAAATTAAAATAATTCTTGTTTTAATTGTCACTCTGCAATTAACTAAACTCAATTGGTTGTATGGCGGATATGTATCTTATCTTTAGCATCTTATTCAAATGTTTCTTCTTCTCACTTAAGTTACCAAACAAAAAATGTTTAACTAAAATGATTTTCCATACCTTTTGCAGCTCAGTATTTGTAAAAAGCTATGAAATATCGCCGTTACTTGAATTTTTGCTGTATTGTACATATTTATTTAGGTTGTTTTTCGATTGTTGTTGAGATGTTTTCCTTTACATTGGTTATGTTAGATCTGTGCAATTCGTATTAATTGTTAGATATGTAAATTATCTGAATTTGTTTAAAAGCGTTTCACACTTTTAAAGGTGTAAAACTTTGCTTTATTTTTAAAATAGGTATTTGCATAGTAGTATAAGCGTTTAGTATTGTTCTTCTTATCGAAGATATCCTAAGGTTGTTTGTTGTTGTTTTCTTCCTTGGAATCTTTTATCAACCATATAGATCAATGCAATCCATTTATGATAAATAACTTGTTTTACTCCTAATGTTTGTTTGTTTTCGTTCGAAATTCTTCTTCTACTCTAGCCCATAGTCTGGTCCATATTTTAGTCCATAGTCTATACTCTAGTCCATAGTCTAGTCTATAGTCTAGTCTATTATCTAGTCAATTGTCTAGTCTATTGTCTAGTCTATAGTCTAGTCTATAATCTAGTCTATTGTCTTTCGTTTCGTTTGTTTTCGTTCGAAATTCTTCTTCTACTCTAGCCCATAGTTTGGTCCATATTTTAGTACATAGTCTAGTCTATACTCTAGTCCATAGTCTAGTCTATAGTCTAGCCTATAATCTAGTCTATTGTCTAGTCTATTGTTTAGTCTATTATCTAGTCTATTGTCTAGTCTATTGTCTAGTCTAGTCTAGTCTATAGTCTAGTCTATAGTCTAGTCTATAGTCTAGTCTATAGTCTAGTCTATAGTCTAGTCTATAGACTAGTCTATAGTCTAGTCTATAGTCTAGTCTATAGTTTAGTCTATAGTCTAGTCTATAGTCTAGTCTATAGTTTAGTCTATAGTCTAGTCTATAGTCTAGTCTATAGTCTAGTCTATAGTCTAGTCTATAGTCTAGTCTATAGTCTAGTCTATAGTCTAGTCTATAGTCTAGTCTATAGTCTAGTCTATAGTCTAGTCTATAGTCTAGTCTATAGTCTATTCTATAGTCTAGTCTATAGTCTAGTCTATAGTCTAGTCTATAGTCTAGTCTATAGTCTAGTCTATAGTCTAGTCTATAGTCTAGTCTATAGTCTAGTCTATAAACTAGTCGACAGTCTAATCTATAGTCTAGTCTAGAGTCTAGTCTATAGTCTAGTCTATAGTCTAGTCTATAGTCTAGTCTATAGTCTAGTCTATAGTCTAGTCTATAGTCTAGTCTATAGTCTAGTCTATAGTCTAGTCTATAGTCTAGTCTATAGTCTAGTCTATAGTCTAGTCTATAATCTAGTCTATAGTCTAGTCTATAGTCTAGTCTATAGTCTAGTCTATAGTCTAGTCTATAGTCTAGTCTATAGTCTAGTCTATAGTCTAGTCTATAGTCTAGTCTATAGTCTAGTCTATAGTCTAGTCTATAGTCTAGTCTATAGTCTAGTCTATAGTCTAGTCTATAGTCTAGTATATAGTCTAGTCTATAGTCTAGTCTATAGTCTAGTCTATAGTCTAGTCTATAGTCTAGTCTATAGTCTAGTCTATAGTCTAGTCTACAGTCTAGTCTATAGTCTAGTCTATAGTCTAGTCTATAGTCTAGTCTATAGTCTAGTCTATAGTCTAGTCTATAGTCTAGTCTATAGTCTAGTCTATAGTCTAGTCTATAGTCTAGTCTATAGTCTAGTCTATAGTCTAGTCTATAGTCTAGTCTATAGTCTAGTCTATAGTCTAGTCTATAGTCTAGTCTATAGTCTAGTCTATAGTCTAGTCTATAGTCTAGTCTATAGTCTAGTCTAGTCTATAGTCTAGTCTATAGTCTAGTCTAGTCTATAGTCTAGTCCATAGTCTAGTCTATAGTCTAGTCCATAGTCTAGTCTATAGTCTAGTCCATAGTCTAGTCTATAGTCTAGTCTATAGTCCAGTTAATCGTCTAGTCTATAGTGTAGTTTATAGTCTAGTCTATAGTCTATAGATAGTATATAGTCTAATCTATGATCTAGGCTATAGATTGGTGTATTGTCTAATATCTTTAGTCTGATCTTTTGTATATCTGATCTATAGTTTAGCAGTGTGGATCCCACAGAAAATTAATTTTTTTGCTGTGGCATTTCAAAACAAGCCTCGAGATGCGTAATCGAACTAAGTAATATAAATATATATGCAGTACTTCTGTACTACAGATGGTGGACATTTCTAATTATAGGTTAAAGACATTCCATTTAACTATAGTAGATATTACTATCTATAGTAAAATAAAGTATATACATACATTACTGTAATGCGCTGAAAAAAGATTGCTTTTATTTGTCAAATTGCATATAACCTCATTACCAACATAACAATTTACTAAACTGCCATATCAAATTAAATATATAAATAAACCATTTATAAAGTGTGTATGTAATTTAAATTGTTAGTGAAAGAGCAAATATCATATACAAACTTGCAAATAAGTGCGAGTATGCATGTATTTAATGCAATTATTACAAGCAACTGCTGCAGGCAATATTATAAGTGATTTTCCAAATAAATGGAAAAGTAACAACTTGTATTGGCAGCAATTCGATTTATTATTGTCTATAATATTTTAATGATTTTACATGCAAAAACAATAGCACTTATTCATACACACATACACAAACTCAAAACTCTGATACTTATGACGGCAACATTTATGAAAATAGTTTGCAACATTCTTTACATATGTGTGACTATATGTAAATTGTAAATATCTGTTGTAACATCCATTAAGTACAAATATTGAACTAAAAATATTTGCATATTATAATATTGTTGTGAAATTAAAGCAAATATTATTTTCTTGCTGTTACTAGAGATATTTGCAACCAACTTACCAACTGTATGTGTGATAATCATAAGTATGTGTGTGTGCGCAAGTTTGCAATATTGTAACTATTTATATTTGCATTGGAATTTGGAATTGTGCCTTGAAATGTCTGAAGAAGAAGTTTAAGAAATTGTATGCACAGTAAGTTTATCTTTTATTACTACTGCATAATGGTGATAGATACTCGGTAAATACTGCAATGTTAATGTTGCCATATTGTAAAGAATATATTGGAAATACGTATTTTGGATTCCTATCCAGAAATTCTTACCAGGTAATGACTTAACAATTAAAATTTTAATGAAAAACTAATTTTGCTCTTTTATTTGGGCGTTAATTAAAAGTATTTGATATATCGAAATTTCAATAAAATTTCTAAAATTCGATTCTTGTTTTCTAAAATAGATCAGTTATTTTCAAACATGTTATTCAGCAAATCGAGGGCACTTAATATTTAAATAATAAAGAAGTATTTATGTTTGTACATAAGAGTGTCCCGAACAACATCCTTTTTAAGAATCTACCCTACCAAGTATTGAAAATTCTGGCATAAGTATAATTCGTGGAAAAATATGTCCATTTTTTAATGGGATAATATTAAAAAATGTTTGAATTATTTTCAGACCACAAAATGTTTTTTGGAGTAAGAATTATAATTTCAAAAAAATTGTTTCTTGTTCTAAGTATATTAATTTCACAGGACACCCTAATGTTTGCAAATTGGACATCTTCTTTACCTAGAAGCACAACAAAATTTAGCTTAAAATTCCTTTTAAATAACCCAAAATTTATTTGAAAATATTTAAATCTTAAACCGTTTGACATTTCTGAAAATATCATCTCACAAAAAATAAGAGAAAAAATATTGTCTGGAAATGATTTGCCGTTCAAGTCCGTTACATCCTGTAGAATGAACAAGTACTAAAGCATCCTTTCCTTACACATTTTTCGTTGTAGCTATGCACAATTTTTATATATACATTCATAGTATAAACTTTGCAACAATTTACCAGTGAAAATACGGATACAAACACAGACGACCAAGCAGACATCTTTACACCCACGCATCAAATACACTTGCACTTTTATACTATATAAAAACAAAACACGCATACTTAAACACTCACAGACACAATAATAACAAAAACGAAAAACAAAGATGAAGGTTAAATTTGCCAGCAAACATAGACACGCAGAAATACATACACACATACTTTAATATAAATGGCAACATATAGCAATAAGTAGTGGTGGGGTAATGATGGTGGTGGTGTGGTGTTGAAAACTAAAAGAAGGTGGTTGGTTGGTGGTGGCATGGTTGATTGTGATGATATTGCTGGCTATTGGTGATAATAATGGTTGGTTGGATATGTATGTAGCCATTTTATATACACACACTTCCTTGTTGATTTCTTGGTCAAGGTCACAAACTGAAATTATGGCAACAAAATAGAAAAAAATGCTAGCAGTAGTGACTGTAGTATTAGCAAATAGCAGATATCCGATGTGAAAATTGTGTGGCAAAATAGAAAAGAAAAAAATCTAAAAATGAATTTTTATTCAGCTTGAAATTTTTTTCATTACTTTGTTAATAATGTTGTAGCCAATGTACCGGCAACCTTGGCTATACCTAACTTTTATTGTTAAAGTATAAAGGATTTACTTAAAATATTACTCTGATTTGGGACATAAGCTATCAATGGTTTATTGTAGGAATTTTGTATGGAAAATATGCATAATAAATCTAAAATACACAATGAATATCTTTAAGAATATAAGGTGTGTATAAACGGCCATTAGATCTTACAACATTGGCAGACAAAAATTTCAGAATATGTCTAACAACTGCGTCAACTTTCAATTTTTGTCGTGCAACATTGTCACAAATGCTTATTCTGACAACGCAAAACATTGTAAGGTGTTAGATATTTTGTGAACATTTTACTGAAAACTTTGTAAGATCTGACAATCGTGTATCACTTTTTAGTGATAATTGAATGGTTTTAATGGCGAGGGATCGGTGTCTGTGATTGGAATGTACATAAGTTAACAGGTGGAATGTTGAAAATAATGTTAAGCGTGTGATCGCCATTTTTTTATCCATAATCCATAAATTAAAACCATTTATTGGCAAAATTATCATGATCTTGAGCCATCAGAGTGATGATCGCGTCAATTACTAACATTCATGGTAGACCATCGAGTATACAGTATAAACCTTACCGATCACTACAGAGATTTAATAAACAAACTGATGACTCTACTGATCGCTAATAATAATGATCGCTTTTTGATCATTCATGGTGATCATAATGATCATTTCTCCTTTGAGCAATAAAGTTCAAAAATAAAACTATAAGTTAAACTAAAATTATGTTGTTAAAATTGAATAATTTAATTGTGATTTCCATAACATCATTATGTAACAGTACCGCTGCACATTAGTAACACTTAAAACGATCAATAAACACAATCACAAAATCTTTAGGAAAACAAATTTTCTTCCTAAGTTCTGCTCACTTTAGGGGTTTTAAAATTCACCATAACCAATTTAAAATACTTATTACAGTTTTCTGTTGTTGTTTCTTTTGTAGTTTCCAATTACATCTTGGATGGAAACAGCACGTGTTGGAAATTGAGTAAACTTTTTTTGTGTGTGTTGCATTTTTTTTTATTTAAAAATAGAAAGAGGAGGAGAATCAGCAGCAGATGGAAGAGGAGCTGCAGCCATATAAGTAGAAGCAATAATAATTTTTATTTCTTTCCTTATTCTTTGTGCGTTTAGTTTTTGTTGGAATAATTTTAAATAAATTGTAATTCTTTATTGCCGGCTTTAGTGAAAGGTTGAGAGGGTGTTGACAAATGTGTAATAAATTTTATTCTTAGAGATACAATTTAAACTTTTGTCGACAACAATAACTATTTTTCATATTTTATTAAGTCAAGTTAATTTGTTAGGGTTTTTATATTTCCAACAAAAAAAATTAAATATTTAAGATTCAGTTGTTATAAATTAAAATAAAAGTTTTTAAAAATTTTGTTGTAAGGATGCAATTGAGATTTGTTTATTTAGATGTGATAAATTGAGAGGCTAATTAAAATTTTTTGCTAATAGAACGAAACATATAATTATAGAAAGAGCTATATACGATGGCTAAGAACCTTGTTTTGGTGCTCGCTCCTTTTTGAAAACAAAAAATCAGCTCAAAAAAACAAAACAACAATATAAAATTTAGGACTTTCAATATTCGCTGACAAAAGTATATACATATCTTCTGGGTCCTTAATAAATTCTAGGACGATCTAACCATGTCCGTCCGTCTGTCTGCTAAAAGCACCAACTAAAAGAGCTAGAGGGTTAAACATTTACATAAATATTTCATATGGCTAAGGTTTGTTTGGTATTGAGCAATATCGTTCCACATTTTTACAAAGCCCCCAAAAAGTGCGTCGCCTCCAAAAAATGACTTTGACGCTCACTCAGAATAAGCAAATGGCTTACGAGTCAAATTTTCTCTAACAAATTTTAAAAGGATCGGTCCCCAATTGACTCTTCTTCTCATCAGAGTAGGTGAAATTGATACAGTTGTACTTTTTTGTACAATTCGATCTTCAAAAGTACCATGGTACACCAACGGCCCATTTTGTACAATTTACTTTCCTAATCCGAAATTTAACTAAAATTTCAGTAAAATTTTTACTAAACATCTCCCTTATTATTAAGAAGCCTGAAAGAGATTACAATCATACAAGTAGTAATAGCGTTCACCAAATAGAGCAACTTATCCTTTAAACAAGTAAGAGTTCTATATTCGGCTGTGCCGAATCTTATATACCCTTCACCATGATGTGTTTAAAGCTTTTGTACCTTTTGAAGAACGAAAAAGTACCAAAAAGTCCCCATCTATGGGTCCTCAGTTAATCCGGGCCATACAAACTTAATTACATGTTCCTAGGTTCAATATTGTAGAAATTGTAAAAAGTACCTTTTGAAGAAAGAAAAAGTACCAAGAAGTCCCCTTTTACTGGTTCTCACTTAATCCGGGATATACGAACTTAATAACATGTTTCTAGGTTCAATATTATAGAAATTTCAAAAAGTACCTTTTGAAGAATGAAAAAGTACCAAAAAGTACCCTTTCATGGGTCCTCACTTAATCCTGGCCATACATACTTAATTACATGTTTCTAGGTTTAATATCGTAGAAATTGCAAAAAGTACCTTTTGAAAAACGAAAAAGTACCAAAAAGTCCCCTTTTATGGGTCCTTACTTAATCCGGGCCATACATACATAATTACATGTTTCTAGGTTTAATATCGTAGAAATTGCAAAAAGTACCTTTTGAAAAACGAAAAAGTACCAAAAAGTCCCCTTGTATGGGTCCTCACTTAATCCGGGCCATACATACTTAATTACATGTTTCTAGGTTCAATATTGTAGAAATTGCAAAAAGTACCTTTTGAAGAACGAAAAAGTACCAAAAAGTCCCCTTTTATGGGTCCTCACTTAATCCGGGCCATACATACTTAATTATATGTTTCTAGGTTCAATATTGTAGAAATTGCAAAAAGTACCTTTTGAACAACGAAAAAATACCAAAAAGTCCCCTTTTATGGGTCCTCACTTAATCCGGCCATACATACTTAATTACATGTTTCTAGGTTCAATAATGTAGAAATTGCAAAAAGTACCTTTTGAAAAACGAAAAAGTACCAAAAAGTCCCCTTGTATGGGTCCTCACTTTATCCGGGCCATACATACTTAATTACATGTTTCTAGGTTCAATATTGTAGAAATTGCAAAAAGTACCTTTTGAAGAACGAAAAAGTACCAAAAGTCCCCTTTTATGGGTCCTCACTTAATCTGGGCCATACATACTTAATTAAATGTTTCTAGGTTCAATAATGTAGAAATTGCAAAAAGTACCTTTTGAACAACGAAAAGTCCCCTTTTATGGGTCCTCACTTAATCCGGGCCATACATACTTAATTACATGTTTCTAGGTCAATATTGTAGAAATTGCAAAAAGTACCTTTTGAAAAACGAAAAAGTACCAAAAACTCCCCTTGTTGGGTCCTCACTTAATCCGGGCCATGCATACTTAATTTCATGTTTCTAGGTTCAATATTATAGAAATTTCAAAAAATACCTTTTGAAGAACGAAAAAGTACCAGAAAGTCCCCTTTTATAGGTTCTCACTTAATCCAGGCTCTACATACTTAATTTCATATTTCTAGCCAATAACAAAACATTAGTGCTGCTCTCGCTCTGCTACTCTTGCTCTGCTTTGCTTTTATAAACAAATTACAATAACAATATTTACCGTATTGTTATGTATTTTGTTTTTGTTTTTTGCAGTTTCTGTCTGAGCATGAATAAAAAATCTAAATTTTATATGAAATTTTCAGAGGTTGTCTCGGTTTTTTGCTCATATCTCCGTTATTTATGGACCGATTTTGCTGATTTTAAATAGCGTTCTTGCCGGTCGTATGTCTGATAGAATTATGGAAGATTCGGATCTCGCAGATATCTGGGGTCTTCTAAAAACTGATTTCAACAAACATACAGACAGACAGACAGACGGACAGACAGACAGACAGACAGACGGACATGGCTTAATCATCTCCGCTACCTATAAGGATCCAGAATATATATACTTTATAGGGTCGGAAAATTATATTATAGAAATTACAAACGGAATGACAAACTTATATATACCCTTCTCACGAAGGTGAAGGGTATAAAAGGACTTAAAAATTTTAAAAAAGTATATTTTTCAAAAAAAAAATTTTATATACAACTAAATTTATAGTTTCAGACGTATATCATCTGGTTCGTGTCTAATTTTGAGTGTCGGGCGGTGATATAGTTTTGCTTCATAATAATATAAATTTTCAAAAAAAAAAAATAATAATAATTCGGTAAAACTAAATTTCAAAATTTTGTATGTCATCCTACTCCCCATATAATATTCCCTCAAAAAAATTTTAACGCTCATTACTAATTTCAAAATACATAATGATTATTAGGAAGCATTCCACATTCCACACAGCAATCTGACAAATTTGTATTTATAAATTTTTTTTTATAAAATCTTAAAAATTCCTTTTTTAAGAAAAACAAAAATTGGTTTAATAAAATAAATTTAAGGCATTATTCTCTTTTTAAGTTTTCAAAGGTATCAAAAATAATTTCAACCAGGAAATATTAATTCAATGCACACTTGTTTAACATTAATTTTTTCCCTACCGGTCGGTATAAATTCTTTAATATTAAGTATCTGTATTATTTTTTTCCTTACCATAAATAGAAAAAAAACCTTCCCATCGATCATTTCTCTACTTAGTCAAGTAGAAGAAAGAATGAAAAGTTGTAGAAAAAAAGTTGGAAAAATGTATATGTTTTTAAAATTTCCTGCCAATGATTAATGACAACATTTTCCCATGAAATTATTACTGTGCACTGAGAGATACCTTTAGGTATTAATTCATAGTCAAAAAGCAAACTAAAATAACTATCGATAAAGTTAATTTTAATTTACATGTATTGATGGCTAAAATAGTAAAGGCAACAACAGCAGCAGCAGCAAAAAAAGCACGCAAATTAAAGATGATCACGATGAGAATAGAATGTAATGATGATAAAACACATGCAACATGCTGTGGCTGTGGAATCACTCAGTTACTTCGTTGTAGCTTTTAACTACATATTCGCATATTGTAACGAACATCTATTTAAACATCATGACATAAAACAGCCAATAATCCTGGTGTTTTAGGTACAGATAGAGTAAAAGAGATGAACAGACCGGTTGTTGTAGTTGCAATTGCTCCAACTGCTGCCACTGCTGTTGTAGTTGTTGTTGTAGTGTTGTTCAGTTGTGTTAAGTACAAATTTGTAAAAGTAATTGTTTACGACAACTAAACACAGCAATGAATAAATCTAATTGTCTCATCAATCTCTTGGACAAACATGGAAATGCACTTTCAAAACGCATTTAATAAACCATAACGGCACGCATTTGTAATGCAGTGTCTCTATAATGCCTCCAAAAACCATTACAGTGGTTTAAAAAGGGGTTAAAAAGGATTTTAAAGGAGATTAGTTGCTAGAGATTCAAACTAGTACATTTGCAGCTTATTAGAGGTATTACAGGGTAAAATACATATGTACTTTTTAATGGTTGTAATGAATTGCAATGTTTGATGTGACAATTTTGAGTTTATTTATCGATTAAGGAGGTTGTGGTAGTTGAAAGAAAGAAAAAAATGGATTAACAAGTTTAATTGCTAAAATATTAAGTCATTATCTTAACATGGGAATGTCATTGAAAGCAAGTGTTTACCACCCTCGCTTACAAATAGGGACTTAGGTAAGTACTTACTTACTACGATTGCCTGCGAATAGTAGGTTATGTAAATAGTTTTGTTTCTGAAAAAAGGATCGGAGTAAACGTTGACTATGTTTATTATTAGTTTTAGGAAAAAAATGTTTTTTTCCCTTGTGTTAAAACAAAGTAAGTTATTATTAGACTCCTTCTAAGTAATGCAGATCATGTGTTGTGATCATAGAAAAATAAGTTGTTGAGTAAATAAAAGTCATTATTGTGTTTTCCTGGCATTGGTAAGATAATTGATAGAATCTAAAATGTTGTAGAAAATTAATTTAAATTTTTTGTGATGAATTAATTGTTATTGGTGGTGATGATTAATTTCAAATACATCATGTTACCAAATCCTAAATTTATATAATCTTTCTTTACTTATTTATTGTACAGTCATATTAATTTTAAATCTCATGTATAAACTTTGAGCTGACGAAAACCAAATTCTGACTTTTTGTTATTTGATCCGTGCTAAACTACAATTGTTGTAATTATTAGTTTTTATCTAAAGAAGATGCATGGATTTTATGACATTCTACAGGATGATACTAAAGCCAATATTTATATAATTTTTCTAAAGGAATCACCTCTAAAACCACTGTCCTTTATTGTTAATGTAATAATTTTTGCTCACATAAAATAAAACACTGGCTTTACAATCGATTTTACGAGCACTGTAGTGTATTTATTGTATTCTTTCACTTGTGCCACAAAGTACTTAGACATGTGTGTTGCGCAGACTCAACAGCCTCAAATAAGTGTATGTATGTGTGAGTGTGTGTCACATTAAGATAAACCCAAGACGTTGCTTAAAAACTCACGTATTAAGTATAAATGAATGTGCGTGTAATGGTTGTATGTGGCAAAAGGTAAGAAAATAAATTAAACAAAAATTATTCGCTACATATAAACATATAAAAAAAGTTACCAACTGAAGAAGCTGATTCCTATAACGATATTATATATATTAGTTTTTTTTCAGCGACATTAGATCGATGATGCTTTTAGCCTACAAATAAGTTTTAAGCATTAAAAAAGTTGAAATAGACAAAAAACATCAATATATACACACAAGCGAATGCAACACATATGAAAATCTTTAGCTTTTTTCGTTAATTCAAGCGCCATATATGGTTTCTGCAATTGATTTTTGTTTTTGTTACTGTTTGTCTAAAGCCATATTGGTTGCAGCCCAGTCAAACAGCCAGCCAGCCTACTCGTACCCAAACTAAATTGAATAAAAAATAGCAAATACAACAGCAACAATAATAAGTAAAAATGTCGTGTACTCACTGACCAACTGACAAATTGCACTTAACTGCAATTGCCGATAATGCCGCTTTTGCTCACTCGCTTATTTATACTATTTACGTTTATAACTATTTCTGTTTGTATGTTTGTTCGTCTGTCTCTGGGTCGCCTGTTTTTGTGTGTGTCTACCTTAAAGGCATCGTGTTAACATATTCTCTCTATATAACTAAACCATAAAACACAGCCTTTGCTCGGGCTCTAAGTTTTTAACCATGATGGCAGAGTAACAGCGGCAGCAGCTATAAAAAAAATTAAACAGTTAAGCCACATTATTTTTTTTTTTGGGAAAGCTCTATTCGAATTGTACTTTAGAGGATTTGTGGCAGCAGCACAAGTGTAGTTGGTAGTTGGCATCAAACTTAAAATTTTGTGTAAATGTAAAAAAACGAGGGCAGCGGGGTTATATATTAAACAAAAAGTATGAGTTAAAATATTTCTTTGACAAAGTAACAGGAATACTTGAATTAAATAAATACAAAATGTTTAGAAATAAAAACAAGAGAATAATACTTTTCGAACCCTCCTCGTATATAGTACACATCACGCTAGTAATGCCGAGAATACCATCACCAATACTTACGATGATGAGGAACAACAACTATGATGATGATGTATATAAAATTTTGTACTATAATTCATGGCATATGAAAGAAACAAAAACTGTTTATTGGCAGCACTTGCCGAAATTGGTCATACAATACCTGCATACTTGATAAGCAGCAGTAAAAGCAGCAACAACACTTACAACAGCAACAAAATATAATAATCATATAAATTCGTTGATGTTGGCAACATCAAATGTAATTTTCACAGCAACAACAAGGAATTGTAGAAAAAAACCAAAATTTTTTTAAAGAATAATAATTCAAAATTTCAAACAAAAAACTAAAAAAAAGAAAAATTGTAATTTGTTATGCGTCCGTTAAAGTATAAATTATTTCATGAATAATTATTAAGCTGCAGGTGCATTAAAACGGTTTTTCATTACACACATAAAGATACATGTATTAAATGTAAAAAAACCCATACATGTTTATTTTCGCAAACACAGATACATTTTTGTTAATGTGTGATTCAGTGAATGATTTAGTGCGAATATGTGCAATCGTCAATTAAAAATATTTTATCAATACAATATGAAAAAAGTTTTAGATAGGAAGTTATTAAAGGTTTTGTTAAGAAACTCACAAATACCCAACAAAAACTTTCTTTCAAAAATAATGAGTTAATATGTTAATTTTACCAAATTTTACTCTAAGCACTTACATATAAGTACTTAAATAAGTGGTTGTAATAATAATTTGCATATTTTATGTACAAATATTTTTCAATAAAATGAGTTACGTAAGCGACACGGCCACACATCAAATTTGTTTCACACAAACGGTAAGTTTTTTGATTGTGTTAGTGGAAAAACTCACTTGTATGTATGCGGTGTAAGTTTCTTTACTAACACAATAAAAAACTTACCGTTTGATTGAAACAATTTGATGTGTTGCCAATGCGCTTTAAGTGTATGATTCGATGTTGGCAGGCATTGAAATTTAGCTGATGTGTAACCACAAGTCATTATCAGGAACGAAAGGTAATGATTACACAAAGTAATTCATTACATGTTCAACTACAATTACTTGTAATGTATAAGAGAGCAAGACCCAATTAAAATTACTTGTAATTGAAGTTTTTCTAATAACTATTACTTGAAATTGACCAACAAAAGTAATAGCAAGCCTGGTTAATACCATGTTTTTGTGGGAGTAAACAAAAGTTTTATATCTTTGTCTATCATGGTGTTACTCTATTTATTAACTTTTAAACATCATTCATCAATCTAACCAGAACAATGGACAAAAATATCTTTATTATCCCTTTCAACACATTAAATTAATGACAAAATAAAGATCCATAACTAAACTTAATTCAAATATTTAAAACCTAAATTTATTACTTAAACTTCAACACTTTCCATTGTTGGTGTTGAAATGTAATTTATTAACAATGAATTTGAACGCAAAAATAAATATAACAATCACATATTTTTAAATCGTTACTCCTTCCTACCACTTTAAGGAATATTATAGATTTTTGTAAATTTTTAAGAACGTGTATAGTATTTAAACATACGTTTTCGTTAAAACTTTTTTGTTTAGTTTTATAAAACGTAAATCTGACAAAAATATAAATAAGAGAATGAAACTAGAATGAATGAAAAAAATCTTAAAAAGGAATAGTTAGAGAACAGTTTGTTTGCACGCCATCATCACATATAGAGAACAGCACAAAAAATACGTGAAGTTTTGAGAAGGAAACTATTAGGGAGAACCTTTTTTTTAACCGTCAAAATATACCAAAGGACTAAATTAATAACTTAACATATGTTTACGAACACAGGTTGGAAGACTACGTCCTGTGAACTAAATTTCTGAACATCGGAAGGCTTTTCCACCAATCACTATAAATGAAATTATGCTTTTTGTTTCATGCTTTACCAAAACTACTTTTTTCGTTATATTTACAATAATTTCATGCATAATACAAAATATTTTTTTATTTTACACATTTGCAACTTTACGAAAGTGCGAAAACCGTTTGTGTTATATTTATTCATATAAAAAATAGAGTGAATTTTATTATACCAAAATGAAATATTTCGTAATATATAAGAACATATTCTTATTCTACGAAATTGAATAATTTGATTATGATTTTCTTAGTTTTAGTAAATTTGATCAGAATTAAACAAAATCATATTAACTTTATTATAATTTAATGGAAAAACATACTCCATTAAACCTGGAATTGGGAGAGACATTGTTAAGTCGAATTAGAAAGTGATTTTGAGTCAATTGGAGCATCATCAGATAAGTGTTAATCCTACAAAGCCAAATACTACAGGTATAAAAACCATAAGTTTTCAAGCTTTTCAACTCAAAGAAGAATGAAGAAATGTTAAGATGTTAAGCCTTTAAGATGGGATACAAAATATCTTGGCGATGTTATAACGTTTCTAAATGTTCCTACGTCATAACGCCTCAAAAAGCATCAGATATGTCGTTTAGAATTGTCCAACATAAGCTGAGGTTTTTTTTTTAAATTTTGTCGGCCTGTGTTAATAAATAACTTATGTTTCCTTATTCTTATTTCCAAATTTTATAGTACCCTAATAAATATTTCAAAAAATTTACAAAACAAACCTACACGCAAGTTAATACAAATATACATTTATACAAAACTAAGCGTTACAAATCGAATTGACTTTGATAAATTTCTAGTGTGAAATTAGTTTTTGAATTTTATTTCTTCGCAAAAAAAAAAAAATGTTGAATGTATTGTCGTGCATGGTCGGCTGTATGATTCCATACACCATAAACATACTCACTGCTGTCTGCAGGCGAAAAAATAAATATACACGCCTGGTACCAATTTAGTGAGCTTACCACGTTTATTAAGACTTAGACAACGGATATGTATAAAGTTTAGATTTCGACAACAAATTTTGTCGTATGTATTGTACATCCTGTGACAATGGAATGTACAATACATACATACTACAAGTCGATTTTCCCTCTGTGTGGAATAAAAAATGTGGAATATTTTCTTAATATAAAATTAATAAAATTAAATTAAATGATTTTTAACCTTGATTCCGGAAAATTTGTATTAATTGTTGACAAATGAAGCGAATTTCTACAAGTGTAAGAAAATTCGTGTCTACATCAAAGTTGTAAAGAAAATTTCGACCTTCAAGTCATTTTCCGAAGGGAATTTGTAAAAATCGGCAGTATCATTTAAACATCTATATAAAGTCTTAACACTTTTGTTGAAATACTAAAACATTTAATGTAATTGTGAACTTAGAAGTCTTATTTAGGAGGTGCGGTTGTATGGGGACTGGGAGAAATAATGGACAGTTTTCAACCATTTTCGTCCTTGGCTCAAAATTTCATCAAATTAACTTGAACAATATGACCTGTAGCTTTACATAGACAAACATATGGACATAGCTCTGATATTAAACCAATAGTTTTGAATGTTACAAACATCAGCACAAACGCACTATAGTGGTGTAGGGTATAAAAAAACAGAGAACAAAACTATACAAACCTGTAACATTTCTGTAAACCTAGTAACATTCTATAAAATTCGTGCGACATTTGTATAGAAATGTAACAAACAATGCATCAATGTGGCAGTTAGTGTATCAGACGTTGCAAGCAAGCATTTAGTAGCAAACTAACTACCGCATAATGTGTTGATATTAAAGCTAAAGTTGCATGTTGCACAGTCATGTAATAACAATAGAACTGAAAAGAAAAAGTTAAAATTGAAATGGATAAAATATAGGTGCACATTTCTGTAATGACATGTGATGTAAAATCAGCAGTATTATTAACGGCAGCAAAAAAAAAAAAACGCAGAACTTAAGAGCAATTTTTAAAGTGCATATGAAAATATGTTGCATTTATTTTTCACTTTGTTGGCATTTTCATTTGAATAGTGTGTTGATTTGTTAAATATTTTGCTGTTGTTTTTTTAGTGATTTCCTTTCTTGTTTTTGCTTTGTTACCAGGATAACATCAGTCAGGATCATGTAAATAGTATAATAGAACAAAGCTAAAAACAACAATCAACTGAAAAAACAAACAATAACATGAAACAACAACAACAAAAGATTAAAATCACATCACAAAAGAGACGTAATTTTTTACGATTAATCAAACAGTTTTATTGCCTTTCTACTATTTTCTACTATTACGTATAAAAATGTTCGTTTGAAAACGTTAAACGCAATGTGTTCAAACAAATATTTAAATTTATTTCTGTCGATTTTTTCTATTTTTTTTGTGTATTGATGTAACTAACAAAAAAGGGAAACAAAACAAAAACTTAAAAATTGTAAAACGTTTTTGAAAAAAGTTAATGTATTCAAAACTTTTTTTGTGGTGTCTTTAAATCAAAACGTCAAATTTAAGCCATTTGTTGAGATTTTTTTGGTTTTGGCTTTATTTACGACAAAAAAACGTATTGATTTATATGTAAGCACTTAAATTGCTTAAGTGATGGAAAAATATTGAAAAAGTAATAATTTAAACAATGTTTTAATAAAAGATTTGTTTGTAAACATCCTTAAAGTATCATGTTCTTGCAATGATGTTCCATTATTAGGAAAAGGGTTAATAGATTTTAATATTTTATTTTAACTTATTCATTAATACTTGCTTACAAATAAGGAGTTAATTAAGTGGTTTTGTTTCTCAAAATAAAAGCGTATGAGTATACGTCTACTATGTCTCTTATTAGTTTTCACAAAAATAATGATTTTTTCGTTCGTGTTAAAAGTAATGTTCGATTACAACATTGTTTTCGAAGTAATGCATACAGTATATAGTAGTCATTGAAAAATAAGTTGTTGAGTTAGTTCAAGTCATTGCTATGTTTTTGTTGGGAGTCTATTGACTAGTTTTAAAAAATGATATATTATCAAATTGGGGATACAGTCTTTTTAGCAGTTCTATATATTTGTATTTCGACAATGTTTGATTGAGTGGAGTCAAAAACTGGTTGTGGTACTAAACCGCTACATAATTCTAATAGTAAATATGTTTATAATAAATTATTTCTCTTCTAGCTCCATGAATATCGTTAAATCAGTACTCTATGGATGTGCAGATCACTAAAGAAGTATTATATTATCGTAAAAATATATTCAGAGCCAAATCATTATGTTATGATTCATAATTCTGATGACTTTATAAACTCACATTTTGTTGGCTTAAAATATGGACCGATATTCATGGTGCAGAGATTATTGTTTATATATAATTTATTTATGACACGAATGTTGGAGTGCTTTACGTGAACACCTGCCTTGATAGCCTTATTTCACGGTGATCTTTTTCATCCACTGGGTAGACTTGACAACGGTCTACCATCCTCCCGAAATCGTTCAATGAATAACTCAAGTGGCAATTTTTGTACATGGATTGAGCCGGTCCTCGTACAAGCACTTTGCTGAACTAGTTGAGCTAATTGATTTATGACATGTGATGTATAACCTAACAAGTGATTTTCGTTGTAAAAGGAAAAGTGAAAAATCAGCCGATATCAATCTCTAAAAAAACATGCCAAATCCTTAGAACAATTTTCGTTAAATTAACTTAAAAATTGCGAAATGGATTTTAGATATAAACGATGACATGGACACAGAAACTTACAATCGGACCGACGTATATACATAATTAAATCAAGAAGCAATTATAAACAGATTGGTATATTTGATGGGGTATATACAACCATAGACTCCATCCCAAAATAGTGGTGTAGGGTAGAGTGAGACACACATTTGTCGAATTCGCCATCGATGTCGTATCGTTGTATGTCATATAAATTTTTCAAAAAAAATTTTTAAACTAAAACAAATCAATAATAATAAAATACTACAATACAACCCTACAACACCGATTGTGAATTGAACAATTGTTAAATAAAACATGTCATTCCTTTTTTAAACTTTTGTTAATATTGACAGTTAATGGGTCCATTAGTCATTTTTACTTAGATGCATGAAAGTCTCCACTTAAACAGATAACAAGCCAGATATGCTTAGATATGCCAATGAATATAAATGTATTAAAGTTTTTATTTATATGTATTTTATTGTTATTTTTATTTTGTTTTCTATAAAAAAACTAAAATGTATGAGTGTTTCTTTACTTAAAACACCATTCAATTTACAAAAAATCATTGTGTTAACGAATAGGAAAATGTTTATTTATCGTTAGCTGAAGTTTATGACTGACTTATATGACTAGGCTAAAATACAGGCAAATCATACATACATAAATTGTACATCATGGTGTTGAGGAATTAAGGAGTGTTGATTCTTTGTTTTATATATTTTTTTTATTTTGTATACAAAATGAAACTAAATGTTGACTTTACAGAAAATTTAGTTTTCAAGTTCAAACATTATTTTTGGTGTCTTTATTTGGTTTTTTGCATCCCCCCACACAATAGTTCTGTTTATCTTAGAAGTTTGTACAATATTCTTTTTTATATAGAATGTTACATACTAGGTGAGAGTTTTTTGTAATAGGGAGGTTTTTTTAAAGTGTATATTTGTCGAACTACGTAGGAAATCTATGAGTGTCACAAAAACATGATATAAATTATATTTAAAAATGGCTTCTTGTTTTTACCTTATCCAAATAGTTTAACGTAAAATCTTAAGAAAAAAACTTATTCACAATTCATTAGTATAAATTGACTTTTTAACACCTATGAAGGCAAATGAGAGCAAATTGGGGCTCACATTATAATTTAAAGTTTTGTTTAAGATAATCTCGAATCTGATGTAGAATCAATTCTTACTTGTATTATGCACTTAAAACTAATAACGAAAAATATCACATTTGATGATAATTTAAAAAAGTGACTACAAATTAAATTGTTAAATTGTTTCTCGATAGCAATAGTTTTTGATCTCAGTACAAAACTCTGTTACATTAAGCTTTTCGCAGTAAAAATAATTTTTACCTAAAACGAATTTAAGTGTCGAATGCGACACTAGTCAGGCGGCCACTACCGGCGTCGCAGGAGGTCAGTTTAGCACAACCAGTCTGGCTGAATACAATAAATTGAAAACCATTCTCTGTTGATCACCAAGGGGCAAGGTATTTCTGGACTTCCAATCAAGCGCCTCTAAGACTGCTGCAGAAGCGGTTCTACCAAAGGTCTAAAACCATCTAAATACAACAGATCGTATGATATTTTGAAATATGTGTTACATTAAGCTTTTCGCAGTAAAAATAATTTTTATCTAAAACGAATTTTAGTGTCGAATACGACACTAGTCAGGCGGCCAAGCCGGTTCAGGCTAGGTCGTTAGCTAAAGGCGTCGCAGGAGGTCCGTTTAGCACAACCAGTCTGGCTGAATATAATAAATTTAAAACCATTCTTTGTTGATCACCAAGGGGCAAGGTATTTCTGGACTTCTCATCAAGAGCCTCATTCGAGAATATCTAAAAATCACACGTCGTATGATATTTTGAAATATAAAGACAAACAAAAATAACTATTTTTTTATTTTTAAATTTTTTCAAAATTTTAAGTTAAGACTTTTTATCCTCTCCTTAATATTTGATTTGGTTTAGATTAATTGTATTTTAACTTGGTGGCTGGTGGTGTTGACAAATGTGATTTTTATTGTTCTTGCAAAATAAATGACAATTAGACAATGTTTTGTTTTTATTGTTGTTATCAAACCCCAACGCTTTAAGTTAAAAATATACATATAAATATATATTTTTTATTTTTGAAGTAAACATACCCACCCAAGGGTTTACATTATTTGAGGAAAATCTTAATTGTCAGCAAAAATCAATATTTAGTTTTAGATATTGTAAATGTTGTACATGACGATGGGTTAAAGGGTGTGGTGGATTGACCTCTTTGCAATGATAATTAAATACTTGTTTAACTACTTAGGCCCGCTATTTCCTCCTCCGGTTATCTTTTAACCGATATTCTGTATATTCAAAAAGTTTTTGTATGAAAACTGTTTAACCTAACCATAAAATCTAACCAGATAATGCGGGTAAGTCTAATCTGTTTATTTTATAATCAGTTTTTCTTTTTTTTCATTGTTCTACATACATAGGAAAACATTATCTCTAGTCATTAACTTTTTATTAACTACAATTAAAAGTTTTCTTATAATAAATCATAAAATATTGTCTGGATCATTAAATGTAGCTGTCACAATTAATGTCAGATACTCAATAAACTCTTTGAAATCTTTTCGTTTAAACTATTAAGTTAATCTAAGAAAAAAAAAAAAAAACACGCCGTAAAATTAATGTGCTAGTAACATTTAAAATATGTTAATAAAATAATTAAATAGCTCTTTTTCTGTTCTTTTAAATACATACTTCCAATAGTTTTAACATAAATAATGATCATTTATAAATAATAAATTGTAACAAACAGCAAAAGCGTGGACAAGACAATCATCGACTTGGATCGATTAAAAATTGTAAAAAGAGTTTTTTTTTCATTGAAACAGGTAAGGATGTCTAGTCGGGTATAGTTGGTTATATGATACCTTATCTGAGGTTTATGTATAAATAAAAAAATAAAATAATTTGTTTTCATTTGTTCAATCATCTACTTGAATTGCATTAAAAATTGTAAATTGTATACCTACCATTATAAAAATATGGACCTATTGAGCCCTAATAAAAGCTGTAAATATGTGCGGTAGAGTGTCATGATGTTTAGTGACATGATATTCATGGATGCTATGACACACCAGAAACTGTCATATTGCCCATGGACGTTATGACAATTCTTAAAATTGTCATCATTCCGTGGACATCGAGGCACTTTAAAAACAGAAATATATTTGTCAAGCATTTAGGAAAGAGTAACTGTTATCCCGAAAAGAATTAATACAAAATTTGGTGTATTAATCTTATTATAAGCCTTTTTTTTGATAAATGGACTCTTTTAAATTCATGGATTTTATGTAATTTTGTTCATGGACATGTGACACTTTTGAAATTCTCATAACGACTATGAACACTATGACTCAATTAAGCGTGTCATAAGGTCTATGGACAATATATCGCTGAACATTATGACAAGCAACTATTATGTCTAAAGAAAGCTCTATAATGAAAGGAACTTAAAAGCTAACAATGTCTTAATTCCACCAAAATATGTAAAGGAATTTGGACTAATATTTCTGGAATTTATATATCGAGGGACTATATTCAATCTAAAAAGTTATATTGTTAAACACGAAGCGATATCTCGAAAACTATTAAACCGATTTTAAATATTTGTATTTGTATTACACCTGTGTTGCAATTGAAAATTATCCAAAATAATAGAATTTGAAAAATTTTTGGATATGATAGAGAGATGCGGGAAAGTTTGCCGAATGTAGGGGTATTAAGAGCTTAAAGAAAAAAAATTATAAAATAAACCAGTAAACGAGTATTTTTAACTGTTTGACTAAATGTTGCAGTAGTAGTGGCAAGTTGTTGCAACAAGTGTTCAATGTTTGTTAAATGACTTAAAGTTGTAGCGATTAATGTTAGAGAGCAGAAGACTGCTGCTTTTTTTATACAATTCTTTTAGTTTCTACTAAACAGAGATCCTCCTGATTGCAGTGAATAAAAAAGAGTAACAAAATAAAAACAAACGGTTCCCAAATAGCATTTGATATCGGTAACATTCGGCACACACACACACATACTTGTAACATTCATTTCGGTGAACTTGCAACATGGGCGTTTGTTTTGAGATGATTATGTTTAAGCTTAGAGCAGCTTAGCTGTACTTTGTAACACATACTAATACCTCAAATATCAACAATCATACATACAACACAGTCTAGCACTCGTACTCCTTGATATCCAAGTCTGTTTTATTGTCTTGGCATGATGAATGCAACAGGGAAAGCTAGTTTACTGTTTGGCCAGTCATGTAAGTTAAGTATTTATTTGTATGTTATATGTGTGTGCATTTGGGTTCGATTTCTCAAAAGCACAAAAGAGATTATAGAGTGATATACTAAAATTCAAAATTCTTAAACATATCTACACACACTTTCTGCTCATACACTCATATGGAAACCCATAAAACGCCGAGAAACTACTGCTAACATCATTCAATTGTAGGTTTAGTTCACTTGGTAAGGAGAGTAAGGTCAAGGAGGGTTGTTTTATAAATTGTTGTTATACAAAGCACTACAAGAAAAGATACATATTTCAGTGATAGTCTAAATAGAAACTTTAAACTTATCTATTCCACCTCGTAATTTTGACTTTTTTACACTATCGAGGAGTGTTGCTTTTACAGCACTTTTGTGTTTTTCTTTAGCCGACAATTTTATCAAATCTCTTTTGTCATTTAACGTTTGTTACAATCAACTCATGTTAGCTGCCACTGTTACTAACACTCATAATGACGTCTAACAACTTGAAGGCCCCAATTTTGTGTGTCATATGCACTGTACACCGTTTACAGTTTAAGCCGGCTTTTGAGCTGAATTAATGCTAACAACAATCGTTATAAGACCAGTAATTTGCTTTTCTTTTTTTTATGTGTGTGTGGATTTTTTTGGTGAAAAATATTATTTACATTGCATTTTTGTGATGACACAGACCGAATGATGTGGATGACAATGATGACTATAATGGCAACAGCATGTCATATGATTGTGATTGGGAAAAATCACAAATTATATTAAAATTAAGGAGATATTTAGAAAATTCTATGGAAGTATTCCCTACTACATATTTAGATCACTTAATATATATCCACATTCATAATTTTGCCTTTTTTTAAATTTGATCATAACAGTTATAGTTTCCTTGAAAAATTAAGTTTTGTATATAATTCATTTGGATTGTGCCACTCCCCATATTGCTAGTCTGTTTTTTTAAATGTTAGTAGAAGAACTAAAATATATAAAATATTTTTAGAAATTCATTTTTTACTTATTTAAATCGAAAAGTGCCAAAATGGAGGTTTATCAAAATTTTATGTAAAGTTGTATCTTTTTTTTCTTTTATCAATTGATGTGCATTTTGTAAAACGAAATAATAACAACAAGTTTAAACTTAGATTAAGGACCCAAACAAAAATATTTTTTATACCTCTACAAAAGAAAAGTAGGACAAATAATTATTTTTATATATTTGATTTTGAAGTACCAAATTTTTTAAACATTTGTATTACATATTCAAGTGTTAAGAACAATTTTAAATACTGAACACTAGCTCCCAACAAAGTCTAATTGTTTGTGAAAAATTCTTACCTCAAAATGAGTAAAAAAAAAATAAAGAAACTCAACGTACCTTTATCATGTTTTTGTAGGGAATATTAGAATAAGGTATATACAAATAAAATATTATTTACGTATGTATTGTTTATTAAAAAGTCAAAAAGCTTTTTGCCTTATATTTATCACTAAAACTAAAATTTTACTTACATATATATATATTTAGAAGAAAACTTAAAATACATAAATTGATAAAAAAATAAATTTATTATTTTAGTTACTATCTAAGTTTCATAAGACTGGATGACGTCCAAAAATAAATTGTCTGACATATAGACTATTTATAACCTACACCACTTTAGTGGGGAGGGTATATTGGGTTTGTGCTGATGTTTGTAACATACAAAAATATTCGTCCTATACCCACCTTAAAGTATACCAATCGGCTTAGAATCATTTTCTGAGTCGATTAAGCTATGTCTGGCTGGCTGTCCATGTAAACCTTGTGCGCAAGGTACAGGCCGCAATTTTCAAGATAATTGGATGAAATTTGGCACACCATTGAAAATGGTTAAAGTCGGTCCATTATTTCGACTAGCCCCCATACAACCGTACCCCCCCAAGTAGGGCCTTTTGGCTTATAATTAATTTAAATGATCTATTATGTTAACAAAATTCGACAAAACTTAGTTTTTTAGAACTTTAAATAACACTAGCGATTTTCGTAATGATCGGGCTTCATTTTTGAAGAAGACTTAACTCCCCCTACCAACATTTTTAAGGATAGGGCCATATTTTGCCCTACTACCCTTTAAGCCCTCTTAAAAAAAATCTCTTTTTTTGCCAAAAAGATGTAAAAATAATCCGAAATAAAGTTAAAAAAACAAACCAAATGCTTTATTTTTTATATAAATAATCCCCATTTTTAACATACATACTGACTGGTGTAGGGTATCATATGGTCGGCTACGCCCGACAATACATTCATACTTGTTTTTTTACAAATAAAAGAAAACTAAAAAGATGATTTTACAATATTATTCGTAATAATAACAGAAGAGTTAAAGGATCTCATATAAAAACTAAAATAATTATTTTTTTATTATAATGAATGAAAACAATAACATTAAAATTAATTAACTTATTTTTTTTTCTAAAATATTCAATTGTTAATTGTGTCAAATCTTGCGTATAATAAAACCAAACAAAAAAGTATGAAGAAATATAAACAGACGCGGCCGACTTTATGATACCCTTATATAAAATATAATTAATTTTTCATAATAAAACATCTTTTACTTTTTATACCCTTCGTTACTATAGTTGTAACACCCAAACATATTGTTGCCCACCTTAAAGGATACCAATTGGCTGAAAAACTCTTTAGATTTAGATTTGTCCGTCTGTGTGTGCATTAGAGAGTGTCGGTCTCTATGGGCAAAAAAATGTATGGCTTGGTTGTAGCTCGTTTCACCCTTAGACTATTTTTAAATTAGACGTAACATTCTATGCCAAACTTAGAGATTATTATAAAATATTTATTATTTATGTACCTACGTAATTCTGTTATTACTTATAGAATTAAATGCTGAATATAATGATCTTCCTTTTTATTATGATAAGGATTAGAATGCAATTTTTTTATTGTAAAAAAATTTGAAATAAATTCGACCGTAATCCTAACAAATTAATTGTTTGTAGTTAGAACTATATCGGTATTTTTAAATACCTGTAAAATAGCTCTTTATGCATAAAAGTGGGCATTTTAAAAGCCTATATTTTATGTAATTTAATGTGCTTTATTCCAGTATAGAAAAAATTTAGATTTTTGGATCCGAGATATCAGAAGTCGCGCAAGGAATATGACGTCAAATTAAAAAATTGTCTGAGAATGAACTATATTTAGAGTCATGCCATAATGTTATGATCGGATTTAAAATGGCGGCTTAAAAAGGGGCGGCATTTTTAGGCGTGGAAAAAAATGTTTTTTATATTTTTGAAAATCTTATTAAAATATCTTTTTTTTCGACCGAAAATTTAAGATAATTTTATGAAAATTGGCACATATATTTCTTTTGGCTTAAGGACAAACGCTATTAAAAATAATTCAAATTAATTTATTCAAATTGGTTTATAATTATGTTAAATGTAAACAAAAAACGGCAAAACTTATTCTTATAGAACGGCACTGTCGATATTGACCTCATTTGACCCCAGCCTCTATACAAACTCTTCAAAATTGCAACCTGTACCTTGAAACTTTATTTTCAAGTATAAAACTTAGTTTTTCCGCCTTTTTGTACATATATTAAACTTAATTATGAGCTCAAAAGCCCTATTTGTGAAGTTTAGTAATATGAAACAATTTTATTGAATTATCTTTAAAAAAGCGACCAGTAATAACAAGGTTTATGTATATAAACAAATGGACATAGCTTAATCGAATCAGAAACTAATTCTTAAATGAATTTTCATTAAAATGATGTTTATGTTATTTCGTCATAATGTGAATTTTTTTAATTTATTATAAACCTCAGTTCTATTATCCTTAATATCTACTGCAAATTAATTATTTAGTAAAGACATTTTAAGGCTGTAAAAAATATTTAAACCTGCTTACTAGAAAAAAATAGAATTTAAAGTAAAGTAAGATGTTTTCTTAAATATGTACATAATGGTGTTCAAAAAATCCATAATTTTGAACTAATCACGGGAAAAATAATAAAAATAAAATTTAATGTTAAAGTATTTCTGAAGAGCAAGACGACTTAAATGATTCCCGTTTTTGTGATATCACAATTTTTTAGAAGGTTTTTGTATCAGTGAATACTAATAATTTTTCAAAATTCCAACTCCTTCTTCTGCATATCTGAGGCGGAAACCATTGATTTTGAGCGACATTTTTTACAGAGCGGAAACTGTAGAATTTATAGGAAATCATGCTCTAATAATTGATTTTATAGGAAAAATCAATAAGAAAGATCTTAATTTCACACTTTTATAATGCTTCAAAAGTGCATTTAGTATTATCCAAAGATGAACTTTTATCAAAAAATATTTCAAAAAATGTGTCTTTGTGCATAATTAAAGTATGCTTTTTGCTGAGACAAATGGTGCAAAAACAAAAATGTTATCATTAACCCTTTAGATGTGATGAGACTCTAAATTTTCAGATTTTAAACTTTACAACGCTATATTTCGAAAACCACGAATGTTATAATGCCCAAAAATTTGTTATTATACATGTTATATATGGAACATTAATTAGATGGAGTTTTATTAAATTCAGAGATGATGAAGAAAAACACCATTGTTTGATGTGAAATTATTAAACCACAAGCCAACATTATAACCATCATAACTCCTAAAGGGATTACAATAAATTGAACATTTTAACACTATTTTTTTAAGGGCATTGAATATTATATTTACGAATGATAAAATCAGGTTTTGATTTTTTTTAAATTGCATTTTTTTCTTTTGCTCTTATGCATTTATAGTGCATCTAAATTCAGATTTGAAATATGTACAGCAGTTTTCGGTCCAAAATCAGTATTTTGGCCGCAGATATGCAGATGAAGGCGTTGAAATTAAAAAAAAAATAATTACGCCAATATTAGCGCTGTTCCAAAAAATGTATGATATCACAATTTCAAAAATATTGAGTGAAGACCAATGTTTATATGTACATATTTTCATTTACTAATATCTTACTCTAAACTTTAACGATATTGTAAAATATTTTTGTTTAAAATCTATATCATTACAAGGGTATCCTGTAGCTTATACATATGTAGTTCTCCTTTTTTTGATTCAATATAACTATTCCTTTAACTTGTATACATATTCACATATATATGTATATATATTTTCAATATTGTGCCAAACAAATTTATAAAATTTTTAATATATAAAAATAGCATAAGATTTTTTATGTTTTAAATAGAAGCCATGTTATATGGTAGTATCAAGTTGACATTTTTGCTGCTGTTGCTACTTTTGTATGTTGTTTGTTTATTTGCAATAACCATATTTTATGTTTTCATATTTATGTTACAGTAAATTGTCCATAAATATACAGGCATTGACATAAAATTGGCTTGTTAGCAGATTTAATTACTTGAATATTAAAATGTGCCGGTCAATTTAAATAACATTTGCGGGTTCAAAAAAAAAAACATTTTAATAATAAGTAGTTTTTTATTAATTTAAATGAGTTATCAAAAAAATTTGATTCAAAAACAGGAAACAGTTTAGGATATGTAGGAAAATTCCACTATAAAATATTTTGAGAAAAACTAAAACTGGCTTAAAAATGTGTTAGAATTTGAAATTATTTCAATAGCATAAGTCTGAGAGCAAAAAATTTTCAAAAGGTTTTCAAGTTTAAATTATAAACTTTTATTTGTTACTGCCTGTATAGATCTGTACTTATTTGTATGTGGTCGATTTTATATGAATAACGGAAACCTCTATTGTTATGCAATTTGTTGTAAAGTAAAATCTGTTCAGTTTTATTATAAATTTAATTTACTGGGTCAACTAGCAACAACAAACTAATAAAAGTGATATTTTTAAAATGCATTTAAATTTACTATTCTAGAGTTTATTATTTGCTCATACAAGTAAAAATGTATAAAAATTGTATTTATGTAGTAATTTAACAAATCCAATGTTATGTAACACTTTATTATTAAAGGTAAAACTTATTTTTTATTATTATTTCCAATAAAAAATATGAAATCAAAATTAAAAACCAAAAAAATTATTTTCGTTTTAAAACAAAGTTAATTGTCAAAGATTTTAAATCTTTTAACAAATCTTCATGAAAATTTGAAATTTCTGAAAAATGCTTTGACCGAATGAAATTCTTAAAGTTTATTTCAAACATTGGTCATGCAAATTACAAAATAATAAGATAAAGCAGGTAAAAAAACTTTTCTCAATTTTCCATTATTATCGTCGTATTTGTAAGAAATAGTTTTCTTAGGTATATCAAAAAATTTTATTTCTCAAAACCTTTAAAATAAGTCATTTGCAATTGATGTATGTTATTAAAAATTCGTTATACTCTAACTAAAATAACTTTGTTTTAAAATATTATTTTTTACATACATACATACATCTGTTTATCAATTTTATTATTACATACAGATGTATGTAAGTGTCTGTACATAAAATAGTTAAATTGTAACAACTATTTTCAATTTCTAATTAAAATTTTGTGGTGTCAGTATGACATTTACAAAATTTAAACAAAAAATCTAAACTATAATCAAATTTTAACATTTTTATTATTTGACATTATGAATTTTAATACAAATTAGATTTACAAAAATTTCAAATGATTTTTTAAGGCAAAAATTATTAGTTTAGTAAAAACAGTTTAGTTGATAGCATTATTGTAAATTTACACTGGAGGGTTTTAGAAATTTAAGGAATTTTAACATTAAATTAAAACAAGTACGAATGGAAAGTCGAGCATGATCGATCATATGATACCCTACACTAGTCGGTATTTTGAAAATATAGATTACTTCTGTAAAAGATAAAGCAATTAATTTGTTTTTTAACATTTTTCCGTAAAATTTGTTCTAAGTGTTGACAAAAAAAGTGTTTTTCTACAAGATGGCTATAAAGGAATTTTCGTCTAATTCAAAGTTATTTATGTAGAATTTAATAGTGTGATTAGTGTTTATAAGTGAATTTTAACCTTCAAGTCATTTGGGGTCAAATGTGGCCCTATTATGACAAAGTGATTCTGAGCCGATTGGTATAATTTAAGGTGTGAGTAGGACCAATATTTTTGGGCGTTACAAAAATCAGAACAAATCCTATAATGGTATAAGATAATATAGTCGGTTGTGGACGATCAGTTATGAATATTAAATTTGAATTATTTTTCATAATGACAAAAAACCATTTGTTTTATTTTCTGGTAGAGTCTTTTTATAGCGGAAAGAAGTAAATGTGCACCGATCTCAATAAAATGTGTTGGATAGATTTATATTAATATTCCACTAACTTTCTGAAGGGGACTTTGTATGGGGTCTAGGTGAATTAATGGATCGATACTAACCAAAATCAATAGGGTTATTGAGTCAAAAGTAACAAGTGCACCCAATTTCATCGAATTATCTACAAAATTGCGAACTGTAGTTCGATTACATAGTTAACATGTAGATGTAGACTGACGGACATCAGCATAAATCAAAATTTGTGTTGTGTAAAAAAAAACATACATTTGTTTACCTAAACAGTTGCATTTTTTGTATAATCCCTCTTGTTTAATCTTAAAGTGGAAGTTGAATTTTATGGATCTAATATAAATTAGTTACACTTTGGTATCTAAAATAATGTTGTTGTCACAAGATGCTGAAAATAGTAATTGATATATGCTGATTAAATTATAAACATACATATGTAAATAGAAATCTTTTTCTAATAATGATTTTAAAAAATACATTTTATCATCTTGCACACATACATACATGTGAGCACTTTCATGTCAAATGACCCAACTGCTAAAATCAATGTCTTCCAATATGTAAAATGCTAAACTCGTTTCAATAAACCCTTATAGACCAATATGTTTAACTTTGACTTAATCTAAGACCGGCAGTTCTTGACCCATAGAGCCGAAATTTTGTGTCTGGCCTACTCAAACCTAACCTTGCTCCAAATCTGAAGTCATCGATAACATCGACTCAGCACTTGACACGATTTTGCCCATATGTGTAAAGTTGACTAAAATACTTTTAAAAAGTTTGTAAGTTGTTACGTTTTTTAGGCACTGATAGTATGACTTTGTCATTTAGTTACAGATTTATATCTAAATTATGATGATATATGCAGCATACTACCAACGATTTTATAATTAGCTAGTTGTTTTCTGTTTCATGATATACAAACAAAACAGCTTTGTGGTTCATAATATATTAAAAGATCAGACTGCAAAATTTGGGTAAACATTTTACCTTTGTTCTTATTGCTACAATTTTATAAGAACATATATAATCTGTTAATATTAGGCCGAGATTAAAACATATTTAGAACATGTATCTTATCCAAAATAGCGCACACGTAGGAAACATCAAATCATAATAACATCGATGAAGATCAAGTCAACATACATAAATGCTTATAATACTTTGATATTGATGATTAGTTAAAAAGTTGAAATATCAAAAAAGTTACTACTATAAAGCAGCAACCACTAAAAAAAAAACATTTGTTATTTAATGATGCCAGTTAAGCAGTGAAGTGAAGAAGAGAACGTGTGCCAAGTGTTCAACTGGTTTCGACTTGCAACAAAAGCCAGTGTGTTTAGTAAACTGCTATATGTAGATTACATTGATTGTTTATTATTTGCAGTGCCACAATTGACAGTTGTTGCCTTTTTTTGTTTACATTCATCAACATGTATGTAATATTGAAGATAGAAAAAATATTATAAGTGTTCAAAATATCGGTATCGTAAGTATTTCTCTGCCACTGCCTTTAAACAATTTAACAAGCCTGATTACAACAAAACTATTTTAATAGTTTCTTAAGTTTGTTAGCAGTTCATAAAAACAAAACTACACAACAACGCATCAAAATTACCTAGTTTTTGTTGTTGTTAACGTTATGTTGTTTCCTTAACAAACGATAATCATCCAACAGATATAACGATTGCAGAAATAATAAAAAAAAACAACAACTGAAAATAAACTGTAACTACAACTTGTAAATGCAATTGAAATTGTTGCTGATATTGCTGCCGTTTTGCTATTGTTTTGATTTGAGAAAATTGATCAAATCAAACGGAACAATAATAAAATAATACAAACAACAACAACTACAATAAGAGAACCAAAGAAAGCATGCGATAAAGAACAGTTGTTTTTCTTTCTACTTTTTTTCAAATTCAAACGGAATATAATAACTTACGAATAAATACATAGTTATTTGAAACGCGTATAAAAAAATGTACACCGTTACACACACACACACAATCACTCCCATATTATGTGTTTTCTTCGATACGTTAGCCAGCGATTCTCTATATAGAAAATTAACGTTTCCATGACAATTGCACTTGTTATACTCGGCTGATACTAAACAACAACGTACTGAGTGGATACTGAGTAGTATCAACCGAATTCCCTTTTCATCGGAAAGAACTATCAGCAGCAGTTGAACTATTATAAAAACAAATTGGTTAAGATTTTCGGATCTATTACTATATTGTTCAATCCAATTAGATAAAAAGCAAAAGCATAATTGTATGACTTTAATCATCTTCTGAGTATATTCTTCTTAATTGAAAATAACTAAATAATAATCAGTATAAAAATTCCACCTTCTCTGAGAGTTTATGTCTGGCAAAGATATTATAAATTATAGTTTGATAAAAAAAATAAAAAATTTGGAACCTCTGATATTGAAAAAAACATAAATTGGTGTAAAACTTCCGATAACTGGTTAAAGTTATTCACAAATTTGACGTTTACCACTGTGTTCGGCAGCGCAAAAAAAAGCTCTAAAACTTGCGCTAACTTAAGCTTAAAATGCAATCGAGTGCAAATATTGTATGAATGTCTGTTTGTATGAACATCTCTGTCCACATAGTAGTCTGTCGAACGTTTGTCTGTGGATCTGTCTTAATAAGTATAAGTTTATTAGCGCTATTGTAACTATATATGTACATAAGTTTGTGTTTGTGTAACAAGAAAACAATACAAAATGAAAACATGTTTATAGGAAAATTGTTCATTGTACTCAACTATTATCGGCACTGGAATCCATAGGAATATTAAAGCAATAATAACCATTTGAACAACCAAGGAATACAACAAGATACAATACAAGAAATAGAAGATGCTGTAGCAGCATTTGCTATGCTGCTACAATACCAAAAAATACAATGAAAAACATGTTGCAAGGAAAAAGCAATGCAATAAAAGAACAAAACAGAAAAAAATGTTTTTTAAATGAACAGCAAAACTAAAAACTAAAACCCGTTGAGTGGCAGGCTGGGCGCCAGTTAAATTGAGATTTATTGCGAAAAACAATTGTGGCAGCAACTGCAGGTGCATCTTTTTTGTTTGAGTTTTTCTCCATATTTTGTTTTGCAGTTGTTTTTGGAATTTTAAATGTGCCGCACGGTACAATAAAGCAACAGCAACAACAACAGCTATTGCTAGAAATGAACAAAACACAAAAAGAATAAAAAAAAACTATAATAGTAGTATCATAAACAACTGTAAACACACACTAAAGTGATAAGACCGCAAGAAAAAGCAGATAAAAATGATGATGCGAGAAAAGACAATTGTAAAACAAATGTTAAAGTGTAAAAAATGTAACATTCACCACTAAATACCTCGTCTAGAGTAAATGATGTTTGATAGTTGTATGCATTTAACACTAGACTAATTTTAAACGTTTGCTAGAAGAGTTAAAAAAAATCATATTTATTTTATGTAAAAGCTATCTACATTTATACATAATGCATATCCGTGTACTCTATGTAAATTATTTTCATTTCTAGCTATACACTCTAATCCAGATTTCAGATAATGAGTTTAACATCTGTATTTAAAATCAGGTGATTTTTATGGCAGATTCATTGGAAATTTTTCTTTTAAGATTTTAAGCTTGAAATGATAAGATTTGTAATTTGAACGATTTTTTCTTAATTCTAACAGATATGTGTTTTTGGTGTAAATAAAAAGAAAAAACACCGAACAAGAAAATTAGTTGTGTCAAAAGATGCCGCTTTATTTCAACTTGTAAATTTTTGCAAACAAATTTCCATTGAAATGGAAAAAAAAAATAAAAGTAAAAATTGTTTATTTATTTTTAACTATTGAATTAAATTTGTCAAACTTAAGTAGGATTAGAAATAGAGCTTGAAATAATGTATGAAATTAATAAAAAAGTAAAAGATGTAAATTCTCATAAGTCCTACACCATTGTTTTTCTAAATGATTTCAATATACATATTAATAAAAAAATTTGTTTTGAATTTTATCCCATTAAAATAACTGTGACTACACTTGCAAAAATGAAAGCCAAATGAGAAACTATTCAGTTTTGATACCTTCGTTCATTTTGTACACCAAAAATACTCTAAATTTGTATACCCTACACCTCGATATCATATGTTTGTGCTGATGTTTGTAAGAGCCAAAAATATTGGTCATCAAAATCACTTTCTGAATCTATTTAGTTATGTCCGTCTGTCCACACGTCCGTCCGTCCTTCTGTGTGTCCATGTAAACCTTGTGCGCACGTCTAATTCGTAATTTTCATGATAATATGATTAAAATAGTTAATATCGTTCCATCATTTTTTTTTAGCTCCCATACAATCGCACCCATAAAATAGGGCTTTTGAATTCATGAATATGTAAAGTTGGCTTGTATCTACATAAACAAATTTGTTTTATATTAGACTAAATGATAATGCCGATTTTCGTAATGATGAAGACTCATTTGACTTTAGCCTTCACACAAAGATCTCCTCTGAGATATATTGATATTAATCCTTACCCCAAATCTTTTGAAAATATTTAATTAATCAACATTGTTGGGACCATAGTTCACTGGTCAAGCAAAACCAATTGGTTACATAATATATCCCTTGTAATCTAGGTTGAAGACAATTGTAGTATTAGCGACCTCTTAATTTTGTGTAACCAAGTAAAAATAAACGTCTTAGACGCACATATATTCATGTCATATCTTACACAATCAAAATCACTAATTAGGAACAATCAGGTTGAAATACTTCGATTTTTTTCTACTAACACATGCAACAAGATAGTTACTAAAATTTACATCATGTTAATTTTTCTTAACATAAAGTATGTAGACATTCTATTTTTATCAATAACTTGTCACTAAACATAATTTCAAATTAAAATATTATTCAAGCATAAAATAGACATCAAATGAGAATATAAATATAAAGACAGAGGTATTTAGCAGTATCTTAAAGATACCATTGCTAAACATGATGCTACACTTATTCCAACATTAACAACAACCATCGTAATAATATTCGCCCATTCCTGGTATTACTAGCTTTATATATATAATCATCCAACCATTATAGATTGAAAACAACATTCAACAATTTGCAAATGCGTAAAGAAATACACCGAACAAGGCATATATGTATAATTATTTGTGTAACATAAACATGTTTATTAGTTATATATAAGTTGTCAAATACTTTTACTTACTTACAAACAAAGATACATAGATGCGTAAAACTTGTTGCAAAATCAAAAATCATTGTCAATGTTAAACTGTTATTACCATGACATTGCTAATTACAACTGACAGTGATTAGCATTTCTACACCAAATAATACATGAGTCTTAACAACGTAACAAGTATAATGAGTTTTCGAATGAGTCTTCTTTTTTTTAAATATCTAGCGATTTTTTTCCTTTAATCATGGAAAGGCATTTTGTTTTATAGAAATACCCTAGGTTATTTTCTTCCATAGTATATTATTTTGAGTTTTTCTGCTTGCTTTCAAGTCATATGTATTTGGATTTGGAGTGTAATAAAATGGATGCTATAATGTCGGTTGTCTAGAGAATCTTTATATTAATTTCGGAAACTGCCATAGAAATACTGATTGTGTTTGATAGTGATTGCAGCAACAACTAATTTGCCGAGTAAAGAGGAATAAAGTTTTAGTTAACATCTATTATCATATCACCTATCACATATACTTTAGTTACTGCTTTTGTTTTGTTTCCCGCATTTGTCATCCTTGATTTGGCAGGCTTATACACTGAAAGTAATTCATGTCTAATATACACGAAAAATGTCGTACATGGTGGTTTCGTATAGTGCAAAATTATTTTCTTAAAATTACATTATTGTAAAATATGAGTTTATTTTTGAAATTAATTCGTAAATTGTACTACATTACTAAATTTTATAAAAAACCAATGTTAACCTTGTCCTCAAAGTACAACCATTTTAAAGACAGTTCTAATAAATTGGGCACTCTTAATACTTACATTGGCTCAAGGACAAACAATGTTAATGCTAATTCATCAGACAAATTTTGTTACGATTGACCTATATTTCCACCTAGACTCTATATAAAGAGTTTATCTTAATTTATATGAAAAAATTTATTACAACAATTTTTCGTAATTTGGTTTAATTAGAAAAGGGGTGGATTAAATAACATTTCATATTATTTAAGAAATTTTCATAATTACAACGAAAGTTACAAAGTTTTTTTTTTTATAAAGTTAAACATGGATTATTTTCAGTGTAGATAAAGATATGCTGTCTGAACACAGAATATAGTAGTTGGCATAGGAATTAATGACTAATTAATGAACAACCCATAAGTAGTTATTATTTCGAAATGTAGTGAGTACGATTCGCAAACCATAGGACCGATAGGACCGATATAACATAGTATTGCGTTTTCATGCCATATTTTTAAAAATTACAGCTTAAAAGTTAATATATACTAAATTATTCCCCTGGCACTATGAACAACGATTACAAGCTACATGCTGCATGGAATTATGTAAATCCTTTGGTATCCGCAAGCATTCAAAATATTTATATGCTTCTCTAAAGGGTCGCGAAAGTATTTTGCAGAAAATATAAACGAAGTTAAGGGTTATAAAAAGCCAAATTTTACCAAGAGAAAAGTGTCCCAGCATAAACTTTTCTTACCAGGAAAGTAGAAAAGTAATTGGTAGGAATTGGAAGTTATTTTCTTTTTGGGTGAATAACTATTTTATATGGGAAGCCATTAGCAACCCGATTATATTGGTGAATCTTGCCTTACTTTTGATCTAATTTGTAATTGATAGAAATGTTCGTAAAATGTTCTCTCCAACAGCTACCCATCCCAAAACACTTTATTCTATAAATAACTTATCTCAAATTTATCATAAAATCCATAGTACATTAGTAAATGGTTATTTTCACCTAAAACAAACTACATATTTGTGCCAGTCTTACGGTAGTGCAACTATCAACTACAACTGTTCAGTTCAACCCCATTGTCATTATTTTTATTTGTCCCAACCCATACATCTATTACTCATTTTGTTATCTTCTAGGTTGTTTTTTCTGCATTTTTTTCTCTACTAAATTTAGTCTTTGGAAAATGTTTAAATAAATAATTTTCTTAAAAAAACTGGTTTAATTTTCTTTCTAAGTATTTTGTTCTGGCCATTTATTAAAGAATTTTAAATAATTTTATTTTCTTCCGCAAATCTTTATAATGTCGATGGAAAATAGAAAACTGCATAATAAATGATGCACCTTTATTTGTTTGTTGTTGATGCGGCAGCTACATGCTGCATTCATTATGCCACCTGCTGTTGATTTTTATCCTTCTTCTGTTTCTTTTCTATTTTTTTTGCAGTTGTTACTTGTAGTTGAATGATTTTTACATGAAAGCGATGGCGTTGATATGACTTGAAATGATTTGGTAGATGTTGAAATACATAAATGTTGTTGTATACTTGAAAGTAGTAACATGTTAGCAAGATTGTTTAATAAAGTGTAAAATTATTAGAAATATTTCAGATATCATAGGAAAAGTTACAAAACTAAACTTTTATATATGTTCCAATTTAATAGTTTAATTTATAATTGTGGAGATTATTAAACAAAATTTTTAAATAAACAATATGTTGTAGGTTTTAAAGACAATTTTAGTGGCGTATTTAAAACAAATACTCACACTTTGTGGCAAATAATTTCGATATAATGAAATGAACTTTCTCTCTGTTAAAGAAAAATGGTTGACCTATTGCTAAAAATCTTCTTAGGAAAACTTAGTTGAAATTTTTCAAATTTCCTTTTCAATTTTATTTCGTTGCTAATTCTATTATTTTTTTCAGGCCCCATTTCCTAAATTGTTAATCTATTTGATTACAGCTAGAAATTCATTTTGTTGATATAATGATTACTATAATTTAAACATTTCCGCAAGTGCAACTGTAACTGCCACCGAACTCATACAATACAAACAACAACGAACAAAAAAAAAACATTTAAAAGAAATCATACATCTTTAACTACTTCATTATTAACATTTGCCGCATATTTTGTATTCCTGCAAACAAACTATACTACTGCGACCAGTCAGCCAGTTAGATATTCCGAAATTCATTCTTTCTTTCCCTGCTGCTGTAACTGGACAATCAAGCAACCAACCAACAACCTACCAAACAAACAATGAAGTCAATTGACAGCATCATGTTAACTGTCAGAGATGTTGTTACAGTAAAAGAAAGAAGTGAAATGAAATAATAAAAACAAAAAGTTCATCTTAACAACAGGAATTAAATATCAGGGATATTCACTATGTGGTATGATCCACTATGAACCGATCCTCATAAAACCGATTCACAAAATTTGTTATAGATCCTCTTAAAATTTTGCGGTTTCTGGTTCCTATAAAACTTATTTTTGTCAAATTTCATCCTTATACGAGTATTGTATGGTTAAGTTATGACTGATAGAGCGCTTGTTGACTGATTTCCAATTGCAAACAACTTGCATTTATAAAAAATATTTGTGGAAATTTTAGCCCTCGGAATTTATCGCACGGACAGACAGGCAGATATAGCCATCTTCTAAAAATCAAAAGAGAACCTCGAATACATAATTTTGTGAGTCTTAGTGTATTATAAACAGAATTACAAAATGTATCATATAAGGTATAAACGGTTGCTTTCGGACCTTGATACACTGTGATTCCCACTCAATGCTTTATCAGGTTAGACCAGGAAACTCAATTTTGAAGACACCTAAGAGCGATGTGAGTTAATCTTTAACATCTAAATTGTTGTTGTAATGTATTTCAGTGTGGAACAAAGCGACCCGACACAAATTCCTTTGCATTATTCTATATAAATCTGTTAATTTATTCAACCTCAACTATTTTTGCTCTGCCTAGTGCATACCCCTATTACTTAACTTTAAGCGTAATTTTGTTTTGGTTTGAATATTTCGTTTAGGATAAATAATATCATTGTTGCTATTCTTGATTTGCCCATTGTAAATGATTGTTGTTCTTATTGCTGTTCATCTTATTGTTGTCATTAATGCAGTAGTGGTTGCTGTTGCCATTGATACAGCTGCTGCTGGTACTGTTGTTGTTGCACTCGAAACAACAACTACTGATAGTTCTAGTTTAAAATATTAACAACAACAACAAACACAGCAATAAAAACTATTACAATGCTGTTTCTTACAATAAATATGTTTGTAGGTTGTGATTTGCTCATTGTTGTAGAAGTTGTTACCAGTGAATTTAAACCAATTCTAACTACAAGTTGCCGTAGAATTGTAGCATGCAACAATTGCCCACACGGGCAAACGAACAACGGATAATTTTGTAACATTAATTGAGCAAAGTGCTGCTGTATAGAAGAATACAAGAAAAAAAAAACTAAATTCAAGCTGATTTTTTATGTAAATTTTAATACGACTGCTGTAGCTGCTGGTAGAGCTTGAACTGTCTTGATGTTTTAAAGATCCAAAAGTAGCAGCTAATCTATCAAACTGAAATGTATGTGTAACTATGTGTTTTGAGTTGAGCTGCTATTTAAACTGTTAACCTAGAGGGAAAGGCAGAAGAGAGTGGTAAAGATCGTCGTTTGAGAGCTGCATGTCAACAATGTATCAACTGAAAACCAGAGTGGCAGATGGACAATTGTATAAATGACACCTCCTAAGGAAGTTATTTGGGCATGTAAACTTTTAACGAATATGTGAGAGTGTTTGTACGTTTTTGGAATATAAACCAATGCAACTTAAATAGCTCTAACAATAATGGAGCTACAATATCTGCAACAGAAATAAAGAATAATTTGGTGCTTGCAGCTAAACGTTAACGTCCTCTTTGGTTAATTTTCTTTGATTTTTTTTGTTATCTGAGGAATTTGCAACTAACCTAGAACAAACAACAGCATTTAAAAGGGTTTATCCTGTGGAGATGGTAAATCAAAAAATAATCTTGTGCTACTAGCTCGCGTTATTAATTAATAATGAATTGGTAGTTTATTATTTTTTAAAGATAACGTTGAGAATGGAAACAGAAACAATTGCATACTTTATGAAATAATATATTTTTTAATCACTCTATAACTGGCTCCATACTGTTTTCGTATTCAAATAGTTATTGTACTTAAAACTGACTGCTCGGCTTTACTGATTTTATTTCCTCCCTAGCTTGCTGGTTTGCTATTGTTTTTCCAAAACATTTCCCTCCATTTCATTTGAAAAACAGATTTTTCATTTTTTTTACACATATTTTCTCTGTTGTGTTTTGTAAATAATCGTTTTATCCACCAGGGGCTATGTTTATCAAGAGGTTGAGTAACAAAAGGAGCAAAAGTAGCAGCATCAAACTCCAATTTTTTTATATTCATTGTACTATTTTTTTAAGTTGGCAGCCAATTTTCTCCAAATTGTTGCCAATGTTTACAATGATCAAACAACAACAACAGGAATTGCAGCATGTTACAAACGAAAAAATAAAATAAATGCAAGAAGTTAAAGTGTAGCAAGTAAGTGACTAATTTATTCATATGCCACAATAACCACGAATGAGCGGTGCTACATAACAATAAAAATTCTATTGTTTATTTTTTTTAAGATTTTTTCTTATTAAAACAATTTCATTGTTATCTTTTTAACCTTTAAATTTTGTGTTTTTTTTTCTAACAATAATATCCCTGTAAATGTCTCTATTATAATTATAATTTTTAACGATATCTTTAGTAGTTTTCTTTGAATTTTTTTCTAAAAAAAATAATTGATACCGTTTGTGGTGAAAAGAAAACAACTATAAGCTTTTATGATATTGTTGATATTTAGAATTAGATTTAAATATTAATGTTAACAGTTTTATGTTTGAAAAAGTGAGAACTTTGATTATGCAGAGATTTAAATATATGTAATCATTTTAATGTTTTAACACATTAAAACAGCTGATTAGAAGAAATCAATTTAATTTAAAAAAAAATCTCTAAAGGGTCCTAATATGGTGAGTAAATTATGGACCAATCCTTACAAAAGTTGGTATATAGAGGTTTTTGCTCAGACAAAACTTGTTTATATTGAATTTCATCGCTGTACTCGAATTTCAGAGATAGTAATAATAATTTTCTGAATGGGATCTTATATGGGAAATAAGTTCAATTATGGACCGATCCTCATAAAATTTGGTTTAAAGGTTAAGCTTTATGTAGAATAACATCGTTATACTGATATTTTTAAACCAGTTATAAACTGTTTTCCAGGAGGGAGGGGGGGGGTCTGTTAATTGTATGGGGGCTATACGAAAACGCGCACCGATTACCCATACCCATTTTTAATACCAAATAATATCAAAAGAAAGTATTTATGAAGTATCTTTTCCGTGTGGTTCTCAGTGTGATTTCAACAAACAGACGGACGGACATGGCTAGATCGTCTAGGAATATAATAAAAACCCAGAACATATGTATATACTTTTATGGGTTTTAGACAAACACTTCGTTATATTACAAATGGAATGGCAAAAACAATACACCACATAATTTTTGAAGGTGGGTATAAAACCCGACTCCATTTTAATGAACATTATAATTTTTAGTGAAAAATCTATATTTTAAAGACTAATAAAAGAGTTAATAAAAAGTAAAGTGAAAATTCGAGATTTTCCTTAAAAAAAGAGTTATAAATTTCGTTGTAAAATAATTTAAATTAATTATTAGAGAAAAATTAAAACAAAAATTTTGATTTTAGTTTAAATTTTTTATTTTAATTTTTTTTATAAAAAATGTGAATCATTACACAAGTTGTATGTATTTTCATAATAAAGATTTTATGTTGAATTTCGCTTTAATTTCGATATATTATTGATAAAAACATATTTTTAAAGATTGACTTGCTAAACACTTAGCTACTTTTAAAAAGAACTTACCAATATTAAGTAATGATTAAGTATTCATTTTTAAATTTAATAAGTATAATTATAAAAAAATTAAATAAAATATTTTAGATCAGTTAAATATATCCTTTACACATTTTTTTAACAACACGTATTCTTTTAAGATGTATAATCTAAACATACATTTACTAAATTTTATCCTTAAAATTTCACATTTTTTTTTTTAAATTTTCCTTGAAATTTTCCAAAAAAAATCAAACTTCAAAACACGTCTTTAGTTCCGTTTAAATGCTTTTAAATTCTAACAAAAATACACTTGTCTTTAAGAAAAAATATTTTAAGCTTTAAACAAATTTATGTGTTCAACAAAAGAACTACAAACACGAAACTAAAAAAAAATAATAAGAAAATACAAAAAATAACTACTCAAATAGAAACAAATTAAAAAAAAAAATTAAGAAAAATGCATAAAAAAATAACTAAAAAGGGTGAAAATATTATGAAGGAATAAAAACCACAAGAATCATGAAAAATTTTGTATGCAAATATTTATGGTCATTTACATATTTACAAACATTCAAAGTGCCAACGACAAAAAAAAATTGTAATAGACCAAAACATAAATATGGCTAAAAGAAATAAAAGAAAAAAATAAATAACAGCAACACGAAAAACACAACAGAAAAAATCACAGACAAACATGAACAATGCTTTTTTACTTGCAACACATTTTTTCGTCTTGAACGTAACAGGTTGTCAAAACTATGAAACAAGAAATTTTAGGCAGATATTATATACCCTACACCAGCTAGCAGTTTCGAATTTTGCTTATTTTGTGATCAATTTTACATAAATTGGGATCTGCAAGTTTAACGCCGATTACATAGTCATCGCTTATTTTTGGTGTTTTGAGCTTGGACCAATAATGGACCGATTTTAACAGTTTTTAAGAAGATTGCTAAATTTCTTCAAATTATTTTGAAATTGCCGTCCTGCAGCGGCAAGATTTACATAGACACATAGCCAGACAGACAGACGGGCGGGCAAATGGACTTGTCTAAATTAGAAAGTGATTCTGTGCCAAATGGTATAATTTAAGGTGGGTGGGTGTTGGACCAATATTTCTAGGAGTTACAAACATCAGCACAAAATTAAACCCTCTCGACAATACTGGTGTAGGGTATAATATTAAAGAAATATGAAAATAAGCCTTTAGAGAATTTAAAATAAAAATTATACAATTTTTTGTTGAGATTTATTCAATAACTAAAACAAAAATCAAAAACTATTGTATCCTACCAGCCAGTTAGTCAGTCACTTACTCATAAAGTGGGTCAATTTAAAGTCTAGTTTTTTTTGGTTTATCTTTATATTTACACATTTATAAATATAAAGGTAAAAATCTGGTAATACATGCTTTATTTAAAACTATAGATAACTAACAAAGAATAATTTTTTTTCAAAATATTTTTCAATAAATGAAATTAACATGACAATAATACAATGTCTATACAAAGTTAAATAATATTTGTGGCATATAAAGTGTCTTTAGTGGAAATATTTTTATAATTTTTCTTTATTTTTGTTGCACCCATTTACATGTTGTAATGAAGTATTAGTGAGGTTCTACAAAAACTCATTTGGAAAAATAAAACAAGTAAGAGAATGAAGTCGGGCAAGAACGATATGGTTGACATGTTAGTTAGTTTGAAAGTAATTATTCTTACAAACAGTAGCAATCACTATTAAATCCTACAAAATTTCGCTAAGTGCATAACTAAACAAGTGTATTTCCTCTGTCTTGCCTTACATACACTTCTAAAAATTTAACAAATTCTTAAACACTTATACATCCTTTCTACTTTGATTGCAAACAGCAAAAAATAAAAAAAATCTCGGAATGTCACGTGTAATAATGAAATAAGTAAGTAAAATCGAATACAAAAAAAAAAAAATTACTAAAAATTAATTTACGTTGACAGCTGCGGTAGCAACCTTCAGACATTTTCCACTCGTAAATAAGATGCAAATTTATGCCACAAAAAAGAGTCGAGTATAAAAAACAAGTTGAAAAAAGAACTGCAAATGTGTGTAATTTAAGGTGTAAGTATGTCTGAAGTATGTTCTGCATAAAAAGTATTTCGAAAGGTATGTAATAGTTGTAAGAGAAGGCTCACATTTTGTAAATTGCTCTTTTCACTTTTTTTTATAAGCGAAATTTATTACTACCACTATTTTAACACTTTTTTCCAAAGCAGCTGTTAACCATAGAAAAGAGTATATGAAATTTCAATATTACGGGTAACTACTTCGCTATCCCTTGTTTGTAAGAAGTAAGTTGTCGAAGGTACTTTTAAATATACATACGTATAAATAAATTTATGCCGCAATTGATTTAGTGTCAAGAAAAAAAATTTAAATACACATAAAAAAGCGAAGAAAGGTTTTTTATTGTTAAAATTACACATATGTAGTTTTGCATATGAAATATTTACGTAATTTTTACTAGTTGTTTTATATATATTATATGTTATAGTGTAATAGTTTTTAGCTAGATTTTAATATATAGCTATAAAACATAAGAATAAGTAAGGATATGATATAATATCCTCCCTTACTGTTCTATATTAGTACTGTATTAAAGAAATATTTTGTGTAGGGTTTTTCCTTGTCAAGTTGTCCAACTTTTGAAACCGATGGCTTTTAGGAGGTTTTTAACAAGATCGGTCAAGAACTTTTTGAGATACTATGGGTAAAAGTAAGACTTGCCATATTCATCAATCATAACTAACTAACTAACTAACTAACTAACTAACTAACTAACTAACTAACTAACTAACTAACTAACTAACTAACTAACTAACTAACTAACTAACTAACTAACTCACTTTTTTATTTTAACAAATTTTTGTGTGTCTTAATTATCTCGTTTTTTGAAACTGTTTGAAACTTAAGTATAAAATTTTGATTAAATTTTTAATTAATTAAATTAATTTTTTAATTGATTGAAATAAATTTTCTGGTCTTCTTTCCAATTTTAAATTTATTTTTAATATTTTATTTTGAATTTTTGTGCTAGCAATATTTATAATTCTTTCACTTTATATGTTAAAGTGATACTTTTTTAAATGCTGAACGCTTGTTAAAGGTCTAGCATACCTTTAACGTTGTGTATAATCGATTAATAATTTGAATGTTTTTATGACCTCCTTAATTGATTTTTAAAAAATTCTCTATCAAACAATTTAATTTATTTAATTTATAAATTAATAAAAAAACAATTTTATATTTATTAAATATATAATTTATACAATTAATGATATATATATTTTTATTTTTTTTTTACAAATTTGGATATCATCATTTTGGTTATATGTGCAAAACTTGCTTGATACAATTATTTTGATAATTAAAACTCATTTTTAGTTTTTTCTGTGATACAACGAAACTTACACAATTTAGAATAAATATTTATTCTAAATTTGTCTCCATATAAAGTTCTCCCCAGAAAATTACTAGAACTTTCATCTTTTTCGAAAAATTTGTTTCTTTGTATGAAATTTTATTGTCATCCTCACAAAACTTATACGAATCAAAAGTGATGCTTAATAGATTTTTCTTTTACTGCAGTTCATTCAAAAATTCAATTCTAATTCTTCCTTATTGTCAATTATTTCACTTGATTTATATTTCCCTTACAATTCAAACGAATGTATCTGGCTTCAAAGTAAAAATCTTATTGCATAACTTCTAATTCAAAATTTAAAATGTGTTAGGGGGCTAGAGGCTAGGGAGAATCTGTTGGAAAACAACGATGACAGTTGAAGGTTAAAAGGTTCTTTATGTCTATTTTATGTGTGTTACTAACTGGCCCTTCCTACATAACCATCAGCACCCCATCATGCAGTACATTTGCGTGGGTTTATTGTTTTGTACTCGTTAAGTACGAGTGCAATAAGAAAATTGTTAAAAAGAATAAGTAGTTCTTAATAAGTTGTCTGACGCCGACAATAACAACGTTTTTCTTTCTTTTCTTCTTCCATAAAAATTTGTTGCAATTTTTTATTTTCATTCTTCTAACACAAGAAAGTGTAAAATGTAATATGTATGCCAGCTATATTACTAAATAAAGCTTTACACACATTTTTTGCATGCATAGCACTGCTCTCTATTACATTTTCAAAAAAAGAAAAGGAAAATTTTAGGGTCAGAAAAAAATGTTCAATGATGCAGGGTAAAGATTTGTAATGAAAAAACTTTGAAGATGATGCGTAACAAGGATGGGAATAAAAAAGAAATAATAAAATCTTAAAGAGTGGCAAATACTTCCGGGTTAGAAAGATAATAGTTAAATGTAAAGGATAGTATTTTTTCGTTTTATTAGGGGGAAACATGTACAAACGACCTCTGAGGGGATATTCAAAATAAAAATGTAAAGAAATAAGTGATTAGGTATATAGCAAACAAACACACTATGTATGGGTCTCAGGGCATCAGCCCCCCTTAAAACAAATTTTGAAATTTTTTAAATTGGATTTCAAAAATTTCGTAATTTTGAACTGATTACGAGTAAAATAATTATCAAATATTTTAAAATTTAATTGGCGTGATTTATAGTGGATTTGAAATGCATATTATTATTATTTTTCAAAATCGTTTGTATGTATATTAATTATAAAATTTTTGATAGATTATTATAATAGTTAATAAATTTTACTGTGGGTGTATTACAAATGTCAGTATCTAACAAAATCAATATAAATACAAGTAAAAAATAAAATGTGTAACTTATGTATATAAATAATGACATAGTAAAATCGAACAAAAACTACTATGGCAAAAATAATGGTCATAATTGGATTAGATGGCAATTTTCTATAAATTTTTATTTTAGTATATTATTGTTATAGTTATATTTTGTGTAATTTTTTTACTTATTACCTGTAATAAGGGTGGCCAATGTCAGATGTTTAAAGTTGGTCCGACACAAACAAATAAATCAATATATATTTATAATATTTAACTATGTACTTAAAGTAAAAAACAACATTAGACGTTTGAAACAAACAAATGCCAGCATACTTTCAAAGGTCAAGTTATAATAAATATGTTAAGCCTCAAAGTAGGCAACTATTTCAAACACATAAGTAAGTACAAAATATGTAAAAGTAAATAGACATGTATTGAATATATTTGTTTTTATAAATAAAGAAGAAAATGTAAAAAATAATAAGTAAAAAAAAATATTCATAATTTAAAAAAAATTCACAGAGTTTATTTACACTCAATATACCACTCACAAAAAAAGAATTTAACAAAAAATTTACAAATACTTATACATATGTATATACATATTGCCATCAAATTCAAACTTTATATTAGGGTTTAAAATTTTAAATTATAAGAGTACTCTATCTACTAATATACTTTATAGTAAATATATGTGAAATTTTGCTATGATATGTATGTATATTAAACGCAAATATGTTGAATTTATATCCAAATGTAAGTAAATATATATGTTTTGACCTATGATTGTGTGTAGTCTTTACATGTTTTTCAAATATGCCCTCAAAACATGCGAACCATTAAGGTATACAAACATTGCATGTATTTCTACTCACTTAAATATGTTTTCTGTATTAAGGCTATGATTGAAATATGTTCAAAATATGTTTATAATTCTAAAGTTTTATTCATAATCAATCTTTATTTTATGATTATAAATGGATGTTTAGATTTGTAAACTAAAATGTAGATTTTGGAGCGACTTTCTCTAAATTGATTACAAAAGGGATATGTTGAAAGATTTACTTTAAGTTTTATAGAGTTTCGAGGACTTTAATAAGTCGAAAAACTGTGAAGTATCTATCTATCTATCTTCTATCTATCTATCTATCTATCTATCTATCTATCTATCTATCTATCTATCTATCTATCTATCTATCTATCTATCTATCTATCTATCTATCTATCTATCTATCTATCTATCTATCTATCTATCTATCTATCTATCTATCTATCTATCTATCTATCTATCTATCTATCTATCTATCTATCTATCTATCTATCTATCTATCTATCTATCTATCTATCTATCTATCTATCTATTGTTGCTGCTAGTGAAAGGTTTTAAGGTGTATTCGCATAAATTCACTTCATGTTGATATACATTTGCTTACATAAAATATTTTAACACAATAACTGGCACGCACAATTGTAGTGTGACAAACATTTATATTGTACAATTTACAGTTTACATTTAACAGTGGTTAAATGCTAAATCTCAATGTTTGTATTTATTGTTAAACCTATAAGGGCTAAGGTGCAAAAAAAACGGAAAATCTTCAAAATGTATATAAATTTTTAGATTTATTTAATATAGCTCTTAATTTTTTATATATAAAGTTTTGAGTACATTAGTATGAATAGTATATGGTATCCCAAATAATTCACATACATATAAATCATTTAATTTTTTGAGTCTTGATATGCATATGTCAAATGCACCCCAAGCGGTTAATAACAATCATATTTATACATTTTTTCATGAAATTATTGTGGCAAAGTGTTATTTAACATCATAAATAGAAAACAAGAACTTGATACACGTATTGAAATGTACCCACATACATAACTGATGACAATACGGTTATTTAAAATCACGGTTATTGTGGCTGCAATTTATAATCAAAACAATCTCACCTCACTTTTTCCATACACAAAAATAAATACATAAAAGTGCAATTATTGCACCTGAACGATTGAGTATTATGTCGAACATGACAATGCAGCAATGAAAAAGCTTTGTCGTCTGTTACTTTGCATTATGTACTTGTGCTCATTTTGTTGTGCGAGTATTAATGGAAAGTAATTGTTTGTATTTAATTATTTTTTTACTTTATTAAAGTAATCTTTAAATCATGTAATTGTTATTATTTAAGTATATTTTTTATGACACTTATAGTGACATAAAATATTTTAGTTTTAATGGAAGGTTTTTAGAAAAAATTTTAATAAACAGGATTTAAATTTTAACGATTTCAACTAAACTAAGTTAGTTAAGCTTTAAATGTATGTCTTTTCATATAGTACTTCTGTAGTAGCTCTCTTAAGTGGAGGCCATTATATCCCCTTTAATAAGTGTTTAAGCCGATATTAAAATATATTGTTTAATGTATTACTAGTGGATCCTGTTTTAATTTTAATTTAGTTTAAATCTTTGCTTTCGTCTCTCGATTTATATTTAATATATATTTTTTTTGGAAAATTCTTTTATAAATTTTAAACTGCCATCATAAATTTCAATCAAATTCGTGATATCCGTTAATAATAAAAAAGAAAAGTCTTCTTAATGCCTTTATAATTTCTTAGACAAATTTTCATATTTAGTTTTTATCGTTTCATTTTCGTTGAAAAATGATGTGGGCCAATTTAAAACATCAACCATGAAATTGCTTAACGAAAGAAGATGGCAACAACATTTTTAAATAGCAACTGAAACTGTTTTTTTAAGACGGAAAATTTAATAAAAATAAGAACATAATTCATTTGAAGACAAATCCATGATGGCGTTTATAGACTGGCTGTTGTCTGGTGAAAGTTCTTTGTGTGGGTGAAAGGATTATTGCTGTCTAGTTATAATTAATATATGAACGTTTTTGTGCAAAACATACATCTCTTGGATTCTTTAAATTAAAGTTAATTATTCAGATTGAGAGAAAAAAATTTATACAAATTATTGATCTTTGTGAGACTATCAATCGGTTTAGCTAAGTACTGTTTTTTCATTTGTCCTTCCAAAATTTGATGAATTTTGGCAAAAACATATGTATTTTAAAAATACTTTCAACATTGCTTATAAACCAATATTTATCTCTTAATAATAAACATTTATTTAATTTATCATAATTAGAAAAACCGTTCATTAAATATTTCATGATTTTCTTAAAGTATTTACAAGGAGACAAAGACAAACATTTAAGATAAAGTGTTATAAACTACAACTATCTTTTATTAGGTTTATTGTCTAAAAACAAACATAAAACTACAAAAGAGAAAACAATAAAGTAACAGGCTGGGAAGGATGCTTGTTTAAAAAAAACTGTTTATTTAGTATTTCCTCTTAATGTCACTCTTGTCTGGCAGTAATCTAGTTAGAGATTGTTGTTTAACATCCTCTTGCTCAGCAATGAATTTAACTTTAACTTCACAAGGATAATTTTATTTGGAAAATCTTATTGTGCATTCGTAATTAAGCAGAGTGGTAGTATAGTTAAAGGGATAATGACATAGATGGGACTATTTTTGTTATGTTGAGAAAAGTATAAAAACGAGTTTAAAGTATAAATTTAACACTGTGTATAAAATTAAATATCCTTGTTTTAAAACTAAATGACAATATATAATTATGTATGTATATGTGTTAAAATAGTAAACAATAGGTGTTAAAATATAAATTTTCTTTACAATAAAATGCCGTTAGCAAAAAACTTATTCATATTCATATAGACACACAAATATGCATAATAAAATCTACAAATATTTTATAATTTTATTTACAACACTAAATCAAGACTTTCATCTTTAAATTGACTTCTAGGATTATCTTCAACAACACTACACCGACATTATATTATACTTTATGCAAAATTCTTAGAATTTGCTTCAATTTCAAGGTATTTTATGAGAAAAAAAATACAATTTATTATTAGTTTGCTGTTGAAGTAAGTATTTTGAAAAATTTTGTTTTTGAACGAGAAAAATCAAATATTTGAACATTACATTATGTTGTGTGTTATTTGTTTGTATGATTATTGCTGTTAAACATGGAATATATGTAAGTATTAGGGTGTTCACACAATTAAAGGAAATATGACAAAATATTTATAGAAAATGTACCACCTTAATATATATGTATGTTTGTTGCAATAAATCACATATTTTAAACAAAAGTTACTAAGTAGTAATCTGAAATTTGTCAGTAGAAAAGTAATTTTCTCGTTTTATTCTAAATTCAAAGAAATCCAGTGAGGTTGATGCAGCCTATAGCACCATATATTGAATCGGTTATTTCGAAACTTATTACATCATTATATTATTTTATTGTTTTTAATAGATATGAACATGTTCCACCCCTGGGTATGTTACCTTTATCTCTATTCTACCTGGACTATAAACTGGAGGTGTCAAATGAATCCTCGGCCTTTCTTTAAAGTGATTTGACGTAGAGTTCAACCAGAGAATCAGGTATTTCGTGAGCTGGTAACCCGCAGCGCAGAATTTCGGTATAAGTCTAGACCCGGTTTTTGGAGGTTTAAATTTAACATCGGGGAAAGGTTAAAAGACTGAAAAGACTGATTTCGGTCAGCCGAATCAACAGATCTCATTTCATTTGGTACGTAATAACGTTTACAATGCAAACGGAAGTGGTGTTTTTTTACATCATAGAGGTTACATCACGAAAACATTTGTCAGAGATTAAAAAACTCGAGAACTTGAGCAAAGTATTTGTACATCAGAGTGTACTGAAGAACTGCCATTTTAAGAAGCCCATGAAGCTATATCCCTGAATCGATGCCTTTGGATGTATTAAATAAGAGAGAAAACAAAAATTTTTAAAAGGGAAGTTCTTTAACAACCAAGTTCTCAGTAAAGCAAAGTATTTATACATTAGAGTATCCCGAATAACTGCCTTTTTAAGAAGCCCATGAAGCTATATCCTTAAATCGATGTATTAAATAAGAGAGAAAACAATATTTTTTAAAAGGGAAGATCTTTAGCAATTAAGTTCTCAGAACAATATGGTCAAATATTTATTTTAACATCAAATATTTATTTAACATTTAAATTTGCAGAAAAATATTTTTTTAACATTAAATTTGGTCTATTTTAGATAATTTTAGATTATTTTGAAATTTATGTTTTTATTTATTAGTTAGGGAATACTAAAATAAAAACCAAACAATTGATCTTAAAACTTACTTTTAATGCTTCTTAAGAAAATATTTCTGACTCTATCTAATAAAATAAAATCTTTGAATAAATTTACCATGTCTTCGACTAGCTCTGCAAATGTTCAAATAATGGTTTTCCTTCACATTATATTGCATCTTTGCTTGGCGTTTTTGTGTTTTTCGAGATATTTTATTTGACTCAAGGCTATTTAACACACAATATAAAAACAATATCAAATGAATTGTAAGATAAACATAATTATGACAAATAGATTTTACTGCAGATATATTGTGCACATGTGTTTTGATTTAAAATCATTTATTTAATTCAGTAGTCTAACATTGTTCAGGTAAATTATAAAGCATATTTCTACATACATATGTTTTTGTAATAATATTATTTTTTTAACAAAAGATATTCCATACAAAAGACAGGTGTATGAATATTTTAATATTAAGTCTTAAATAAATATGTGCACAACAAATCATAAATATGATTTGTTATAGTTTTACACATATTTGGGCATCTATAAAATAAATACATTTATAAATATGCATTATGTAATAGATGTACAATTATTATGGCAAAGAAATTGCTATATTAAGTAAATACTTAATAATTTGATAATAGTATTTTACAGGTAAAGTATTTTTCGTAAGTAAATAAATCTTTGTAAGATATTTTCAAATGTTTTTTATATGGTATATTTATTTAAGTATTTAATTTGATTGCCTTGTAATTTATACGCATTATGTTTAAAAATATTGTTAAATCATATAATTTATGCCTAACTAAATATGTTTTTTGTGATTTTTTTATTTAAAATGTCATTTACATTTGGAAATCTAGTGTTTCTCTTGTAATTTGAGCCACTGAAGCGTATGACTAATATTTAATTGCATTTTCATATCAAGTATACGTCTGCGGGGAATATTAAGTTAATTCTAAAGTAAAAAATAAAACATGATACAGAGAATAACTGCTGCATACATATATAATGAAGTAAATTAAAATTTACACTTTAATTAAATAATAGTGATTGTTTTCTCAGAAGCCTTGTGTGAGGATTAGATATCTTTGTGGAATTATTTTCCAAATGTATGATTTTTAATCTTCTATAACAAATAAAGTGATTTATTCGGCATTATTTAATTTTTTTAATTCTAATAATTCTCAATGAATTTCATTTAAAATTTGCTTCTATTACTTCCTTTTGCCGATAATTGCGACTGATCTTATCTATAACATATAACAATGAAACTGAATGTTGTTGTTGTATTTTAAGTTTTCTTTGTAATAAAAAATTTTTGTTTTTATAACCTACACTACTATTAGTGGCAATTTTATTATGCGTTTGTTTGTCCGACTATCCGTCTTGTGCTACAGTTCGCAAACTTTAGGATAATTTCGTAAAATGTGGAACATGTTCTTTTTTGACGAAGCCTATTTAAAATGAATAAAATCAGACAATTCCCAGTAAAATGTTTTCAGATTTTGGTAATGAATATTGTACGATATGTAGTTATTTCATACATTACTTGGTAATGAGTTCTCGTTATCAATAAGAAAAAAAGGTTTTGAATATTTAGTGACTTTGTACTATTTAAAAAAAAAAACTATTATATAAATTAAGCGACCTCATCCAGATAGTAGTGTTTAATATATTTCTCATCTAAATTATTTATATCTGAGTTTTATTTTTATATTGGCCTATTTTTATATTGGCTTATGAAAGACTTTGAAAAAAAAAAAGAAAAAAAATAAACAAATTTTGAATTATCCTAGTCTTGTAGTTAATGAGCGTAAATGACACATTTTAATTGAGTTTATATAGCCAATACAAAGTTAAATTTATAGAAGTGTTTAAGTTTGTGTAATTCCTCAATTATTAAATAGACATTAACATCTCATCTTTGAATATCTTTTTGTAATTTAATGTCAAATCATAATTTATATTTAAGTTTATTAATTTAATAGAGTCAATTTATACAATTTAATGTTATGTATATAGAATATATTTTGGGCACAGTTGAAAATATGTTATGTTACAGTGAACATATTTATTGCAAATAAGTTTTATACGAACTTAAAACTTTTTATAATTTTTCATGAGGACTTTCTTCCGAAAAATTAATTTAGTTGTACGGGTTGTAATACTAATCAAAACATTATTGATTTTGATGCCATAATTTCCGTTTCTTTTTTATGTTTTTGTGGATACACAAAGGGATGGACATGGCTAATTTTAGATCGAATAGCAATTGTATATGAAGAACTTCAAAGTTTGGACCTTACACATGACATCACAAACACATTATACTCTTTTCATTATATTAGTGTAGTTTTGAAGATTATAGAATAAATTATGTGTTGAGGTTAAGTTAAGTTACAAAATTACATAGGACAAATAAAAAATGAAGCAGACATGTGAAAATTTTAAACAATTTAAAGTTTTTTAACATTTCATCATGCAATGAGCTACTATAGATTTGCTTTTTTTCTTACACATTTTTCTATATTATTCCACATATTCCTTTACTACAAAATGTATATTTTATAACATATATAAAAAATAAATTCCCCTTATCACCAATCACTTATTGAATGAACTCAATAATTGATATTTATTGAGTTAACTTTAAGTATTTAATACGCAAATATACATAATTCTTATGTTAACGGAAACCAATAAAATTAATTTAATCACTTAAATACTATGTTATTTAACTATATCCCAGCAAAAACTTAAATTAAAAGGTAATGAGTTAAGAAGCTAACTTATATGTTAACACTAAAATTCATTACCTACTACATTCGCTTATAATTAAGTACTAATTAAGTACTTAAATAAGTACTTACATTAGGGCGTTAAAAACTTGTTTTGTTTTGCCAACACATAATACAAAACTTTAACTCGTCTTCGTTAGACCGCTATCCAATTCACGACACCAATTCCTTAGCAATGTCTACATGGTTGTTGACTTGCAATATATACACAGATCTTCTGACAAATATCTTAAAATTGCGTAAACTGACTATATATGTACATTATGGTGACAATTTTTATTATTCTCAACACATACCTATGTCTGACAATGTTGTTAAATCTGACAACAGTATAGACATAACCTTACATATAAGTCATTACTAGAGTACCAGAAGTTTTTGCTAGGATTTTTTTTTTTAATTTTTAAGTATTTACCATGAACCAGTATTATTAATGTATACTTATCGCACTTTATTCAACCAAAAATTTCTGGTAATTATTTAAGTATTTCAAGCATTTACAAACAAATAAGACTTTTTGTTCAAAATTTAATTACGTTTACTTTGTTTGGCACCCATTTAATGAAAATCTTCTTCATTACAGGATTTATAATATAATTGACTTTACACAATAATTTGTTAAATGTTTTATTTTTTGTCTTTGTTGTTTTTATATGTATTTTATTGTACCTGTCACAATATTACTATTATAGATTTCACAAAATGTAATGAATTACATAAATAGCAAACGAGTATTGTTCGGCAAGTTAAAAGCTCTTTCTATGGAAAATTTTCTACAACTTATTTAGTATGAAAAACATAAAATTCCTATAAAAAAGAATTAAAATTTAAAACACATTATTTATTATCATACAACCGACGTACAAGAACAATTTCACATTAACCAAATTACTACCACTACTCATATGTAAGGTTTTTTTAATATATTTTAACTTATTTGTGTGTGTGGCTGTGTTTCTCATACAGTGTGTATACATACATATACATATGTATAAATACATATTTGTCAACCAATACTTTTGTTACGTATTTGACACAGACTGTAATGACAAATTGGTTTGCAATTTATTGTTAATTGTCACAAACATAATTTGTGGAAAATTGTCGTCATCATCTGTATTTAACATTTTGCTTTATTTAGTTTTGACCATTACAGCCTGATGATGCTGATGCTGTTCATGGAGACTGTCGTATTAAATGCCTGCATTTAACTATTCAATAACAATAATAATGAATTTTTAATACAGCTACACATGTTTTTATACAAACACACTTCAACACAAATACAGATGCTAAAGCATATGTACATATAAGGATGTAATTGTATGTATTGCAATCAAAACATACTATATATTAAGTTATTATATGAAATGTCAGATAAACCCTACAGTTCGAAGTGACTTTTTTGAACTGAAAAACTTTTGATGGGCCGAAAAGACACTACATTGTAAAGCGTATCATGGAATAACAAGTTTAAAGTGATATCGCATATAAAGAACTCATTAAAGCAGTATATCTGTGAAAATACAACAGTTCTAACTAAACCACTTTAGTATCATTATGAATATTTACGACAAAATGGGTGAACTAACCAGAGGGGGCGTGGCATTTTCCTTATGAATAAAATTTAAAAATTTGTATAACTAGGAATTCATCAGAGCTATAATTCTGAAATTTTGCACGGGCAACATTACCATCTCTATTAACAATTGGGGAAAACATTTGGACTTGCAATAGGGGGCGTGGTAGCTATCGTATGAATTAAATACAATAATTCGTGTAGCGGGAAAACCGATAGAGCTAGAACACTTACTTCACTGTATAGATAAAATATTAATAAAACGGATAAAATTCAATAGGGGGCGTAATACTCCTATATTAAAATTGGCATATATAGGACACTTATATAGCTGGAATCCTTAATTCTAGCATGTACATATTAGGGCCAATCTTTAATTAATGAATCAGCTAATTTTGTTTGCTAGTTTAAGCGCCCAATGGAAGTGGTTTAATCTTGAGCAAGCAAAAGTGAATAGGTGCAGCTGATGCCAAAAAAATTAAAAAAAAAAAATTGATTTGTATAAATTATGGAGATTTTTTATTTTTAATTTAAGTTTTCATTAATTTTCATATTACATTTACAATTGTCTTCTATTTTTCTATTCTCTTCTATTTTACACTCAAAGACATCAAAAGGGATAAACATCAAATTATATTTATTTTTTGATTAACTAATCTGATTATTAACTGGCATTTGATTGCCAACTAAAAAAAACCGCTCTTATGAATTAAATAAAAAACTCTTAAATAAGGAAAACCTTAAAACCTTATATCGGGGAAGTATGACGCATGTTTTACTGCTATCAGTTAAAAAAACGAATTTTGTATTTTGTCTGTTGGGCGATATAACAAAGGTCTTTTTGAAAAATTTAGTATGGAAATTTGAAATATAAACCATTGATAAATTTTTTATTTAATGCACTTAACTAATTTTAACGTATTATTGCGCTACTATATTAAGGGCATTTAAAGCATTTGGGCAAAGTGGTCTATACTCTATTCTATATCTATGCTTCATTTCTTAGTTTATAGTTAAATTGTGTTTAAACTTGAAGGATTTATTTAAATGTTTAACAATTTTGTCTTTGATTTTCTTCTAGTTAGTTGCACTGCTAACCTAAATTTCGAATTATTTTGTAATCCTTTCTATGGCAGTTTTTGGTTTTAAAGTTTTGCTACAAATATCTTAATAATTTTGCAATTTACACTAATGAAAATTTACCTTATTTCATTTATGTCATTATTAAACTTGTTGACAGTCTTAACATTAATGGGTGTGATTGAAAAGTATTTGTAAACCAAAACAGATGTAATAATTTTTTGCTTTAAAATTCAATTTTCTAAGACTTAAAAAAATAAAATGTAAAAAATTATGCTAAAATAACATTTCAAATCTAAACAAGCAGCAATTCGTTAATAAAATATACTTTTTATTCTATTTTAAACACTTTTTTCTTAGTGTTGACTACGGTATTAATATGTGTACATATTCCTTGCTAAAATATCTTTTAAAAATTTGTTGATTTAAATACTTGATCTTAAATTAAGTGTTTAACTTACTTATATACATACATATTTACAGTCAGAGAAGCAGCTCAAGCTGCCACTTAATAAACTCAAGTGCACTTATTGTTATTAATACTCTGCTAAATCAAAGAATAATTTGTGGTTAGAAAAACGAAAACATATGGTGTAAATATTTAAAGTTCACTACTGTTTAACAATTAATTAATTCGAAATTAATTCAAAATATATACATTATAAATATATACATAATATTTGTTAATAAGCATTTGGCATTTAAACTATTCTTTAAGGCAGATGCATATATATATCGTCAACTAATCTCTAAAATGGTTAAAAAAAGTTTTCTTACTAAAATTTGTTATAAATTCAAAACAATTGAAAATATCTTAATAACTAAATAAGGAAATTTTCATAATGGTCTTTTTGTCGTCCCTAACAACCATATGTTTATGTGAACAACACTTTCTGCAAACTCTTTAAAATATATTTAAATGTTGTCAATTGTAAACAAATGTTAAATTGCAAACTAAGAAAAACAAAAACATTGAAAATTAAATACACACAAGTGACAAATTAGAAATCTTATTCAAATGGCCTTAAATTATAAATGAAACTAAAACAACAAAACTTGGAATTAAAGAACAACAATAATAATAATTTTATAAGGAATAGAAAGGTAATGGCAGTAAAGGAAATAAACAAATGGTCACATTCTATAGAAACATTAGGTAAGTACTTCATTAAAATCAGTTTGTGTTTTTCATTTTGATGTAGAAAATAATTTTTGTGAAGACATTGTAATTTAGTTAGAGCAATGAAAAGTGTAAGTTAAAGACGTCATACGGTTGTAAGATTTTACAACGTTGTTAGTAAAATGTTCAGAAAATATCTCACAATCATCTGAACTTATAATTTTTCTTTTGCAACGTTGCCAGAGTAATATTTGTAAATTTGTAAGTTGGCTTTGTTTTTAGAATTTTCTACACATTTTACTGCCAACGTTGTAAGATGTAACAACCGTGTATACATAGCATTAGATTCTCAATAGATTACCTAGAACATATAAAGTAGTCAATTGCTTTAGTTAAGTAAATCAAATATGAATTTGAAAAATAAATTTAAATTATATACTTATGAACAAATTAATAAAAACACACTAAAACGTTGGTGTATCCTAATATTTTTAATATATATGTGTTTGAAAATTAAAAATTTGTACAGCATTCAGCTTAACAGTTAGAAGAAAAGTGTTGGAATACCTATTTAAATCCTTCCCTACATGTGTTCGATTTAATAAACTAGTTCAATTCAAACGTTTACCATGTATAACGATATCTAGCGTATTAGATTGAGATCTGGTAAAAATTTTAGTAACCCATAAGAAATGACACAGAAATAACTAATACATTGGAGCGAAAGATATGTCGCTTTGAATATCTGCTCTATGAAATTCTAGATATTGAATACGATTACTTCAAAAACACTGTCAAACGAAGTTTTGTAAAAGCTTTAGTACTGAAACCGAAATTGATATCGGTATCTCTTTATCACCTCTAATATACTTAGATTATGGTCATATCAACATTAGGAACATTTTATATAATTATAAATTTTTGAGGGTTTATTTAAATTTTTTTGATATCATTATAACACAGGTCTTCATCATATATTTTTTTATCAAGTTTTATTTAAATTGTATGAAAATAAAATAATATTTCATAATATTTGGTTTGAAGAAAAATTTTCGAAATTGTTTAGATTTTTAAACATTTTGTTCTACACTGTTAGTGGGTTAACATTATTCGATTGTACTAAAATTTTAGATACAGGTTTCTTATTACTTGGAATTTTATATTCTGAAAAAGTTAACAGTGAAATCTTTAGGGACAAGCTTTTGCTAGAAAATGGACTTAAATGTTTTTACACAAAAATCCATTTTTGCTAGGAACATGAACTTATATGTACTGATAAAATAAACTAAATCACTGTTTATCAAAACTAAATCTCGCGAACTGTTTTTGGTTTATATCGTTCACAAACCACAAACAGCTGTTGGCCGAGAAGTAATTGACAAGGAATTTGTTTCACATGGTGTTTTGAGCAGGACATTTGTAGAGAAGATAAACGATGAATACTGTCGCAGTTGCAAAGATATTTTCATATCTTTGCAACTGCGACAGTAATACCTGAATTAGTAAAAGTTGTTAAAAAACTATATCATCGTTGACCTGTGTAATTAATTTATGGTGAAATTATATTCGGACAAACTTGTATACATATGTTATTGAAATTAAGTTCTAAAATTTCTGTTTCTTGGTATAGAGTTCCTAAAAAGATTTATAATACAAAAAAAACATTTTTCTTTTTTCATAAATGGCCTCTTATTACTTAAACTAAAACTTAAAAAATTGTTTAATTGTACAGACTTAAAGGCAAGAGTCTGCTAACTGCATGTGTACTTTTACAGCTGTAAGTGCTGTTTGTGGACATTTTTATTATTTTGTAAAAGCTTAGTGTTGCCCTTTTTGCTGATAAATTTAATATTGGTATGGAATTCTAATTTTTTAGTCTTTACAAGCAAAATATTTTAGTTTTTGAAAATATATATGAATATTTATAAAAATATATATAAATCTCTGAAAAAAAACTTAAATCTATGATCATATGGACTCTAGATAGGAAGAACTTTACGTTATGGATTTCATAGTATGAACTTTTAAAACAAGACAACTCTATAGAGATTGTAAGAAATAAACTCTTTTGTGGGTGAGACATAAAAAAACTCAAAAAAAAAAAAAAAAAAAAAAATAATAAAACACAAGCATTTATTGTCCCTAACTAAGTTATTGTTGCTCTACATATTGTTACTTTAATTGTTCATGATCATGTTTTTCTTGTAATTTATACGAGAAATAATATTTATTTTTCTATTTCTTGGTTTTCCTTCTTTGTTTTACTCTTTAAAACTTTTGATTCTTCTTTTATAATTTTTGTTTTCTTAAATGTAATATTTGCCTAAGGACAGTATTTTCTGTATTTTTTTTTCGTTTTTTTTGCATAAATGAGTTGTTGTGTAAACTTTAAAGAATGCAAAAACAACATTCTTTGCATTAAAAGGAAATAACCAAAAGAAATGTTTATATTAAATATTTAATCCATTTTTACTTTAATGAAACATTTTATAAAATTTTGGTCAAAGTTTCTACCACTCATAGTTTTATTAAATTAATCATACGCAGTGTTGAGCTACATGTTCCAGCGACAACACCATAATTATATATGTTCAATTCACAATCGATGTTGTAGCGTTGTATGTCAGCAGCTGCTACAATAGTCATAACAATGTTGTTGGTATTTTCTATGCAAAAGTTCTATACAAATCTTACGATAATTTTACATATGTTTTTCGAATGTCGTAAGAAAATTCAGTGTTGACAATTGTTTATTTCGGCATATAAATAAAAAATTCAATCGATTTTGGCATAAAAAAACGATAAAGTGGTAACACAGAAATTACAAACAAACAGCTGTTTACCAAAACAAAAATAAAATTTTATTAAAAACTCTTTATTTATTAGTTTAAAATGTGGAATAATGAAAATAATAGAATTATAAATAAAAAGAAAATAATTTGGTTTATTTTGCTCGTTTAATTAGTTTAATATTATTTTTTATTGTGAACATAAACTTATGACTTGCTACAAAAATCTGTTCACAATCACTGTTACTACACTTTAGTAGATACAATATACAACTTGATTGTGAATTGAACAATAAAATTACAATTTTCGAATGTATTTATATTAACGTGTCAAAATCTCATAAGTCACATTGGGTGTTTATTTAACTAAAACTATTGTTATTTTATTATTCATTTGTAATTTTTCTTGATTATCATGTTTAGAACAAATTTTAAGTTTTTAACACTATAGCGACATGATGTTCGTGTTTAAGTTCAAGTGCAATAGAATTTCATAGAGTTTTTGTGTTTTACAAAAAGCATTTGAGATCGTAATATTTACAAATTTGTTTTGACATTTTCCATGAGTAGGGGTTTCGATTACATAAAAAAATTCCAACCAGCAAAAATAATATAATAACTTGTGCTTTACAACAACTTTACTCTAATATTTAACTATAAATAATCATAATCATAAACTTATTTCAAATTTTGACATTTTATTTGATAGCCTGTAACAGAACAAAAAGTCGTGGTGTTTTGAGAACGATATTGAACTAACAAATACCTCGCTGGGATGTAAAAAAACGTTAAAGTTTCTTTCTGTAACAACTTATTTAAGAATTTTGTATTTGGAATTATTTGCATTCAATGATATCACTACGTTAAAAATGGTTAATTACCAATGAGTAGTGAAAATTAATTTAAGTAGCCTTTTAAATTATTACTTACAATTTTGTAAAAATTTGTATAATTCGAATAATAAATTTTCTAAAAAAACAAAATTTAAAAATTGTTCAAAAAAAGAAAATGTATCAAAAAATTTCAGAAAATTTAAAAAAAATGTCTATAAATTGTGTCAATAGTTTTCCTAAAAACAGAAAACTTTATTTTTAACTTAGAGAAATTTTATCAAAAATTTCTTTAAAAGGTAAGTTATCAAAATTTTATTATGAAAAATATGATCAAAATCAATTAATAACTAGAATATTTAGACAAATATTTACTATTTCATTTATAGTAAATATACTTAAACAGAAAATTTTGAGGAAAATTTCGAAAATATTTGTGAAATTTGTCGCGTGAAAAAAAACCCTAGTCACGGCATAACTTAAACAAAGGTATCAAGTGAATATAAAATTAGACAATTAGCAGATTATTTTATATTACTGATAAACAATTAAAGCGTTACTATATTACAAAAAGTAACTTTTATATTAAATGCAAATCCATCGTCTGATGAGAAATCGCAGCAATTTATTAAAACAAAAACTTGAATAAATTTAAATAAAAATTTACGTTTTCCTGACTCAATTATCTTTTGTTTGCTACTAAATCACTATAACTATTTATCATTACTTTTTTTTTTATTCTATACTATTTGTTTGTAATATGCATATTTTATAGAATCCTAAATCTTCTTATATTTAACAGTAAATATCATAGAATATTCCCACATTGTCTAAGAATTTATGAACAAAGTATAATGACAATAAAAAGCAAATACACAATATTTAAATAGACAAAGGGTACCAGAATATAACGGGTTACATTGGACACTGGAAAGAACAAAATAAACTGTAACGAAATAGAAGGAAGGAAGTTTAATGGCACTGTTTTGCATAGAAAAAAACACAGTAGTTTTTGTACAATTTCAAGTCCAAACACAACGTTATTTTCCTTTGATTTTATTTGTTTCACAATTTATACGCATGTAAACATGCAAATAAATATAAATGTCAAAGTTACATGACTCAACAAACAATATATAAATAAGTCTTTTGGAGTTATTTTCGTCGTAACTTTCCAAAGCATAATAAAAAGTAGAATAAGAAAATCTTTCATTTTACGAAGTGCACAACAAAAAAACATTTATTATACACAATTGCTGTTCCACAAAAGTTTTCCATAATCCTCGTACTACCCAGCAAAAATTCGGTAACAGCTTGTACTTAAATATCCACTTACTTTTCAGTGACTACATTATTTGTAAGTACTCTTATAATGACTAACATAACATTTGTACATATAATTGAATTGCGCGCTAGCCACTGTTCATATACACTGAAGGGAACAGTTTTTCTGTGAAAAACTGCTATTGGATGAAAAATAATATGACAGTGTTGTGGTGAGCAGGACAACGAACATGAAGTCCAGGTTCGTATTCTACGTGAGCATTTTTTTGTTTTTAAAACAAAAAAACTGTTTAACTCTTTATTTGTAAGTACTTAAATAAATTGTGACTTGCAGGCTAGCGCGGTAAGTTGCTGCCTCTAATGTTATCACCGTGTTTAATTAATGAGTTAAAATGCTAACGAATAAATAGTGAAAATCTGCCTTTTAACTTATTAAGTTTAAAATTAAATTTTTGCTGGGTATAAAATCTTATTTTTTACTTCATTTCTTTACTCATAGTTGTTGTAATATTACTATTGCCACCACACCACTGCAACTATTACAAACTAGTAAAAGATTTAGTACAACTGCATTCAGGCAACTAACTTCCTTTTCCGCTTTTCCGAAACAAATTTAAATGGTCACGATAAAAGAAAGATAGAGAGAGAGAGAAAAAAAATAACTAAGAAATCAAATTTGCTCAATGAATTAATAAGTTTAATGCCAACAACACTCAGCTTAAATATAAATACATGCAAAAATATTAAAAATTTAATTCAAATTTATTTTTTATTCAATTTCGTTAAACCTCAAAGTAAACCCTTATTTAAGCCTTCTAAAACATGACAGGAAATCAAGGCAATTTTGCATAATTTACTTAACTAAACTTATTTTTTTTGCTTAAAATGCCAGTATGTGTTGAATAATGTAAGAAATTTACATGTAATACTAGAAGAAATCAGTTAGCGGAAGTGTTTAAATATTATTTTGAACATAAATATATAAGTCTGCGATAAACGCAAGCAAACACATGTAATTATGGGATTAAAATTCTATTAAATTATAGGGATATTTTAAATAATTTCTTTAGATTATACAAGACTTTAATAATATAAATATAAAATATTACTCATTTTGAATTCTTTCTTGATTATATGACTTATTTTCCAAGGATTTGCGAAAAGTGAAAGTTAAGAAAATTTTGGGTGATTTTGGTTTGTAACGCTTGCATTATTTTGGTTATAAGTTTCATATAATTTTAAAAAATTTTCAATCAGCCCTAGAGTACTTAAAATTAAAATTGGTAGGGTAGAAGGGGGTCATCCGCCATAGGGGAACATCTGCCAAATTCAAGTAACTAGAAAACCGATTTATCGATTTTAACATACTATCAAATTTGATTTTCGTTTATAAATTATCTATTGTAAGAATATTTTTACTTATGGTGGTAGATAACCTTTTTTGATAAATTGTTTTTTAAAGACCTGTGAAAATATTTCACTTTATGAATTTTTTGTGATAATTTTTTAAGTTTTTGTAACTGAAAAAATATATTGTTGGTTATAGAAAGTCAATAATAGCGAACACTATGAGATGATAGTTTTTCGATATCATAATTTGAAGCACGAAAAAAAGTTAAATTATATCTCCCAAATGCTCCTGGGCACATATGCCAAATACAATGTTGTTAAATAATTTAAAATGTTTATTGTTTTGTTTTTTTGTTTGTTTTTTACTAATGACAAATTTTTAAGTATACGAATAAAGATCGAAACTGAGAATATATTACTGGTCTTTTACCCTATATACATATGTATGCATCAAGATTTGGGGACCTACGGTCAATATTTTAATAATGTTAACGTAACGACAGACTCAATATACCTCTTTTTTGATGCTAGATGAAATATCTATACCATTCAGACTTTGGAATGTTAATTACGTTTTTTATTACATTACTTTAGAGTAATTGTAATCAATTAATATTCAATTACAATAAGTTGTAATTGCTATTGAAATTTGATATTGCAATTGATAAAAAAATAATTTAAAAACAAGTAAAAGTTCTGTATTCGGCTGTGCCGAATCTTATATACCCTTCACCATGGTGTGTTAACAAAAGTTGGTATCAAAAACTCTTCTTTCAAATCACTTACTTCGGGCTGAACATACTTAATTTCACGTTTCTAGATTCAATATTATAGAAAATTCAAAAAGTACCTTTAAAAAAAATCTAGGTTCATTATTTTAGGAAATTTAAAAAGTACCTTTAGCAGAACGAAAAAGTACCAAAAAATTCCATTTTATGTGTTCTCACCCAATTCCGAATCTACATATTTAATATTTTGTTCCTAGGTTCAATATTATAGAATATTCAAATCGATTTATTTTCGTCTAATCCGGTATCTACATACTTAATTTTATGTTTCTAAGTTCACTATTATAGAAAACTCAAAAAGTACCTTTTGAAAAACGAAAAAGTACCAAAAAGTTCACTTTTATGGGTTCTCACCTAATTCAGACTACACATACTTAATTTCACATTGCTAGGTTCAATAATTACTTTTTTTGGGTTCTCATCTAAGGTTTTTCAAAAGGTACAAAAGTACCTTTTGAAAAACGAAAAAATACCAAAAAGTTCCCTTTTATGGCTTCTAACTTAAGCCAGGCTCCACATACTTAATTTCATGTTTCTAGCCAATAACAACACACTCTGCCTTGTTTTTATAAACAGAGTACAATAACAAAATTTACCGTATGATTATGAATTTTGTTTTTTGCAATTTCTGTTTGAGCATGAATAAAAAATCCAAGTTTTTTATGAAATTTTCAGATGTTGTTTCGGATTTTTGCTCATATCTCCGTTATTTATGGACCGATTTTGCTGATTTTAAATAGCGATCTTCCCGAAAGCATGTCAAACAGAATTTTTGAAGATTCGGATCTCGGGGTCCTCTAAAAACTGATTTTAACAAACATACAGACAGACAGACGGACATGGCTTAATCGGCTCCGTTCTTACGAAGGTGAAGGGTATAATAATTATAAAATATTATTTAAGCGAAAACTTCGAAAATTACATTCGTTTTCTTGAAGTAGTTGTAATTGAACAATGATCAACTACCATTATAAGTATATATATGTAATGCTATTGCTCATTTACAACATTAACTTTAATGGAAAAAATTAGTAATTTTAATATGTAATGTAATTTAATGTAATTATTTCTCTCATAATTAATATCAATAAAAAAATTTACAGTGTATTATTTTTTTTAATAAATGTTTGTTTTTAATCTGCAATCAATTTTATCATTATCACCACACACATGCTTTACAAAAGCCTTGAAGAACCATTTTATATCAAGATCCATGATTTACTATTGAAGCAGCATACAATCCATTGATGCAAGTACATACATATTTGTTTCGATTAAAAAAAAAAAAAAAACACTGTTGGAAAAAATTTTAAATATTTTCATAATTTAAGAAAAACTATTAACACTTTATCAGTTTTTCATTTGTACTTAATGTTCCAACAGTGTTTTAATATGGTTCGAAACTTCAGTCTTTATATCTTATTGGATTATGTTATTTATGCTAATTAATTTGTTGTTTAAAATATTTCATTTAAAAACTTATATGACTAGCACTTACCAAAGTTGTTAAGAGAGAGATAGATTGTTACTTTCTTTATCAATGTTGATAGAGTAGAGTATGTTGATTGATGATTTCTTAATTTTACTTATAGTTAGGGATTTGATTTTAAATTTTTTTTTAAAAAAGCAAAATTTTGTTTTAAGTTTTAAGTTTTAAAAAAAATATTTAAATAATTTTATATTATTTTTAAATATTATTATTAAAAAATATTAGCAATTAGTTAACTTTATGAGCTTACGTATGTATGTTTGTTAATATTCGATTTTTAATTATTATAGTCTGTATTTGAGTTTTTTCAATTATATATATTTACATATAATGCAATAATTTTGATTGGTTTTTATTTACTTTTGTTAGCATTTTAAACTTATTACACTACAAGCGTTAAAAAACCCCTAAAAATATGTTTATATATGTTTTAGTTTTTCATTAGTTTAATATTAAAATGTTTAGTTGTTTGCTTAAATTACTACTAGTTACCTTCTACTAAATTAGTATAATATTTCATTTAAATATTTAATTGTTTGGCTTTAAAACCGTGCAACAATAAAATACAATCATTGAAAAAGCTTTGATTAGTTTTTTTAATTAAACATTTTTTTGAAGATAAAGCTTTTTTAAAATAAGTTATAAGTTATAATTCGAATAATTACTTAGTAGATTCGTAAATTTAAATTTGACTAAGGGTGAGCAAGAATATGACAGAAAGTGAAATTTTTTAATTGACAATGATAGAGTGTGAAATAAGAAGTCGTTGAATTTTTTTTAATAAAAAGCTAGTCTTTTGAAAAAACCGGAAATTTTCGTTAAAATTTCGAGCTTTTGTTAAAAAGTTGTGCTTTTTGATGAAAGCTCGTTTTAAGATAAAAAGTAAGTTTATGCGCACGTTTGTAAAAAAGTATAATTTTAGCGAAAAGTTGGGTTTTTAGGACAAAAATCGTTTTAGTAATTGGTAACTATTTTTCTACAAAAGCTCGTTTTAAATTAGTAATTGGTAACTATTTTTCTACAAAAGCTCGTTTTAAATTAGTAATTGGTAACTATTTTTCTACAAAAGCTCGTTTTAAAATAAAAATATAAATTTTGAACATTTTATAACATGAAATTTTATATCGATGGTCGATTTTAAGTAAAACGTGCTTTCGTTAAAAATTACAGATTTTGTTAAAAAGTTAAGCTTTTTTATGAAAGCTCGAATTTGGAAAAAAGTGTAAAATTTTGTTGAACATTTTAGCATTTTTTTTGAAAAGTTGAGCTTTCTTCATGAAAGCTTAAGCTTTTGTTAAAAACTTTTTATTAGTAAAAGCTAAAGCTTTTGACAAAAATTGTAATTTTAGGTCAAGCTTGTTCTTTTATAGACAATATTACTAAAAGTGAATGGTGAACACTTTTCAACAAAAGCTCATTAAAAAAGTAGAAGTTTTGATGAAAAGTAAAGTAACTTTTCAATAGAACTTAGCGTTTTGAAATGAAAAGAAAGCTCATGATTTTTTCTTAAACACAAAGAGAATTCTAAAATAAAACTTTGTATTTAAGATAGTCTAGGATTTGTATAATATCTTGAATTTTAAGAAAATTTATTAATTTTAAAAGAAATGAATTTTAGATCAAAAAAAGCTTTGGTTGAAAATTTAAAATAAATTTCCAGAAAAAACATTCCTGTTGCTCAGTGTTTTTTCAGTTTAGTGGTTACAGGATATTTAATTACTGCATAATTTTTAATTACACATTTAAATTATTTTTAAAACATTACAATTGCAAGTGTTTGTATATTGTATAAATGAACTCGCAATCGTTATCAACAATTAAATATTTATAAATATTTTTCGATTAAATTTAATTAAATACCATTTTTTTCGGGGCTTAAATAGTTGTTATTTTTCTAAAATACAAATAATTATTTTTTTTCTAACTTTACTACATAAATATTTATTTATAAATTTAATGTATATAATTATGAAAGTTATAATATTTAAATAGTTTAAATATTTAGTGGATAAATAATTTAAGAATATACTAGTTATGCAAATATTTGAGGTTATATATAATTATTTATATTATATTAAAATGTTTAATTTTTATATCTAGTTGTTGATTTATGTCTTAGTGTAAGTGTAATTATTTGTCGACAACACATTTTGATATTTAACGGATGGATATATGATAAATATTTCCTTTGACTCTTGCCTCTATTCAAAATTTACAAGTTCTAGTTACCTTTTTAGGGACCTAATTCATAACAACTTATCAAAGGTTTATAAGACAATTTTTTTTTTAAATTTTTGTTCTATCAACTTTTGTTAAATTGTTATGAATAAAGCAGTAAGTTTTTAATAAATTTCTACATAATTTCCAATAATTTTAAAAATGCATTTGATTTTTTCTTATTTAAGCTTTGATTTTTTTTGTTTTAAGAAATGGTTTAATTTTTAAAAATGTTTTTTCTTTTGTATTTTTCAATTTTTTCATATTGTTTTTTTATGTTATTTTCTCTTATTTGTCTTTTGTACTCTCGGTCAAAAAATGCATTTTACAGGGTGCTTTTTGGGGGGATGTTTGTAATATTTTTTTGAGAAATAAAATTTTGTTTGGTTTTTTTATATATATAGAAATCTTTATGGGAGTTTTAACAAAAAGGGGTTACTATTTTTAATATTGATTTCTTAAGTGCTAAAGTACTTACTTATAAGTATACAAAGTGTTTTTATTTAAGTTTATAATTTAAAAAAATATCACTACTTTACTACTTCTAAAGACGTATACTAGTGTTATATGAGTTTAAATCCTTTTTTATTAAAATATAAATAATTTATTTGTGAATATGGTTTATTTGTATTTTTTAAATATGTTTTTTATGTTTTTTTATTCTATGTTCAGTGGGTAAGAAAGGAGACTTACGTTATATTTTAGTTCTATTTAAGATTTTCCTGTACTTATACTCTATGTAGTCTTTTTTGTTTGATTAGTTAGAATATTCGCTTTTCTTTGGGGAAATTTTTTCTTTGTTTATATCGTTGATTAAATAAATTATTATTAGTTTGTAATTGTTTTAATTAATAAATATAGTTTTAGTTTATTTTCTAAGCATTTCTATTGTTTATTGAAGCTTATTTAAAAAATCACAACATTATGACAATGTAGGGCAGTCAAATTTATAGTTGAAGAAAATTATATTGTTTTTTGTTTAATGCCTACTTTCTGACTACTAAGCAATTTTTTATATACATTTGTAGGGGATTTTGCTTAGATTTAGTTTAAAATATTTTCTTAAATATTAACTCAATCAAATGTGTATTTTACGATATACGTTGAGTCTTTTATAAATAATAAAAATAAAATAACCAAATGATTTATGTTTATAAGAATATTTGACAAAATTAAAGATATTTGTGGGAGAATACAGTGAATAATTCCCAGTTTTTTGTAGAAAGTAGAAATTTGAATGAAAAGTAAAGTTATAGACAAGAGTCCTTTAGCTCGAAAATATAAATCGAATGTTAAGTTGCTTTTGTTATAAATTCTAGATTTTGTTAAAAAGTTAAGCATTTTTCGTAAAAGCTAAAGCTTTTGTAAAAAGTGAAATTTTGGTGAAAGTTTGCGTTTTTTTAGAAAAATTTCGTTTTGGTATATAGTGAACACCTTCCAGCAAAAGAACGTTAAACAAGTAGAAATTTTGTGAAAAGTAAAGTTATAGGCAAATGTCCTATAACTTGAAAGTCGACTTTAGGGTAAAACGTAGCGTTTTTTATAAAAAAGTCTTGCTTTCGTAAAAAAATTCTAGATTTTTTTATAAGTTGAGTAAAAAATTCAAATTTTTATATAAAAAGTTTTTGTAAATGCTGAAAGTTGCAAATAGTGTAATCTTTTGCTGAAAATTTTAGCGTTCATTGAAAAGTTGAGCTTTTTCAGAAAATTGTGTGATGAAATGTAAAGCTGTAGCCTAAGTCTTATAACATTTCGCTTTTAATAAGAAAAGTCTTGCTTTCGCTAAAAATTTAATATTTTTTCTTTGAAAAATTTAACATTTATCTGAAAGGTATTTTTTAAGGACGAAAATTTCAGTGTTTGAAAAAGTCTAGCATTTTTGTAACATCTTGGATTTTATGAGAAATGGCGAGTTCTTTTGAAAGTAGAGCTTTTAAGAAAAATAATAATTTTTAAAAAAATATTAAATTTTCCGCTACAACTAAATTTTAACACAAACTTTCTGTCATCGCGAGGCTTTCGTAGAAGTTAGATCCAAATAACAAATAACGGTTATAACATCTTTCAGTAACACTGATTAGAAATCCTTACTTCCATAAAAATTAATATCTAAACATTTAATAATTTTCTGCAAAATTACTTTAGAAGATTTTTCCATTACAAGGATCACAGAATAGGTTCAATAGTGGGTCAAGTTTGAATCTTAAGTAATACAAATGCATCTTTCAAACTAACTTCACAAAGTTTACAAATAGGGTTTTCTCCAGAACAGCTTCCGAAAAGATCGTTTAGCTCAATTATAGAACAATCTTAACAAGATTTAATTTATAATGAATTGTGTCGAATTATTTTAGAATTTTAATAGAAAATTATTTTAGAAAAATTTTTATATTTTCTCTAAAATTATCGTAAAATTTAACAAGCATATATCATAAGGGTTTTAATAAATATAATTTCGTATAATGTACGAAATTTTCATAAATATTACGTAAATCTTGTAGTTACGTACTTTTTTCGTAAAGGATTATTTTAAGTATATGAAGCGTAAGTATAGCTATTATGTCATGGTTATTATTTCTTAAAAACGATCATGCTTGTGTTTGTTGCCAAGCTTTCGAGAGAATTGCGTCTGACTCATCAATGTTTTAATTGCGTTCTTTCGTTTTATTTACCTCGTTTGAGGTTATAATTGATTAAATTGGTCAAATAATACTTTTAATTAAGTTAACGTCCTATATAAAAGAACAGGTCGATTGGAGGGCTCTCTTCGAACCGACGTTCGAAACTCGGCATTTTAAGTGTACAGAGTTAAGAACAAAAACACATTGGACATAAAATTGATAGATTTAATATTGATTTAATAAAAAAATCATACCAACGTTCAAAATCCCCTCTGAACAATTCTTCGTTTAACTTGTAATTAGTATATTATTAAATATACGTATAATGTTAACTTTTGATTGGTATATATAACTATATTTAATAAAAAATATTGTTTTTTCTTTGTTAATTTTTTTTTAATTATCTTACACTAAACTATGAAGTTTAAATAAAATGTCCTACCTTATTCCCTAAAATCAAGTCATTGTTGAATTAATAGTTAATTCTTAATATATTTTTATTCTTTGATATGGAGATTTTTCTAATGAAATGTTTACTTTTTTATTTATATTTAATATAGAAAAAGTTTTATTTTATTTAAAAACTACATTGTACCCATAATTAGCCAAAGTATCTGCTTATAAACTGCTATACTTTCTTAAATATTTTAATGACTTAAATATTAAGATATATTAAACTTTAACTAGATTATTGTATAATTAAAAAAAGCTCTGCAATAGCTGTTTTTTGTTTGTTTGTTTGTTTTCTTACTCTAAATTCGTTATACTAATGAGTAATTTAATTGTTTTGATTAAATAAATAAAAGCTATATATTTTGATTAAATATTTTCTGTATTTAGGAAATCTAATAAATATGATTTTGTAATATTTTGAAAAATATATAAATTTATTAGCACTACAATTCACTGTTTGTTATTAATAAAATTTTACGTATACAAATTGTTGTTAAAAAGATTTATTGTGATATTGATTGAAATAAAATTATTATTTTTTATATAGTTTAAAAAACTGGTATACTATTGTAGGTGTTAGTGTTATTGTTTTTTAATTATTAATTTGGCGTTTTATCTTACAATGTGATTTAGTTTTTATTTTATTAATTTTGTTCATTTAGTTATTTATATTTTTTTATAATTTATAAGGACTTTTTGTTTAATTATTAAAAAATTGTTGCTTATATGTCAAACTTAAAGCCTGTATTTGAGTAAATTTTAATTTTGATTTCTAGTACGTGTAAAATGTTAAATCTACATTTCGGATTTAGTTGGGATAAAAGTCCATTTTTTCTGATGTCCAAACTTCTTAATAAATACTTAACACTAATCTCTTACGTCTTTATGTATAATAAAAAACTAAATGCTGACTCACTAGCTGCTAGCTTTTCTTTACACTCACAAAAGTTAGCAGCTCGTTTTAAATTACACATAAGGTCGTAATTTTTTTGTTATAAAAATATTTCTTTTTTTATATTTTTAACTGAATAAGATAATTGTTAAGAAATACTACCTTAATTGATTACCATAATCATATAAGACCGTTTTTCTAAGTATTTCTCTTTTTCAAAGACAAACGAAAATACAGAGGAAAATACACAGAGGAACAAATCGGTAGAAAAATGCAGTAACTTATACAATACAATTTATTATTAATGGTAAGTTTACCATGTTTGTTAACTTTTATTTAAATAACAAGCAGTTAAAATTTTGACAATGCATCATTGTCATTACAACAACGCCTTGTTGTTATTTCGATTACCATTTGTGTCATTTCGGTAATTCATCGTTGTGATTTCGACAACGAATCATTGTCATTTGGTCAATGAATCGATCTGTCTGACAACATAGATTTGTCACTTTCGTTGTTAATATCGTGTATTATTTACATTTTTGTTGTTGATTGGACAACATTCATTCACACTTTGTAAACGGATGTTTAAAAAATTTTTTAATCACATTGGTGTCAAATTAGTACCAGGCAAGTATAATTTTTAAAACAACTTTATTCCCTCTGTGCAAGGTAACCTTATAACATTTGAAGTCGAAAGGGGACAGATTAAGTAACAAAGTGTCTTTTCAAAAATCTTCGAACATTTAATTACTTTTAACTTATCAAAGCTTAATAAGTCTTAAGTGCAAAAGAACTATTTCTTCATAGTGTGTTGTAAATTTTTAGAAATACAACATACATCGATACTACGCTTGTGAAATTATTTTTTTTAAATAATAAACTGATTGTTTTACTACAATATGTGCGTAGTACTAATATTTTTATAAGTTGTAGTTATTCCTAAAATAATGCTAAAATAATGTTGTAGATTATAGAAATACAATATATGACGAAACTACAACACCTGTGTTTCTACTGCTTTTTTAAATTTAAGTTGCATCTAAAATTTAAGACATTGCGCTATCGATTCGCGAAAGCTTTCTAAAGTTATCGATATGTTAAGTACAAGTACATTATTTTTTGTATAGTGTAGAGCACAAATGAACGCAAAAACCATACGCTATTTGTTCTTTCAAGAAAAGCATAAAGACAGTAATATTTACTGGATTTTTATTAGGTATATATGAAAACTTGTAATCCCAATTTAACGGATTTTATTTGGTTTAAATCTCTTTATAAAGTTGTTTCCCATATTTATTATGTTATCAAAACATTGTTTTACACAGAGGTTTCCATCGCATTTTGTGTCTCGAAATATGACATTAAATATGAAATTGAGGTTAAGATTCCGCAAATTTCTTGAAGGTAAAAATTTGCAAAAAAAAACCATTTAAATGAAAATTTTTTCGGATCTAGAAAATATAAAGACACACTTTTCTATACTAAAATATAAATATTTTAGTTCTACTTTTTTAATTTTTCATTACAAAATACTTAATAACTAAATGCCTTATTCATAACAATTTATAAAATGTTTATATAACAAATTTTGTATGAAAATTTGTCTAATAAACCTTTGATAAATTCTTATGAATAAGGCCATAAACCTTTACGATAAACTTTATTTTAGTCAACATAGTTTTGTATTTCTTATCCATCTGCCTTTAGGCTCAATAATTTTCTATTGTTTACTTCATATTTATTGTATAAATTAAATTAATTTACCATACACCAGAATATTTTATGTAATTTACATACAAACATACTATATAAAAATAATCTATTCAAACCAATCAAAATTATGTGTAAAAGTATTAAATCAAACAATTTTGATTTATTTTATAATATATGCAATTATTTTACATTTTTTTATCAAACATTTTAATATTTTATTATTTCTTTCTAAATAAATCAAAATTATTACGGATAAATATTTATTTGAATGTAGATTTTAATAAAATTATGCATATTTTTTTTTTAATTTTTTAATGTAAAAAAAAGATAAACATACATAAGCAACATAATTTTTTTATGATTTATTATTGAAAAAAATTGTTAATTAAAGGAATTTTAAAAAACAGGTAATATTCAATGGTTTTAACTGATTATAAATAAAATTTTTAATTTTTAAACTTAGCCATTATTTTTTTAATTTTTATTTAAATCTAAAGTCTTCGATTTTTTCTAAATTTGGCAAAAAATTTACTAAAATTTTTATTATTACTTTTTACTTTTTGTTGTAAATAGCGAACCATGTTGATTGTAGTTACTTTTGTTGATTGAAGATGTATTTAAAGATTTTTTCATTTTGGGGGGAAAAAGGGGCCAACAACTTTTGGTACAATTTTCTTAAAATGGTATGTTGCTTGTAGTTTTTTTTTATGATTTGTTTTTTGTTTTGTTTGTGGTCATGTAAACCTTACCTAGGCGGCGTGGGTGGTGGCGGCGGTGTGTATGGCGGTGGTCTTTCTTCTCTTTCTAAATTTCGTGGTTTTGGTGTGGTATGTAAATCGAGGGCATAATTGTTGAGTGGTGATTCGGGTGGTCCCATTTTCGTGGGAGGACCATGAAATATTGCATACGGATTACTAAAGAAATTATGTGAAGTAGTCATCATGATGTTTTCTTAGCTCAATAATGTTGATAGTTTTAGCTGAAATTAAAAAAAATATTTGGATATAAATAATTTGTAAAATTTAAAAAAAAAAAAATTGTATGTATTTTAATTTCAACAAAAATCAAAAGACTTTGATGTAGACACCAGCTAGGTTCCTAAGAGGTTTAAGACTTCTAGTATAAACTAGTTCAACGGTATGATTATTTTTCACTTTAAATATAACTTGATATAACAATATTTCATATTAAATACTTTTAACACATAAATATTGGTGGTTTAATATACAATTTTTATTTTTAAATATTTTTCGCTGCCACTATATACCGACTATATTAAAATTTGAAAGAAAAAAAAAAAACATTTTTTCTAAACACAAATTCAAAAAATTTTTCACAAACGCTTTTGTTGTTCATATTTTTAATTGATTAATAAAATGGCACAATGTAAAAATGCAAATATACCTAGCGAATTCACGTAGAAGTCGGTACATGTACAACTATATTTATAATTTTCTTTTTTTTCCATTTTACACCTATATTTTTCATATTCATTTATAGACATGCGATAAATTTATGATACAAATGCTATTCATACTAAATTTCATTTAAAAACAAATAAAGTTTATACAAAAAATTATCAAGTTTAGTACGACTACATGGAATACCATAATTGAGAGCATGAATTTTCATTTATAAGAAAATATTTCTATAAGTTTTCCCGATCATATTAAACTAGGGTTAAAAGACAAATTTGTAAAAAAAATGGTCTTTGATAGTAAAAAAAGATTTCAAGAAGCTATTTGTCAATCGCGTTTAAAGAGCTGAACCAATTTTCGATTAAATATAACACTTATATTAGAAGCTTTAGCTGCATACAAACTCTTGGCTTGTAAAACTGAATTCTAACCCAAAGATATTCTAGTCCTTGTACTAATAAATAAAATAATATTTAGAATATTTAGTAGACCTGTCTGTAAATAAATCTTCAATAAGAGACTTGTTAATGAACTAGTGAAAAAAGCAGTCCATAAACTAGTCAAGAGACAATTTTATACACTCGGACAGTGTGGTATGGTCTGCAGTACATTGTCAAGTCTATTGGGAACCCCCTAACTTTGATTTTCGAACCAAAACATCATATTCTGATAATTGAAAAAAAAACAAACAAAAAAAATTTTAACAAATTTTTCGTGATATATACGAAAATTTTGTGTTTAACATGAAATATATTTTTTATTAAAATTTTTCTTATTTTAAGAAAGTATAAAAACTTTTTAATTAATCTTCTCGAACTGGCAAAATAAACTTTTTTTGCCCTCTCCAGATACTACTGAATATTTGTGATTTGATCGCGGAACCCTTAAGAAATTTAGTTAACTTCACGGACTCCATACATATTTTGAGATCTAATTGTTCTAAATCATTTAAAATTTCAAATATTACTATACTTGAGAATATTTACTATTTCAGAGCCTTTTTAATGGTATCATTTGATAATAGATTGACTCCTTTGATAAAATTTTAACATGAGAACTTTTTTTCGTTTATTTCTTAATCAATCATACCAAAAAAGTTTCTTTATCAAATATTATATACTGGTACTTCAAGACTCTCGTTTGCGATTGTAGATGAGTTGATTGTGCAAACTAATGTATTTCCAAAGTTTTCGGGAAAATATTTTATGAAAATTGAACCACATTGATGGTTTTGCAGAGTAAGGTAAAATATTAATCCGAAATTGGATTTTTATGAAGTAAGCAAGTGTCGATGGAATACAAGTATACCTTCTTTAAGTCTGTAGCAAATCATTATAAGTCTGAAATACAAACATTTAGTTTTAGTATAAATTACGAAACACGTTACTTAATATGTAAAAGTAAAATCAGAATAAATATTAGTTTTTATTTTTTCGCGGACTCCCTAAGATGTTACTCGAACTACTAGGGGCCACCAAAGCCCAATTTGGGAACAATTTTTCTGTAAATATGTTGAAATTAATTCAGTAACTGAATTTTTCAAAAATTTTTCGAAGTCCAAATAGGCTCAACTTTGTCAAATGTTGTTCTATTTAAATTTTAATATAAATCGTAAGCAATTTTCTCCAGAGAATAAGAATTTTTGAAAATTCAAACTTAAGTAAATTCGAAAAGTGTTAAAAGCTATTTAACAAATATCTAAATTACTATGTTAGATCTTTTTAATAATTTTAAAATTTTGTATTCACGCCAAACACAACACATACAATATAGGGTACTACAAACAAAATGGTTAAAAAAAACAAACAAAAACGTAATATTCTTTACCACAAACATAAAATATAGAAAAAACTAATTTGCATATTTAGTATTAAACAAAAAACTATATATTTTGTGTATTCTGGACATCTACATGTCCAAAATACAGAAGTTTTCAGACAAATGTAGACAAACACTAACTACTGGTCTCTTTGTTTCTCTTCCTCCACCCTCAAACTTTTTCAAATGTTTTTTTTGACAAAAAATAAAAAGTGAAAAATTTATTACCTTTTGATTTTAATCATTTTACCTACAAAAATGTATGAAAAGTAATAAAAGTAAAATGAATGAAAAAACTATAGAGAATAGTTTCGAGACACTGTTATATTTGATGTTTAAATGAGGCTGGCAAATGGTCAGTCACAAGTGGAATTTTTACCTTATGCAACTTATACAATTGCTGAAGTTTTTCCATTCATATTAGAAAATGTATGCATACATGTGTGTTCAGTTAAATGAAAACTTATTTGCAATTTTAATATTAAACACAAATGATATTACTGAGTGTTAGTTTGATTTGATATGGTTTAATCAAATTTTCAAAAAGCAAATAGAAATAAATATTACAAAATTTTTGCAACAGATTTAACCAAAAAGGATGGAGGGGGAGATGATCTAGATGTAATTATTTGCTGAAGGCAGATTTTAATAAATAATTTCCTAGGACTTTCGTAAATGTTTTAGAAAATTATGAAATGCGTTTTTTATTGTTTATAGAAATATTTTTAAAATCTGGTTTAAATTAGTGAATTCTTATAGGAAAGTAAATAACTATTTCTAAGTGACTATTAGACAATATTTAAAGCTTGCATGCAAGAAAGTGACGACCAGATTCAGAAGCAATTAGATTCAAATATCTAAGGAGCCATATTATTTTAACTCTTAGGATATTAATAAACTTTAAGTAATTATGTTCTAAAAAAACTGAGTTTTATAACTTTGGAATGTGAGCATTTCAAATCTAAGTGGATGCACAACATACTCAATAAGATGCAATTATTTTCAAGAAAATTTTATTCGCTTTCACTCTCCGAAAATGTATGATAGTTCTTAAGAATTTTCTTTAAAAAAAATAAATAATTATTAATAAATAACACCAGTACGTATAAGCAATCTTTAATTTTAGTGTAATTTTGCAACAATCATACGCCACAGACTTTATACAAATATTTTTGTAATTTGGTAGAAGAAAAAAGCTAAACTATAATTATGATTACAATATGGAAATATATGTATGAAAATATTTATTTAATAGATTTATAAAAAAAAATTACAAATATTTTTTCCTCAAATTAGACAAAATTTTAAATAAAAAACCCCTTTAAAATAAATAGTTTTCTATGCATATATTTATTTATGTAATACATATGTATGTATGAGTGTGTATATTTTTATATGCATATAGGTATTTATACATATAAAATGTATTTGTTATATAATTGGAATAAAAATATTCAATTTAGCCGTGAGGGAAAACGTTGTGATTGTATGTTTTAATAAAAATCTAAATTAAAATTGTATTGTAAATGTTATTGATGAATTGAAATAAAATAATATGAAAAAAAAACAACTAAAATGTTTAGGTTTTATTCGATAAAAACAGTGATCTAAAAAAAAAACATAATAATTCACACTCTAAACAGATTTTATTATTATACATGTAGTTTTGGGAATGATTAACTTAATCATATATAAGAAAAATTTCCAATAAAAAGAAAGACAAAGTTTAAAATAATTTAGCTTAAGAGTATTTTTGTTTGATTTATTATATTTATATGTTATGTTATTAAACATATGACATTTTACTTAAGGGATAACTTCCCCTATAAAAATTCCATACCCACAATCAAAACATGTAACAAAAACCCTAAAACAATTTAGAATGAAAGTGTCTGTCTGTGTGTCGTTAGTATGGTTATAAACAATATTGTTTTGTATTATTTCAAAATATTCCTGTTATTTTTTTTGTTCATTTCTGCGGTCACAGATTTAATATTTATTGCACACTATTTTGATATACAAACCTACAATCTCATCAATTGTTTGGCCAGAAGGAAAATTCCATGAACAAAACCGACAAAAACAACACAACAGAATAATGCATTTTATAACAATAATTTTACAAAATTCCAATATTTACGATATCAATGACATTGACGGTGATGATGATGATAATAACGATGACGTGGATGATATTAATGTTGCAAACCATAATAGCACTGTTAAAGATGGTGTTGATGATGATAATGATGGTGTTTGCTTGAATTAAACTAGACAGACAACTAGTCTGTTTGTGTTGATGATTTTAGAAAATAGAAAAATAAAAATTCTATGATTTACAGGCGCTAAGAGATTTGTAATCATAGCAGTTCAATTAAATTTAAAAATATTCCAATTTAGCAAGACATTTTTTGAAAATATATATACCCAGCAAAAACTTTCATTACCTTGTAAGGAGTTAAAATGCTAAAATTAACTTACACAAAGTAATTTTTCCACACGTTGATGTCATTGGTGATGAATGATATACTTTAAAGTGTTGCAAGTTATGAAAATATCTAAATATTTATATATTACTTATATTATATAAATTCTTACAAATATAATGACAATATTTGAAACCTTTTATGGATAACATTCTTTTTAAATGTATGAATCAAAAGAGAATATATTGAAATTGAGAAAAACGTTTAACTAGAATATTTGTAGTTTCCGAAGCAATAGTAGATCTGTTTGAAACTCAATAAATTATTTCTAAATCGATAAAATCTTTCTGTCTGCGAAATAATTACTACATTAATTTAAATATGTATATGCTCTTTTTACTCAAAGTATGCCTTCAAGGACATTTTCGTTATTCCATGTACAACGAAAAAGTTTCAGAAATAAGGAAAAATCTCAGCGTAAGTAAAAACAACAATTTTAATCAGTTGGCCCTTGAAAAAATAGTGTCGCCAACGAAAAAAAATCCTTTCTTTTTTTTCTTAATGCTGCAACAAAAAAACATTACATAAACAATGGTAAAAAAAGAAACCTAGAGCTAAACTTAAAGAATTATAACTGTATGAAATCCTTTGAATACTAAGCGACACTAAAACACACAGACAGAGAAAGAAACACAAAAACTTACTCTCAGAAGATGTGAAAACAGAAGACGCAAAAGATAAAGATGAATAGTAAAAAGGACCTTTAAATTGCATCAAAATTAATTACAATCTCGAAATCATTAAATTTATGTGGACCGTAATAATTATACAACTGTTTTGAACTTTTTGCCGCTCCCCTTCCCAAATTTTTCGTCTCTTCTATGTCTCACGTTTTCGTTGCTGTCTGAAGCTGTTGCAGCAATATTTAATTGTTGTAGGCAGATTTCTAAGTTTGTTTTTCTTTTTAAGTTTTGCTCTGTTTGTAAGTTTAGTTAGTTTTGTGTTTTTTTCTTGGATTTTTTTGTCTTGTCTTTTCCTTTGAGTTGTTGTTTTTGCGCCTAAAATAACACTTTTAATTGTGCTAGTATTTTCCTTTTACTTAAATAATAGTTATCTTTGCTTTAACCCTTAATAAATTATCTCTGTATTTGATGTACTTTTTAAAAAAGGTGTCATTATTAATAACAGTTAAAAGGCTTTGATACTTTTTATATAAATTTGTTGTAGATTATATGTAAGTATTTACCTTAATTTCACTTTTTTCCATTTCCGAAATTACAAGTTTACCCAAAAGGTTTAGTTACTTAAAAGTAACATTTCATCTAGTTTTTATTGTAGATTTCTTATAACTCAATATTCCACTTTCTTCAAAAGTTCTATTAAAAACCGTTAGGTCTATCTAACTACCTTTTCATCAGTGCGTGCTTTAAACTAAATTGAACTACTATATATTTTTTATTATATGCATTTTGTAACAAATTCTTTAAAATTTTCCATCATAATAAATTAAAGTTTATTTTCAAAAACTTCAGCAAAAAAAATAATCCTTCTTCGAGTTGCTAGTAACTAACTACATATGCAACAAAATTGCAAACCCGTAAGAAATCTACGCGGTCAGCTTACAAGAAAAGCAAGGACAACTGCAAAGAAAAACGTACAAAACTTTGACACAAAACCATAAATTAATGAATTATTTTTTATCCGTTTTTAACGTTAACATTTTTTTTTTTCATTTTCTTTTAGCTTTATTTTTTTTAACTTAGTTTCTCAAGTGTTTTAACTTGAAATCGTGTTAAACTATTATTACGTTGAGATTTACAAATTAGATTTATAGAGAACTTGAAGCGTTAAACCTCAAACGACAGCTGATATTTAAAGAAGCAATAATGGGAAAGCAGAAAATGTAAAAGCTAACTCACATTGAGAAGATCTAGTATTAATAGAAGCGTATAAGAAAGATATAAATTTGTATTTTATCTTACACTGATAATAATCCATGTCTTATATATATGAAAAAAAATCTTTTATTGAATGAAATGATTCTTACTTTTATCAACAAATTGTTGCATATATTATTTTTGTCATTCCCTTTGTTACACATCGACATAGTGGTCTAAGACCTATAAAAGTATATATATATCCTAGGTCCTTATATGCTTTTAAGACGATATGGCTTTGTCCTTCCGTCTGTCCGAATGTCATTAGCTACCGATCTGAAATCTTGCATCTTGCAAGAAAATAGGAAATAACGGTCCACGATTTCGTCTATATAGTAGTAAAATTCGACATGAACATATTTTATAAGTATCGATTTATAATTGACCTTATTCTCCATATATTGTCCCCTTCAGAAAATGTCTTTGATAGTCATAACTGGCTTTAAGAAGCAAATATAGTAATAAAATTCGAGATAAATGCCTTAGGAAATATTTTTTTTCATAAAATAAGCGTTAAAGTCTTGCATGGCCGATTATATAATACCCAACACCAGAGAGTAAGTTGACAAATTTAACATTAAGGTAAAAACCTTAATTCGGTACGAATAATACGACATTTTCGTAAATATTACGAAAATATTTCCTTACAATTTTTTTCGTAAATCTTAACTTTAGGAAAAAATGTAAGAAAATATTTTCGTAATATTTACGAAAATTTCGTATTATTCGTATGGAATTAAGGTAAAAAGCAAATAAAATGCTGATTATTTGCTTTTTACCATTTATTATTTTCCGTGTAGAATTTGCATTTACTTTTCTTGTATACTGTTGCTACTACCAGCAATAGTGCTTCAACTGGATACAAAATATTTGAGGAAAAATATTGAAAATTAAATAAGAAAAAATTTTTTCCGCTCAAGCGATAACAACAATTTAACATAACGTTTTGTCTATTACTTTTCATTTCTCTTTTCATAGAAAATATTTAAACAGGTTATTTTATTAGTGTAACATTTTTATTCGTTATGTAATTGAGTTCATATCTTTCGTTGAATAGGATAAAAATTGGTAGCAATCAATAAGCTATAATGAGGTGGCAATGTATACTTATTTTCAGAAGATTTAATACAATTTACAAAATATCATTAGGAGTGTTGGGTTTGTGCTGGTGTTGGTAACGCACAATAATATTGGTCTTTTACCCACCTTAAAGTAAATCAATCGCCTCAGAATTATTTTCTGAGTTGATTTAGCTATGTCCGTCTAACTGTCCGTCCGTCCGTCCGTCTGTCCATCCGTCTATTCGTCTATGTAATCAAATTACAGGTCGCAAATTTGAAAAAAATTGGTATATTATCTTCTATTGTCCCAGAGACGAAGCCTATTGAAAATGGTTAAATTCGGCCCATTATTTCACCTAGCCTCCATACAACCGTATCCGCCGAATAGGGATTTTAAGTTCATAATTATGTTAATATACTCGTATCTCGACAAAACGCTGCAAAACCAAGTTATATACTTGGCCTTGATGACCCTCATGAGCTTTATAATTATATGGCCTTGTATTGACTCTAGCCCCTATAAAAGCCCCCCTCAAAATTTCAATTAAATGTCGACTGTTTAAATATATCTGAGGCAAGGTACAATTCAACTTTAATGCTTTACTATGATAATTAAATCAAATGGTCGGTCTCGCCCGACTATAATTTCTTACTTGTTTTACGCTCCTTTTAAGCATGTAAACTATTAAGTAATAGTTAAACAAGAAATCTTTGCAATGAAAACACTTTTCGTTTTACAAATATATGTACATAATACAAAAGAAGATTTATTCTACTTATTTGAAGCAGTTGGTCGTAGCAGCATACCAGTATAATGTAAAATAATATTATTAAAAATACAAGATGTGCAAAGAGGAGAAAAAAAGCTATAAAATCAATTTTTGGCCAATAAATCTATGACCCTGCCCTTGCTGCATTTTTGTTTAAATAATAAACTTAACTTGTAGATATATTTGAAATATTTCGTTCAAAGTTTTAAGACTGTAGAATGCGTGCGTTAAATTTTCTAGACAAAAGAAAATTTAGAGAATTATTGTGTAAACCTTTCTCCTTAACTACACTTCATGTTTCATATAAATAGTTTTTACATTTTCAAAAATTTGTATGAATGTTGATGTGTTTTGGCGGTTACGTTTTTTGGTGGCGAATTTAAGATGTATATTGGTGGTTTGATGTAGGTAATGAAAATAAATAAAATAATCTATAATTTTATATTATTTCGTATCTTAACCTATCCTTCAATAATTTCGCTGAAACTCACTTTCTTTAATATTCCTTTTTATTTAATTTTATATATCTCACAACTACCCAACATTGACTGTAAATTATCCCCTTGTGTGAAAGTTAACCGATAACTTTTAGCAACATTGTTTGTACTGGTCATGACATGATGGCTTTAAAATAATTTTAGTTTTAATTTTCTTTTTAAAATCTTTTTATCTTCTTTTTTTTGTTATTTTTGCTTGGGTAAGCCAATGTTATTTTTGTCGACCATATAGCAAAAAAAAAAAAAAAACTGTAGACGTAAAAGGAACAAAAAAGTAACGTGTAAGTGTAGGGATAACTAAGAGAAAATTTGGAAAAAAATCAAGAGTAATTCATGAGTTTTTTTGCAATAATATTCGAATGCTTTGATTTCCTTTAACATGGATTGCATACTTTTACACTTTAGTAATTTTTTTTTATATTTTAAAGCTTACTTGCAGAATTTGTAGAAATAAAGGAATACAAAAAAATTAAAAGTGTAAAGATTTGTTCTAGTTTTCTTTTTTGATTTCATGAAAAATTATTTTCTTTTAATTTTTTAACATTTCTTGAATAAAATTTAATTTAAAGTATATTTCGAAGATATCTGTTCAACAAGCAAAATTTTAAGTTGTAAAAGTAATTCGTTGGTAATTAAACTCATAATTTTAACACGGCGCTAACCAGTACTCTGTTATGTCTTATCAGTTGGGTGAGATTTCTTTAGTGGCTGTGGTTTTAACCCAAATTCGGGCTTGATTAATAATTTGATGTAATAATAATTTTGTACAAATCACAAAGTAAGGCTGTGTATAAAAAATATTGGATCTGATTGATAAAGAGATATCAGATACTCATGGATGAGATGGATTCTGAGTGTTTTTTGACTAATGACGGATGGAGGAATATTTGGCGGAGCTAAATGAGGCTGCTAATACCTTAATTTTTATTTATTCGACTTTTTTATATAGCGTAACTAACCGACATAAGTCTTATCAATTTTTGCGAATAAACTGGGCCACTACAGTAGTACGGTTGCACGACTTTAAGAGGTAAGACAATGCTCTTGATTGAGTCTTTAGATTATTAGAATATTCTAGGAAAATGAGCACTTCACGCGTTACATGTTGACATGTGATTGTCTTTTCCCTTTTGGGGTAGTATTGGACGTGTCTCTTTATACCTGTCATTCCTTAATAGAGATAATATGGTAAGAGTTCAGATAACTTAAGTAGTTGAATAATTGCCACCTACATGTATGAAACACAAAGAGCGTGTTAATGAAAAAGACCACAGTGATTGAAAAAGATCACAGTGAAATAAGGCCATCATGGCAGATGTTCGCATAAAGCCTTTCGACATCTTAACCTTCAAAACTTTTAAATAAGTACTTACAAATATGGTCATTTATGTTTATTTTGGAATACTTAAAATGTATTAATAATAAGTTGTTTCATTAGTGCAAGTAATAAGCAAACTATATATACGTCAACATTGATTGTGTGGTGAAGTTATATTCATAAGAAATCCAGCGCTTAAGTTTTGTGCGTGAAAGGGTTAAATACCCAAAAATTACTTTAAACCGGTTGACTTCCTTGTCTTTTTTTCATTCCATAGTATTTTCTGTATTGTAAGCGCAGCATAAACGCTTAAGTGAACAAGAATTTTCTCGATAAGTACAAACCTCGCTACCTTAAAAATACTTACAAATAGGGAGTTAAAAAGTTTTACGTACAAACAATTGATGACACAAAGCCTAATTACTAACCAATTTGTTGTACAACAGCACCACTACTTCTAAGTATTACATAGATCAACACAAACACATCACTACAGGAGATAAGGTTATAATAATACCTCAATTATGAAGACTTTCACGAATAAATTCTATATTAACATGTAGATAAGCTTAAGATCCAATGTTATTTCATAAAATTAAAATGCAACTTACATATGTACATATGTATATCAATTTACAACTCGCACTTAATCAAACCCATGACAACAGTTATATTAAAGTAAAATACTAGATTGTAAAGTTGTATAGTTGTTTATTTTTAAAACGTGTATTATACGAAGCTTAACAAAGCCACAGGTTAACAAACAAAATTCCAACAGCTAGCAACAACAAAAAATCCAACGAATGTGTAACTAATACGAACAACTTGTTTTGTCCCTGCGGTGATATTTCTTAAACAACAACTGCTGCTATGTATTTTTTAGCACTCAATTTCCAAATGTCGGTTTTTTTTAAAGCGTTCAACTACTATACAGTATTCGGTTTGGACTGTATATTTATCAATGATTTCCTTGCACTTCCTTTTTTTCTATTTACCAAACATGATGTTGTTGTTGCTGTTGTTTTTCAGGAACAACATGTTGTGTTAACAGATACGCCTCTTTATGACAACTAACTAATTCTTTAGCATGTACACTTTCATTAACATACATTTCCTAGTCACTAAATAAAAAAATGCATATAAACAATCTGAAATATATACATATCCATACATACATTAGGGTTTTCCCGATTCTATGTAGGAAAAATAACGAGCCGATGTTCCCGACTAAAATTAAAATTTACTTGATTCTAAGATATTGTTTCTCAAAATGTTTGTTCTGGGGTCTATATAGTGAGCTGGATCAGAGGATAAAACGGTACTTTTTGAGGTTTTTGTAATAACAGTTTTTGTATTACAGTAAAAGTAATCAAAAATTTAAAATTTTTCATAAAATTTTCAGAATTTTTGCATTTTAACATTAATGAATTTAATTAAATTCGTTATAATTAATACACAATAATTCTCAATTCAATTAATCGAAACTGAAAAAAAGTTCGGCGAAATAGCATGAGGTTTATAATGTAATAATTTCAATTAACTACATTAAATAATTCTATGAAAAGAAATTAAAAACTTCAATTTTTTCAGAAAAATTTCAACTTTTTTGAGACGTATATGAAATTGTCTTAAGTCATTGAAATTGTTTCTCAAAGACCTTTCATATGATATATTTGTATATGTTTTTTTGCCAGAAATATGGAAAAATTAATAAAAATCTTCAAAAAGGATTTTTTTATTCTTTGATCAATCTCGCCAAATGTTTACGTCCGAACAAAACTTAATTTTCGGTGAAAACACAAGTAACTCTTATTTTGGGGACCCTTAATGAACATACCCACCGAGCCTTATACCCTTGCATTCAACAAGATTATTTACATTTCGCCAAGTTATTCAGAGCAAACCGAAAAAATATGTATGTATATAAAGTACCTTCATATTTACACATAGACACACTAAAGCGCAGAAAAATATGCAAGTAAATATATTCAATATTCACACTTGTGCGTTGCTTTGCATTGTTTTCTTTATACGCCTTTTCCCAGCACACATTGCAGTTAGCGAATTGAGAAGTGATCAGAAATGTTAACAATAGTAGAATTTGTTACATTTATTACTTCATTGGCTCTTTTTTATATAAGATACAGTTTATATTTCAATGTTTATGCAATATAGTTTCAAGTACAGAAATCTTAACATAGTAATAACTAACTTATGGACCGGTGTTCCCGACCCTTTAATACCCTTCGTACAACTCTATTATATGATTGTTGTTAACATACTTATCTACAATCTCTACCCTAGTCTCAAATGTAGAATCTGAGAAAAATCTCTTAAAGTTATAATGAAGGACCCATAAAGACTTCATGATCTCAAGAAAGTGTGGAAATTAACAAATTATTTATATGAAGGTATTTTGAGATAAAAGTCTCAGTGTTTGTTGGGTAAATACTACCACAGCTAGTTTGTGCGAGTTTATTGTGGCTGAGGAAACATCAGTTCATAGAATGGCATAAATATCTACATAAGTTTGTACACATATATATATATATATATATATATATATAATATAATATATATATATATATATATATATATATTATATATATATATATAATTATATATATATATATATATATATATATATGTATATATATATATATATATATATATATATATATACTATATATTAGTAGGATCCAATATATATATACTATATATTAGTAGGATCCAATTAATAAGGAACAAAAAATTATTTCCATTTTTTGTCAAACGTTTATTTTTTAGTAGTATTATATAGTAGTTTAAAACAATAAGTAGTTTAAATAAATCAAAAAAGCATTTATAAACTTAATTTGAACTAAAAGAAACAAATTTGGTAAAATTTATTTACTGTATATTCGAGTATATACTTTTTTGCCCACCACTATTGCTAATATGTTAAGTTTCCGTTTTGGTTGGTAAACGATATTTCCTTTAACGTTGGAATTTGTTTGTTTTCATACAAACAAATATATTGATTTTGTCATTATGTTTGTAACACATCGAAATATTGGCTATTGACTATATATATTATTATTGTCTGTTGAAATCAAGATATAGGGACGAAATGAAATAAACAAGTTTTATACAAAACAAAATCAATTTTATGAGTATCAATTATAAGGTCGCCTTTAAAAAATTACTCATACGCTCATGGTATAAAAATTAAAAAAAAATATTTTTTAACTAATATTTCTTTTCTAAATTAAGGTGACGATACGTACCTTCAAAAGCAGCTAAAAGCACCAGTAAAAGGTCCCCATATCCCTACAGTTTTGAATTGTTTATATCTCTCGATAGTTTTATATACTCTTAGTTTCTTGTTATTGTACCAATATCATAGTTTGGAAGGTCTTAAGACCTTCTAATATTTCTTTTAAAAATATTACTACGACTTACAAAATTGGTTTATAATTTAGGTAAATAATGATTTATTTTCAAGATTTGATATAGAATTGTCATTAGCTTCAAGAGATCCAACATTTTTCTATAACTATGCATCAATCTGCAATAAAAACCCTATTAAATTACCTTCTTTTAAATAATAAATAGACATTTAAATAAAATTATTTCCGTGCAATTTCATGTTTAAGTTTCTTGATTACACTAAAGGTGCTACAAAACTTCCGTATACTGTGAAAATTTCGATAAACAAAATTTTTTTCTTAATTTCTTAATCAAATTTTGCATAAACAAAAAAACAGAAATACGAAGAACTTGGTAGAGTTTTTGAAGTAAAAGTATTTTACATTTTGATATTGAAAAAAGCAATATGAATAAAACTTTTTGCATGTAAGTAAATGTGTATGTATAATTTGCGAATTTGGTCTTTGTTCCAGTTAAGGTTGTATCATGTTTATTGTGGGAATGATGTGGCAATTTAAAGTATCAATTGTGGGACTGTTAGTTTACGATTACATATTCTTAGTAGTTTTGTAAAAATTCTTTTATTTTAAGAAAAATATAAACAACTCTTAACACCAAGGGACTTGTGGATTTAGAGATGTAGTAGGAAAGTAATCAATTTCTTTCTGTTAAACTGCAGTGTAACATTTGCCAACTATAGTAAACTGATGTGATGTAAAGGTGGATAAAAATTTAATATTAGGTTGATATTAATTTGAGTTAATTTTGGTAAATTGCTCTACATCTAGATGAAAAAAAAGTATTTTTTTCTTCAAAATAAGAACCTTCCTAATGTGTAGATACAAATTACAAAATTTTGTAATTATCTTAGTAACAACAAAGTAAAAGTAAAACCAATTACGACATTTTAATCGATAAAGACGATAAATACAAGTTGTTGGTTTACATTTTGCTTCAGTAAAGACAAGAAAAGAACACAATATTGTTACAAATTTAAGATTAACTGCTATATAGATAGATTAAGAGATAAACTTTATGTTTATTTTTAAGTTTTTATAAACTAAAATTTATCTTACATTTTCTTTGTTATTGAAAGTTATGGAAATATCTCTTTCGGATCAACAAAATTTTAATTTTAAAAATCAAAGTATTTTTATCTAACTTGTTAACTATGAACATAACGAGAGATTTTAACTTATAAGAAACATACTTCCGTGTATCAACTTTCATATCTATACTCTCATTATACCTACACCACTTTAGTGGGGAGATAATATTGTGTTTGTGCTGATGTTTGTAACGCACAATAATATTAGTCCTATACCCACCTTAAAGTATACCAATCGGCGTAGAATCATTTTCTGAGTCGATTTTACTGAACCTGCCAAATAGGTCCTTTAAATTCATAATTATGTTTAATATACTCGTATCTCGGCAAAAAGCTGCAAAACTAGTTCTATGCTAGTCTTGATGACTCTGATGAACTTTATTTGACCCTAGCCCCTCTAAAAAGCCCCCATCAAAATTTTACTTAAATATCCACAGTTGTATTAAACAGTAAATGGCTTTAGTATATCTGAGGCAAGGTACGATTCAACCTTAATGCTTTATTATAAAAACTAAATCACATTTTATTCGTATACAGGTGTAGGGTATTATATGGTCGGCCTCGCCCGACTATAACTTACTTGTTTTTAAACTAGTTATGTGCGTTTTAGTAGTTTTCTGAAGGAGGCCTTTAATGGGGGGAACGGTTCTCATAACCGATACTCATGAAATTTGAGAGAGAGTTTCATGCATATAAGACTTATTTATGTCCAATTTCATCGCTATACTCGAATTTTATGCGAAAACGTAGACCGATATTGCTCCATTTTAACACAAAACAAATCTTTTTTATAAAAAATATTTGTATCAAATTTAAACTTTCTAGCTCTTTTCATTTGGACTCTATCGTGCTTACAAAAGACAGACAGGCTTGATCGTCTAAGAATTTAATAAGGTATCAGAATATATATACTTTTGTTGGTCTATGATCGATATTTCGATGTGTTACAAACGGAATGACAAAATCAATATACCCTCATTTTTTGTGAGGTGCCACGGCCACTATTTAAGGTTTATTCAAGCGCTAAAGATAATTTTTAGGGTCAGTAATGGATTGATTCCCACAAAATTGGTAAACAAATTGTAGATTGTAAGAAATTAACTACTAACTACAGTACTCATATTTGTAATACTGTAATGACCATTGAACTCATATTATGAAGGGGACCTTATATGATAAGTGTTACAGGCCGTTCTTCATAAAATTTCGTAGACAGATTTTGGCTCGTATTAAACTTATTTGTGTCGGATTTCATCACTATACCATTACTCTCATGTTAGTAATGAGTATTTAAGTTCATTATATTTGAACTTTTAAAACATTTATTGGTGTAAAAAGATTTATTGGTGTAAAAAAAAACGGGGGAAATTTGTATAGGGACTTTACGAAAACGTAAGTCAATACATATTTCCAAATTTTAATATCAAATATACAAATTATTTTTGTAAACCTTCAACTCTTTCTAATTCTTTCGTCCGGACTCTTTCGTGCTTTCAACAGACAGACAGACGGACATGGAGTAAGCAGGTTTAATTTATTGTTTCTCGGTTCAATATTTGAGAAAATTCTAAAAGTATTTATAGAAGAACCAAAAAGTTTCCTATACATTTTTATTTACTTCGGGATCTACATGCTAAATTTTAAAAATTTTGTAGAAAGTTTAACAAGTATTTTTTTTTTTTTTTTTTTTTGAAAGAAAATGTACCAATATGTGCAATTGCTTAATTTTATGTTTCTTGTACCACTGTTACTAAAAACTCAATAAGTACCTTTTAAAAAATGAAGATTTACAAAAAGTTGAAAAATTCCATTTAAAAAAAAGAAAAAGATCAAAGGCCTTAGCAATTAGGAAACCTTCAAAGGTTGCTTCGGATTGAAGCTAATATCTCCGTTATCTATAGACGAATTTTGCTAACTTTAAATTTGACACTTTTTGAAAGTATACATGACGGAATTATTAAAGATTTGAATCCCCAAGAAGGGTAAGGTCTTCAAAAAATTGATTTCAACAGACAGATGGACAGACAGATAAAGAATATAATTAGTTAATAGAATCGGAAAATTAATTAGTTGATTGATATACAAAATACTTTGCAAAAATGGTTGGTATTTTAATTTATCACAGAATTATTGTAAATATTTGAAAATTTTCTCATTTCTTTAACTGATGCTATAGAAATTAATTTTCGTAATTTTTTTATTAACAAAAATAAATCGTTTTCGTTTTCAATTACTTTATAAATTGATTGAGTTAAATTACTTTTTTTTGTAGGTGTTTCTGTAAATGTGTTCAATTATAAACACTCAAACATAAATATACGTCCGGTTGTTTTTCGAAACCAAGCAATAAATACAGTGGGTCATATAAGCATTGATACACTTGCATTTTAATGCAATTGATGTGTTTATTTGTTAATAATAAAACAAGTGTACTTGTTCAATTATGTTTATTTATATGAATGTTTTTAATTGTAATAATAAAATAAAAAAATAAATTTATTTTTTAAAAATGAAAAACAAACAACATTGATTTCATTTTGTAAAAAAATCCACGTTAAAATGGTTAGTGTGGTGTATTTGGAAAATGGCTGAAACATATTGAAGGACAATATGACGTTGGACTGTGGAAAAGTGTGTATGTGTGTGTGTGTGGTGAGTGGTAAATGCATCATCAATTTGGTGACACGGCTAGTGGTTGACTGCAAAGCAGTCTGGTGGTGATTTAAATGTGATTTACTAGAGGTTTTCATTAAATTTTCTCACTCATTTTCTCGCTTTCAATAATAACAACGACATCATGTAGTAGTTAACCCAAAAAATAAACAACAACAATGGCTACATTTTATTGCAATTGCCAAACAAATTTACCAGCTTTTTCAATCGACATACATACATACGTAGATATTTACACATAGACACACATATATTTAATAGTAATAATGTCAGTTGTGCGTGCACTTCTGCAACTCCTACAGCTCAATCGATTGACATGAAAATTGAATTTTTTGGGATTAAAAAGAATACTTTTTTTTATTCGTTGACGTTACTACAGATTTTCTTACATTTTCTTTCTCTAATGTGAGAGGTTCAGCAGAAAAGGGGAATTTTTATTTAACGTGATAATATTTGCCAACCTTACAATTATTGGAGTGTTTTCAACCGCTGTGAAATATTCATTCCCTTAGGATAAACTTCTATTAGAATAAGGCACTCCTCAGTTCGACCTCGACAATTTTAACTTGCGAATCTCTTGTAAACACAAGCAAATACAAGTAAATATATGGCAGAAAACATTTTCGTTTAAGTTTTTACGCATGCTAAAGTAACAGCTGCCTACAGTTTCGTATTTAAGCCAGGCGTGTAACTGTCTAATCACTTAATTTTAGATGCATCCACTCCTTTTTGAACTGTTGGGTAAAAATACATCATCTCATTTATAGTAAACAAATATGGATTTACCATATTACCTATTAAACTAATTAAAATGTTTATATTTTAATTTTTCTGGGTCTATTTCCCCTCCCCACCGAAAAAATATCCATTTAATATTGTATCCCCCAAAACCAATAAATTCTTCATTTAATCCCCATTTCATTGGTTAATAATGATTAAATTATATTGTGAATTTTTGAAAATAACGTTGTTGTAATTGGTATTTGTCATTTATGCTTCATTTCTGTTTCAATAACACTTATGTAGTATGTATCGCCTCAATTCTCCACCACAGTTAATTTTCAATAAACCAACAACAAAATATTTAAGGCTATTCGAAGTATTAAAGTTTTTTCCCGTGATTTTATATGAATTTCATCGAGAAAATTGCATTGACACGTAAATATGCCTGGCAGAGGGAGATGATGGTGAAAGGATGTTTATGTGATAGAATTGAAAGTATATTTTATTTAAATAACCATTTTACATCCAATCATTGAGATTTAAACATCAAATACATACAAGCACGTGGGGGACTTTAAAATAGTGGCAAAGGCGTGCGTGTCTGTTGTTGAAATTTAGTGATTTTCTAAAATAATACGAAATAGCTATTGTGTGTAATTTTGGTTATTTTATTCTATATTGTTTGATTGTAGTTGTTGTAGTGTTTTTATTATAGTAGTTGCAGCTGTTGTTGTTGCAGTTATTGTTTGTGTATCGGACATGTGTGAACTGTATGTGAATAGTTGGTTATGGACTTGTGTGTTGTGTTTTTACAGTTGTGAGCAAAATTTCTCCTCTAATTGAGGTCGTTAAAATACCTAATAATATGTTACATTTCAGACTTGACTACCATTTCATATATCTCAACAACTCCTAATAATAGTCTATGGACAAGTTGTGAAAGTTTATTAATATATATTAGTCCACCCTTTCAAAATTATACCACTTTATTTTGTCTAAGAAATACTGTAAAATTAAAAAAAAAATAATAACTAAAAAGGGTTCTTTGTAAGCGGTCCAGCTCACAAACGGCCATCAATAGACTAGAAATATTTTGTTAACCTTTATAAAACATAACATATTTTTACTTTTAAATTTTGAAAATATATTTGAAAATATACTTTTAAATTTTGAAAATATATTAAAAAAATTGTTCTAAAAAACTAGTTCCAGAACAAGTGCAAAGAGAATAACTACAGATTATTAAAGAGCATTGATAACGATGTGGCTATTACTTCAGAAACCAGTTTTCGGAATATTATTGGTTGGTTTTAAAATATTCCCAAAGAGTTTTAAAATAACCAGTTCTTTGTCACTAGATACACTAATTCAATAAAAAGAATATCAGTTCCGAAACTATTTCCTGTACAAAAATTGAACTACAAAAATTAATTGAAGAGTGGAAAGTTAGTAATTTCTTATTAAAAACCAAAATTATTAATTTTTTTTTTGCAAAATATTTTTTTAAATCATTATCGTGGATTCACTCAATTTTACCGGAATGCAATTTTACAACATAAAGTTTAAGTATAGGCGCAGAGACAGCCAACTTGGGTAAAATTACAGGATTGAAAATTTAGAACACGGGGAAAAGTAGAAAGAATTTTTTATAGTCATTTTCGTTTACGGGAAAATTATTAGGAAACCTTTTTTATATGTTCATGTTGTTGTAACAGGTGGGCTGTAACAGTTGTATCAACCTGGGGAAAAAACTTTCGGTTGATACAACTGTTGCTGAGTTGACAATCTTTGGCCGATTGGGAATCGGGTCGTTCCGGAGAGGAGATTCAATTGTCGTGGGTACGTTTTTATATATAGTTTTTTATATGTACTTGTTAATTATTATTTATGCCCCCAACTGTAAGTGCGTGTGTCTTTCTAATAGTTTGAATTTATTTTTTTTTGTATGTATATAGTTATGTGTATTTAAGTGAATTTCGAGTGTTTAAGCGTTTGTGTTTCGTTAACATTAGTAATTGTATTAAAATGTACCTATAATTCACACATATCCATATAAACCAATACATATATATGTATGTACGTATATACGATAAATACAATTTTACGACCATTTTGGCTTTAGAACTGATTTACATTTATATAAACTCCACAATCTCCGGCTACAAAAAATAAATATTAAAAAAAATGTAATACTAGTTAAACGATTTATGCTAATAAGGTATTTCTCACTCTTTTATGGCTTTTTATACATAATTATTTGTCAACACTTTTTGTGTTTGCATTCCAGAGTTTGTAATAGTGTCATAATAATCACAACTATTACAATTGACTATATAATACATATTTTATAAACTATAAATGGTTCAACTAAATATAATGGCACTTTAGTTGTATGACTTAATTTGGTTTGAAAATTTCGAAAAACAGTTTATGAAGTTTATTTAAATCCATTGAAATGCTTTATTTACTAAATAAATATGGTATGACCGTGATAAATTTATTATTTAGATGTATTATAAAAAACATAACATTTTTTGTGGACGGATATGGTGGACGCTAATGGCACTCTACATAAAATCTATTATGTAGAAAAATTTTCTTTTGGACATAAAGTAGTGTAGTCGGTCGCTTTTTAAAAATGAACACTATTTGAACTGCCTGAACATTTTTAAGAATATTTGTTTTACAACAGTTAAGCACTCATAAATTTCCCTTCTTGAAGAACATTTCGAACAAATCAATAATGTTTTCTTTCAACAATAAATAAGTTAAACAAAATGTAATAACTTTATTTGCAAGTCAATAAAAGAATAAGAACAAGATAACAGCCCTGGGATATATTCCAAAAACTTTATAATAAACCATAAAAAAATGTTACTGAATGAGTAAAAAAAACAAGTTTTTAAGTTTTCATTTTTCTTATCTAAATAAAGAATATTTTAAAAGTAACAGATATATTTACAGATTTCTGGAATAAATAAACATAAACAATATAGAAAAATATCGAATACCAACTGTCGAAATATCATCTTTAATGTTGAATATGTATGTATGTTTAAAGTTTTATTGAGTTGTGGGATTTTTATATATACAATATATATATTTATCTGTTCCCTACATAAATTTTATCAGGTGATATGTGTTGTAGATTTTGTAAAACTTTAATTTTAAGCAAATTACGTAAATTTTGATTATAAACATGGATTTTTCGAATAATTTGAAATTATTTACTATTTGTCATTACTTAAAAAAATCATATCAAAGCTGTTTGCACAGGAAATTATAGTCGGCCTTGACCATATGATACGCTACACCATGACACGTTGCTTCTTTATAAGTTTTACAAGTGCTACTTGGGGGTGCAGTTGTATAGGAGATAGATAAAATAAAGCAATAATTATAACTATTTTCAAAAGGCTTCGTGTTTAACTTAAGGTTTTAAATGAACTAACAGACGAACGGATAGAGTATATTCGACTTATGGTGGATATAGGACCAATATGATTGTACTTAACAAAAGTCGACACAAAACCAATAAAAGACATTAAAAATATCTCCAAGTTTTGTCTTAAATCATGCACTTTATTTCTCAGTCTCACATCTTGAAAGCCGTTCGGAAGTTTTGTTCACTCTCTGAGGCAATTTGTTACAATGAACAAAAATTGTGAACATTTAAAAACATTTCCATATTTTCATTTAATTTAAATTCTGAAATAGCACTGATTTTATTTACGACCTCTGTACGTATACTTGTTAATAAATTATTGGTATTGCAAATATTAAGTATACGCCTTGAGTAATGCTTTAATAAGTTAAAAATCGGGTTTTTATTTTTTTTTACGATTTTGAACTTGATTTTATATGTTCACAATGTTCTTCTTTTTTTAAGATTTTGATCTTGATTTTATATGTTCACAATGATTTGTTCAAAATTCCTAATGGGGTGCATGTTATGAGCCAGAGAAAATTATCACTTATTTCCAAAAGTGATACCGAGGCCCCAAAATTTTGAAAACCCATAAAAAGTACGTGACTTTATTTAAACTAGGAAGTTTCAGGAGATACTTTTAAATTAGTTTAAAGGAAAGTTTTTAGTTTTCCCTCTTCCCAAAATAAAATTAAATTTTCTTTAACTTTTACTTAAAAATAATGCTGGGAATAATATTTTTCCCATTACATTCATTAGGAAAAACTGCAAGGCTTAAAAACTATGTAGAATCTTTACAGTACAAAATTGTATATTGTTATACATTTTCTCAAACCAGTTGAAAGAATTATTAATTTTCATAACTAGCGTAGTGTAATAAAGAATGTAAATATAAATCGCATAACAACACACTTCTATGTATGCTTGTGTGTGCGTGTACTGGAATAAACTTCATTGCAAAAATACAAAGAGAATAATCCTGCAACTTTTACAACGTGTGTGTAGGCAACAAAATAACAAAAAACCTTCACTGCAATTTAATGCAATGCAGTGAATATCCCAGCAAACATTTTTAATTACATATGTATGTAACTTATTAGCAAAATAACTTTCCAAACTTGTCAAAGTAACCAATTAGAAAGAAAAACTGCTAGTTGTTTAAAACTCTTAATTTGATGGTGAAAAATATGTATTCTCTTCTAACTAGCATCAAGAAGTGACTACCATGATATGACTTCTGCGATGTTGTGCTACACTTTTAAAAGTAAAATGTTTGAAAGGTTTTATTCTTAGCATGTTTGTATATGTATGTGTGTGTGTGTGTAAATTTGCTGTTATTATTTAAAAATCCTTTGTTGCTTTTATTTACGTGATTTTTTCTTTGTTTCCTTCATCGTGTGTAAGCGTGAATTAATAGTCACTAGAGTGGGAATAACTTCTTACTAATTATGCTTTTGATATGTTTTTATTACATCAAATATTCCAGTTAAAAATTCCTTTAACTATAAAAGGGGATTTCTTGCCAACCAACCATCCAACCAGTCAGCCATGGCCTACGCACAGTGTTTATTGTATGGAACATAAATAAATAAAAATAGTTATAAGCCAAAATTCGTTCGTATTTTCAGTATGCATAACATGATTCTAGGTATTTATTTTTATTAAGTAAGAAACAAACATTGTTTACATGAACAGACTATTGGATGATTATCGGTTACATCAGAATTTTATCGGAAGGCATTGCTATCCTTTGAGTATTACAACATGTAAGAATTTTAAATACATTTAGTTTAAACCAAAGCACTGTGCTTTATAAATAGGCATTTACGTTAACTCCTACAAAGGCTGATGCAGTCTAGTCCTTTGGGTATATGTATATGTAAATAAATATTAGTTTGAATGTAGAAGTTGCCAATTTTAGCTTTATTAGGCTGCCATAAGACAAACGTTAATAAAGTAACTTCATGAACGACAACAGTATAGCAAGCCTGCAGTCTTTTTAAGACAACAAAAATAAAATTTAAGTTATATGAAGGTGATGTATAAATATTTAGTTTAAAAGTCGCACTCGCTTCTGTGTTAGAAACAATATTGACTTTGCGCTACTTTAAAGTATTTATTTTAATTTCTCATAATTTTTGAGCAGAAATGCATACATAATTATAAGATAGAAATTTACAAATTGAAGGAAACAGAAGGAATGTAATTGCAGTTACAATTGGAAAAGTTTTAAGTAGTTCAGTTAAAATTTCTAGCAGTTTTAATTTATAACATCCTACGATTGTCCCAAGATCATGGTTTAAAGTTTACTCATAATGAGGCGCAGGTAACTGCCTTCTTAAGAATTTCATGTTCGATAAAAATAATATATAATATAGGATGGTAGGCAAGATACAATTTTCACGACAAAATTGCCGAGTGTTAAAACTGCGTATTTTGGTCACACAGGGTTTTATTTAAATTAGTGTTAATTTTCAACCTTTGGTCCAAACAAAAACAAAAAGGAAGTTGGGTCACTTGACGCCAAAGAGCTCATAGTTTAGAAAAAGAAAAAATGCAATCTTCACAAATGGATCTCAATAATTTTCTACAAGAAAGTAGACGGACATTTGATATTAAACATATCGACATCATCACTTTGGAAAACAACAATTTCATATACATATTATTTAAATTAAGCAAAAATATATTCTCTGCTTAAACAATGTATTCTCACTGCGATACTTAGCATATAATTATAATATCGCTTTTATGTGAGTCTATTCCTAAAGGTGTAAGCGTGAGTTTGTGTTTCAGTGCATAGATGTGTATTTTAAATGCTTATTAATATTGTAATTAGTGATGTGAGCTTACACAACAATTACATTGTCGTAATATTGTCCAATATTGGCGTACGCACACACACTCATTCATGCAAAGTTATTTTAAATACTTTTATATGTATTAGATGACAACACTGTACTTGGTGGACATAAATTTACACATTTTTAAATTTTTCCTGAGTAAATGTATTCTGATAAGTTTCATTGAAAATAAATTATGGCGATGTCAATTATTATTTGATTATCGATTGATAGAACAACTTTAGATATGCTCTAAAAACTGCAGGGTTATTTATCGTTTACTCAAACATACACACATGTATAAATTACACGTTATTTTCAACACTATTGCCAGTAGATGGTCAAATTTAATGATTTGATAAAATGACATAAATTTTTGTACTTAATTATATATTTAGCTAGATGTTTGATTAAGTGGCGATATAATTTTCAGAGAAAAACGTGTGTGCGTGCTATCATTATGTCGATACCTAGTAATTTATATGTAAGCGTGAGCGTTAGAATACACAGGCGTACATATATGTATGTATGTATTTTATCGTAAATTTTAAAGCTAATTAGAGGAATTTAATTGCTATAATTAAGTATTGCATTTATTAGGTTTAAGTATTTTTAAACTTTCAAGTTTAAACTATTTTAGCTGTACAATAAGGATTTTTTTAGATTTAGTAGAAAAAGTAATTAAAAAACTTAAGTTAAATAACTTTTTGTAACCTGCATTATCATTGAAAAAGTATATATGTCGATTATTCTATTTACAGTTGAAGAATACATTTTGGGATACAAATTTTCTAAAACTCTTTCAGAAAAGCTTTTGAAAAGATTTAAAATTTGTTCATAAATAAGAGAGATATAAGCAAAATTTCAAAATAAATCATGAGAAAGCTGTAAAGCAAGAAATTATAGTCGGATATGGCCAACCATTTTGTAAGTATGTCTTAAATGTGTATTATTTTCAATAATAAAAAATTTATTTTTAATTTCCTCTTTATTTCGATACTTTTTAATTAAACCCCGATTTTTCGAAGAGGTTATATTCTGGATACAAAATATTGAAGATATTTTGATGAAAATTGGATAATTTGTATTTCTTGATCTGGGACTATTGAAAAATCGGTATTTTATTTCATCAAACCCCTATAAAAGCTCATAACTGCCAATTTTTATTATTTTCGGACCTGTACTGACACGATCTTCATTTAAAAAAATAGGTATGAATGTCCGACTATATGATCCGCTGCACAAGTAAGAATGTTGAAAATGTTTCCCATTTAAAAAAATAAAGCATTCCATATGCTTTTTAAACTGATTCCGGAATAATTTTAAATATTTTTGACAAGATGGCTCATACGGGGGTAAGGGTAAATATGGGCATATTCTTATAATTTTCGGTAGAGACAGTTACATTTACCTCAAAGCCATTTATATAGAATTTAGTCGTTTTATTAGAGTTCTTAAGGATATTTTCACCTTCAAGTCATTTTCTGAAAGGGAAGTTTCAAAAATTTCATATAAGGCCCGATCATTACAAAAATCGTCAGTATCATTTAAACTTCTACAAAACTAAGTTTTACTGTTTTTTTTTTTTTTTTTGGGGGGGGGGGGGCAATTTCAATAGCGTTTGTCCTTGGGTCAAAAGAAGAGTATGTATCAAATTTCATCAAATTATTTTGAAACTTTTCATTACTATTATTTCAACGTCCAAATTGATTTATAACATTACGAAGAAAATAAAATTATTAAGGTTAAGATTAACATAAGTTTTTAACTATACACATATATAACATATAACATATATTTTTTAACTATACACATAACTTGTGTCAAATGGTAGGAATTGAACTTTATCCCAATTCCATTATGATTAGTCAATTGATTTATAAAGTAAGGCATTGCTTACACAGGAAAAACTTAAAATGTGTTTTAATAATCAAAATAATAGGCATGCAGTGGCAAAAGATGTGGTACGTTTATATATATGTATACATACATATGAATGTGTTAGTAACACATTGTTTAGTTAATTCACAATTTACGCAAAAACACACAACATATACAAATATATTTACAATTTGAGTGGCATTTTTTTGAGATATTTTATAGGGAGGTTTGGAATTTTATTGAAGAGTATACAAAATTTTAACAAATTTGGACAAATTAATGGATCAAGGTGGATTTCACGTACCATGATTGCGATTTAAAATCTTTTTTCGAAAACGAACTATGTTCATCTAAACTACAATGATCAATTTAGTTAATTTAACAGCAAATGTAAATATATTCATACGAAAATTTTTAAATGATTTTATACACAGGAAAAATTATAATCAGTTTATTTTTAATTAACATGTTTTAATTTTCTTTGTTTTATTTTTAAACAAATTTTTATTTGTCTTAATTATTACGTTTTTTGAAATTGTTTTAAACTTTAGTTAAGTTTTTAATTAAATTTTTTATAAATTCTTGTCTTCTTTTCCATTTTAGATTTAGTTATTTTTTTATTTTTTTATTTTATTTTAGCAATATTTTAATTTTTAAATAGTCAGTAAAATTATAGGCATATAAAATTCAAGTTTCTTGGCAATTTATGAAACACACAATTAAGTGATAATTTCTGTAATTGCTGAACGCATTATTAAAGGTCTAGTATTCCTTCAACGTTGTGTGTAATCGATTAATAATTTTATTCTTTTAATTGCCTTCTTAATTGATTTTTAAATAATATATATATATATAAAAATATATATATATATATATATATATATATATATATATATATATATATATATATTATATATATATATATATATATATATATAATAATATATATATATATATTATATATATATATATATATATATTATTATATATTATATATATATATATATATATATATATATATATATATATAATATATATATATATAATATATATATATATTATTTAAAAATCAATTAAGAAGGCAATTAAAAGAATAAAATTATTAATCGATTACACACAACGTTGAAGGAATACTAGACCTTTAATAATGCGTTCAGCAATTACAGAAATTATCACTTAATTGTGTGTTTCATAAATTGCCAAGAAACTTGAATTTTATATGCCTATAATTTTACTGACTATTTAAAAATTATAAATATTGCTAAAATAAAATAAAAAAATAAAAAAATAAATAAATCTAAAATGGAAAAGAAGACAAGAATTTATAAAAAATTTAATTAAAAACTTAACTAAAGTTTAAAACAATTTCAAAAAACGTAATTATTAAGACAAATAAAAATTTGTTTAAAAATAAAACAAAGAAAATTAAAACATGTTAATTAAAAATAAACTGATTATAATTTTTCCTGTGTATAAAATCATTTAAAAATTTTCGTATGAATATATTTACATTTGCTGTTAAATTAACTAAATTGATCATTGTAGTTTAGATGAACATAGTTAGTTTTCGAAAAAAGATTTTAAATCGCAATCTTGGTACGTGAAATCCACCTTGATCCTTTAATTTGTCCAAATTTGTTAAAATTTTGTATACTCTTCAATAAAATTCCAAACCTCCCTATAAAATATCTCAAAAAAATGCCACTCAAATTGTAAATATATTTGTATATGTTGTGTGTTTTTGCGTAAATTGTAAATTAACTAAACAATGTGTTACTAACACATTCATATGTATGTATACATATATATAAACGTACCACATCTTTTGCCACTGCATGCCTATTTAGTTATTCAAAAAGCCTTAAGAAGTGGCTTGTTTAAGACGAACAACAAGAACCAGGAGCATCAGCAGTAACAGTAGCAGCAGTATTATTAAAAATATTTACATATGCTTAGGTAAGGAGTACGTTACAAAAGTAGAGTAAGAAATTGTAGAGTAAAGTTTAGGTAATGTATGAATTTGACTAATTATAATAACATGGGACAACATGAATTATAACATGAAACTGATTACAACATGCAACAATGATTTTGATACTCATATGATTACAAAAGTGTAATATATACATACATATGCATGCAAATTTGTATAAAGGTGTTGTTTACATTTCTATAACTGTAACCAAAGCACAAAGATGCAGACAGGATGTTGAGTTATAATTGTGAATGAAGCTAATAAGAATTGTTAAGTTAATGAATGATTTTAGAAAAACAAAAATAAATAATAATATAGAAAAGATTAAAAAAGCTTTTTTTAATAAATGGTATGCAGCCGGTTGGGCTTAAGATGACTGTGTAAAATAATTGTATTTGTTTCTACAACCAGCACAAATTTACTCCTAAGTAGCTGATTTTAAAAAAAATATTGTTGACTCTATTTATATTTTAAGTATTTTTTATATAAAGGAGTGAATAAAATATATCCTAATTTGATTGTTTATTTGTTTTGTTGGGCATTTACGCATAAAGGGTTGAAGCATTTCGGGACTTGAATAGATTGTTTTACTTTTGTAAGAATGTTTATTGAAAAAAGTGGCGGCTATATCAATATTATACCTTAAAGTACTTTTTTGCAATCAGAGAACAATTTTTATTTGAACTATGTGATTGCAGAAACCATTTATTATGACTGAAACAAACATGATATGATTGTCGCAATTTTTTTTGTGTTTATGGATGCTATTGTAACACCGTACAGCAGTCATTTTCACACATGAAAAAATCTATGTGTACAGGAAGCAATGGACAATTAGTATTAACTCTGTGTTATCTAAAGAACCTTAAAGTTTAAAGGACATGCGATGTCCTTTAAACTTAAAAAATAATTTGGTATTAATATTAATATCAAATATAGCTGAGAACTCTGATTCAAAATAGTTTTATTTATTTTAATTCATCAGGATTGAAAAAGAAAATGGAGGCTTAAAGAAAATTTTTAACAAAAAAGTAGATAAACATTTTTGATTCAAAATTGAGGCCTTTTTAAATTTAATTTCTATTAAGATTTTTTGTCTAAAATTTTCAAATAAATAATATAGATAAAATGAATAGAGTCTTAGCTTTCATTTCATATTAATAAGAGCATCATACAACACATATAAATGCTTAAAATATTCGTTTGAAATTGTAAGTCCTTTATACGTTGAAGTCCATTTATATAGCCACAAGAGCTTATTACAAAATTTATTATTTGTTAGGATATTATTTGCAATTACAAAAATCATTTAAGATCTAAAATAAATTTATAAAATTTTCTGTTACGGTCAAATATCAAATTGGTGGGTTAAACAACACATTTTTATTGTAATTTTTGGGATCAGTTTTGAAACTTTTAAAAATTTCTTCTTAGGCGTATGTTATTGCAAATACATACGAAAAATAGGAAATTAAATAAAGCGGCTTTGTAAAGCAATGAAATAAATTAAAAATACGTGTGTTTGTCATTATTTATAGAAACGATTGGAAAACTCAAGTACATACCTTCCCCACACAACAATTCTAAGAATTTCAATTTAATTTAATTAACACACAATGCACTTTCAATACAATAAGATATAAAATCTTCTTTTTCAATAATCTTATTTATCTTTAAGTTTCAACTTTAAACTCTTTTAAAATCAGCGTTTACTTCAAACGTTGAAATTTACAATTTAATGTTACATTGTGATTCCCCAATGATTCTGCCACACAAACAGAAACAATATTTGAAGTTGCAACTTCCAACAAATACGCGTTTCCCTAATCTGTATGCAATTTTTGCATCTGTAGTGTACGCAATTTTATCGACATATTTATTGCAACGTTTTTTTTTTCATCATACGTTCTAACTAAGAACGTGTGTTTGTATGTGTATGTTTCGGCAGCTTTTATTGTTAATATGGTAAGAGGTTGAGGATGTAGGTATGTATGTATTTGTGCTTGTTACTTATGAAGCGCAAATCATTCTCAAAGGAGCCGAATCAAAAGGAATAAAAAACAACAAAAGGAATAGAAGTAGATGCGAAATAATCAAAAGACATCAACTCTTATACATACGCACTTATATTACATATTAGTGCGGTTCCTTGGATATTGTTCGGTAGAGGAAATTCTTGACTTTAATCAGATTTTTTCTAACATTTTATAGCAAACCACTCAATTTAAGTTATGCATAACTTTTGGAAACTGTACAGCTATAAGGAACATGTTAAAATGTTACAATAATTGCATGGATGATCCACCTTAATACTTATACACCCATAATTTGGTTGAGTGTGTCAGTGTTCATGTAATTGTTGTTTATCATATTTTTATATTTACGTGCAATAGAGAGTGCGTGTGTGTGTGTCTCCATGCGTTTCCTTTATTTGTTTGTTAATGTTTCATGTTCTAAGGCAAATAAGACATACAGAGGCAAATAAAATAAGAAAAAAAAGAGAGGGGAGAAACACATAAATTCACAAGTGTATAAATATGCAATTTTTTTTCTAAATCGTTGCAATCTTTTGTTGTTGTTTTTGCTGTTGTCGTTGTATTTACACGTATTCAAACGAATAACATACGCATAGATTTATTTCGTTTGAAGTCATCAGTCTTTTCATAATTTTTTTATGATTTTGACGCTGACGACAAATAACATCAATGACAAGTAAACATAAATGTCTCTTCATATGAATATTAAAAATATTTACATATATACATATGTAAAAAGATATAGAAAAAAACCATTCATTTAGTTTTAAACTTATTCGTAAAGATATAAAACTGTTGTTGTAAGTATGTATGTATATAGTGGAGTTTAATTCATGTAATCACACAAATGTTTCTTCATATTTCTATGTATAGAGGCGGCAAATTTATGCTTTTATCATTTAACCAACTTACTACTATAGTTCTAGCTATACACTCTTACGTATATACATATGTATATCCTTTTCCTACCCATTTTGCTGAACTTCTACTCCTCCTCTTTGTATTGTTGCGTGAGAACGTGTTTAGCATTTATTTTCGTTTTCCGTAACATCAGTAGCGACATTTCATCTATTTTAACGCATCATGTCAATTCCGGAAGTCAATTTTCACATATTATCCATCACACACACACTATTACATACATATACTGTCACTTAAGCTAGCTTATAGTTATTTTAGTGTCATTTATGTACATATATCGACTTGCCCCATGTATAGTTAATGCAATTTAAAAGGAAAAATTCAATTACTACTTAAGGTTACAATGCCACACCACGTTGCATGATTGTAATATTAATATGGTATTATATTGTATATTAAATCCCATTATTATCATCTTAAATCTGCAATAAAAGGAAATATTTAACTTTTTTAAGAATTAATTTTACTGTTGTAAAAGAACAATATTATTATTATTTTTTTTTTTGTGGAACAGATTTAAAACCGTACAACTGAGGTTTAAACTGTATCTATATTTGCGATTTTTCACGTCAAGCGTTACATGATTTTCATACTTTCTTTGCATTCTTCTCTTAAGTTACATACGACGTGTTTTTACGCATAAATTAATTTATAATTTGCTTTCTCTGCGGCTTTTATTTATTTTATTGCCATTTAACTCGTTTCAATAAATTTTACTTTGGTACATTCATATTCAAAATATTTTTTTGTCAAAATCGATCTAAGCTGATTTTAGTGCATCGCTTGTGACCCTTACAAAAGTAGAAAGTAAATCTATTTTGAACATTCTACTTGAAAAAAAGTCCTATGTTTTGTACTTGTAACTTGCAGCATACAAATATATTTATTCTACCTTTTTAAAAGACGCGTAGAATAAAAAAAGCGTAAAATGCGCAGTGGCTATGCCCGTCTATCTGTCTGTCTATTTGTTGAAATTATTTCTAGATGACACCAAATATTTTTGAGATCTAAATCTTCAATAATTCTCCCAGTTATGCTTTTTAAAAGTTTCCAGTTAAAAATTAACAAAATCGGTCCATAAATAGGATATAAGTATCCGAGTAATCCGAGACTACCTCTGAAAATATGTTTATTCTAGATCTTTATAGATAGCGAAGTTGATTGATCTATGTCCTTCTGTCTATATGTTTTTGTGATTTAAACCTTTAAAAATTTGTCCAGACATGCCTATGAGAAGTTTCTTATTGAAAATTATAAAAATAAATAACTGAAATATGTGCAAGTTATTAATTTTTTATATGTGCAAATTATTTATTTTTCTAAAAAAGTATATATCTTCTTGATCCTTGAAGAGATCTCTTTTCATTAATCTATGTATATCCATCTGCTTGTACGCGTATTTGTCTGTATGTTTTTTTAATAAGTTTTTAAATATCTTCGAATCTTTAATAATTAATGAAACCTGCCTTGCAAAAATGGTTCTGTTGAAAATCAGCTAAAACGGTTTACAATTAACTGAGTTGAGATCAAAACTCTGAGACTACCGCCAAAAATGTGTTCACCAAATTATAAATAAAAACAACAATAACAACGAGATTATATTTGTGTAATACAGTTGATTTTTTTAGATAGGTAATGTATGTTCCCAGTACAGACAGACGGACAATGAATTTCATTTATGTCTAACAAACTTGCAACATTAGTTTGCCTTTCTTCATGGATGTACTCTTTGTAAACGAGGGTGAACACAATCGTCACTGAATTTTTTTCTTTTTAATTTAATAATTAGTGTAGATTGTGCAGGATCAGATGCTCATATTTTTTTTTTCTTAAAATATCATTGAATTTTGAATTCAACATAAAAATATGAATTTAATATTTAACTTTTTATTAAATTGCTGTAGTATATTTTAATTTGTTTTCTTTATTCAATTAAATAAAATAAAAATTTTTACTGTCAATTAAAAAATTTATCACACAAACTTTAAATATATGAACAATATGTTTGTAAGAAAAAATATATTAAAAAAATATATGTAAGTTATACTATTGAGATTTTATTAAAAATTCAAATCGCTTGATAAGTAAAGGACATTTTACAGGATAAATTTGAAGCTTTAGTTGATATTTGTATAAAGTTTTTAAAACTTATTTTGTTTTCTCAAACAACCTTCGTTTAGTATAAATAAACTTTATAAATTTCTTTGTCTATTTGATTCTTTTTTTTTTTCTGTTAACAAGCTGCAATAAGACAAAACAATTCAAACAAGTTTTATTATTACTTACTTTACCATAAGTAAATGAAAAATTTATTAAATATTTTTTAATAATATAATACACTGAAACACATATAAAATGCAAAAAAGAAAATACATACAAGTACTTTGTACACGCAATATGGATACAAAAGTCTCATATAAAACAATAATTTTATATGAATAAAAATGAATATAGTTGTATGTATGTGCGGGTATGGAAATTTTACCCAGCAAAATATGCTAAATAGTGATTTTTTAAAACAACATCTCTAGAATGTAAAATAACAGTTTAAATTATTAAGAGTAAAACTCGTCACTACTTAATTTTTTTTACATAATATCCACTCATTCTATTATAAATATTCAGACTTCAGTTTTTCCTATTAGCTATGTTAATAATGACTTGATTTTTTGGTTCCTTACAACTCCTTTAGGGACCAACTTCGTTTTCTATCACAAAATGTTTTGCTGGGTTCTACTTTTTCATCAACAGCTAAAGTGCAGATTTATTATTATTTTTTTTTATAAATTCACAAAGCAAAAAGTTCAAAAGTTAAAAGAATAATAAACAAGAATATGGAGATCTTTTAAAAAAGATTTTGTGTCAATAGTTAAATATATATACACACACACACCTCCCCTTATAGACAAACGCACTTGTAAAAAAATCATATAAACTAAATAAAATAAAAAGAAATATAACTTAAGCTATTAGTAAAATATTATACTTAACCTAAAGCAAATTAAAATTTATATTCATCTCTACAAATCTCACAGAAAGAAGAGACCCTGCAATAAGTGAATACAACTTGAAAAGAAGTATCTAAATTTGTAGTAAATTTTAGGGGCCTCATTTAGTTCACAAACGAAATGACTGTAGAAGAGTGGTTAGCTAGAAGGCATATACCACAAAAACTTAGGAATAAATTTATTAGTTTCCCTATTAAAATCCATGTGCAATAAATAGAGAATCATGTTAATTTGAATGTAATGCTTTTCTATAAAAATTTAATTATCGCCTTTAATATTACAGATACAAAAGAGAAAATTTAAAAGACATGTACTGTACATATGATCGAAAAATCGATTATACCTTTCATCTATCATTTGACGTGACTTTTTCTAATTAGTTAACGATAAACCTTGGGAAGAATGGTTGAAGTCAAATTTATGATAATACCCTGATGGTTTCCTTCTATCTCTTTTATTTTGAATCACTTAAGTAAAGCGTATTAAAAAATATCAAAGACATTTAAGAGAAAGACGCCACATTTTCCTTTTATAAAACTATTGGGTTATTCTAATTTATATTCACGCACAGATATCAATAAGATTTCATATCTACATACATATTCCAACAAGTACATGTATAGTTAGTTGAAGACAAGTGTTCAAAATGACTTTCCTGGGAGAAGCATAAAAAGAAAATTACCAATTGTAAACTTTCCAAACCAGTATATGAAGGAGAAAGTAAGAGTTAGTAAATAAGTTTACCAGCAAAAACTCGGTATTGACTTTCAGCTGTAACTACTGATCTATTAACATACTTTTCAATGACTATTACATAACGTCCTGGCTACATGTAAGCTATTTTATGACGTGTTATTTATAATGTATTAAATAAACACTGTTTTAATGTTTAATTCACATTACTGAGTGACATTACCAATTTGTAATAATGACTAGTTTTAAATCCTTTATATTTTTATGTAGAGCTCTAATAGCTCTATGTATATGATAAAAAGGACACCAATCCAGAAGTATAGCCCTAAGATATTGTCAATTAATGTGAGTGACATTATATGACAAAAAATATACTTTTAGTGGAAATGCCCATATACTGCCTGTGGTGCCTAACTATACTTTTTTGGAAGACTTACATATCCGAGGATCAACGTAAGTCAGTCTATATTACATTTTAGCAAATACTTTGTCAATCTAATTTGTCATTCACTGCCAATTTAGTTGTCATATGTAAAGTTCATAATATTTTACAAATTCTTAGAAAAAAAGAGAATATTGAAATAAAATTGTAAAGAAAAATAATAAAAAATCTTTATTATTTTCTTTTAACACAACTCAAAATGATAAATGGCTACACACTCCCTCCACTCATAAATTTGCAACTACACTTTCGAACATATGCGTGCATAAGATGAGTACAGAATACTTAAGAATGTAATTGTTTGCTACAAACATACACTACATTTGAAGTGTGCGTACATAGTATATGTATATATGTATGTTAGTTTCTTCGTTTACTTGTCGGTCTTCTTATCAAATCCAAAAGAATACAAAATATATATTTATATTAAAATATAGCCATGCCTATAAAGCCAATTTGTGTTTTATTCTTTACGTTCTAGCAATAACAATAAATGCAATAACCGACAAAGGAATCAAGCGGCAACTATAATAACAAAAAAAACTTAAAAAATGAAAATTATATTATGAAGAAATATCTAGATGACATTAAAGTCATAAAATCACTTGTGAAACTCGTTTTGTAGAAAATTAAGAAAATGAAGAAAATTGCAATATACAAACGAGACACGCATATGCTTGTTTACTCATACACACGCTTACACACCGATTACTCCTTAAGACAATTTTGAAGAGAAAACAGCACTATATACATCCAAAAATTGTTTATACTTTCTAGTTTGTTTCATCTTTTACCGATCTTTTGTGTAATACTGTTACACATTAAATAGGGTATTTTTTAAATAAATAAATGTGGTTTTTATTAGGTTGGGCTTAGAGAAACCTTTACTATATGCATATTATTCTCTTTGTTTTTCTGATTATTTAGTAGTTTGATCAGTTAGAAAGAGCCTTTAATGAAGGGAATAGAGAAAATTATTTTTATACAAACACATTATGTGGATAACTCTTTAATCTTGAAGTTAAAGATTTAAACTGTTGTTGTTGGCTTATAATACTTCATAGTTCAGAGAGTCATTAATCTACAGGGATAGTATATTGGGATTGCTCTGATACATGTAACGCACCAATTCAGAGGAAAAGAATGTCCGTTCGGCGCTGTTCGCGAGACAACTGCGTTGGTGTTATGCAACAGGATGGATGAGTGGAATATACATATCTGTTCATAATAGATTTAATACATTACTCATTTGATAGAAGTAGTGCTTTTGCATCTGGGAAGTTAAGCAAGATGAAAGCAATTTTCAGATATCAGATAACACAAGCACTTGAACCAAAACCACGTAAAGAACTTCGACATCATTCTGAGTACTATTGTTAATGTACACCTTGTAATTGAATTACATTTACATATTAATGTAAATTAATGAAATTTGATGCCAGATACAAATCGGTCCGAAATTCCAACCTTGCTATCATACCTCTTAATGTCCCATACAAATCCTTCGATATTATAACTATTTAGATATACTAGTATCTTCGCAAAAAAAGACACAACTATGCTATGACACTATTCACTTTAAACTGCTAGTGTTGCCCTGAAAATTTTAATAAAATTTAATTTTGTTGAAATTTTTACCAATGATCTTGATCATGATCTTAAATTTACCCACAACAGAACACGACGATTTAATATTATTTTAATGAAAACTTTTAACAAAGTACAAATTTCTTTCATTCAACAAATCCTTAAACAACAAATTTAAAAAAATATTAAACCCTATATAAATGATAACGAGTGTAATGAAATTAAATGTGTATTAAAGATAAGATCTTTAACGTACTTTGTGGTCGGTTTATTTTTCAACAACAGGAATTTAAAAACGTTTATGACAAAATACTCTATTGCTTTATAACTACTTATGTCCTGACTACTTATAATGTAATAAACCTTGTTGTATTAGGTATTTTATTTATTATTATACACACATAAACATAGACACCTACATAACCGTAAGTAAACCACATGTACATACATATTAAAACAGGTACCCAGTAGTTTTGAAAGAAGCATAAGTTTAATATTTTTCTTTTTCATTTTGTTGAAATATTATATATGTATGTATCCAGCCAGCTGTTATTGTATAAACTACTTGTCTGTATTGTACCTATAAATGTGATGTATTGTAGAGTCAATTGCCAATTTTTTAAGTAAAACTAATTTTATTACCTTAGATAGGATGTAACATTACGAACTGCGGGGAACTTACAAAATACAAACTTTTGAAGTCATGTATGAAAATATACCACACATTTTCGTAGTCGTAGTAGTACATGTGTTGTAAATCAATGTATCGGTCTGTAAGAATGTGACTCTTTTGGAGAATAAAGTTTTCATCTCGCTGACAAGATGATGTATAAATTTCAATACTAACCACACACACTCACAAGTATAAACAAAACACACTCTTATATTTAGATAGTTGCACAGACATGCAATTCAACACATAGATTATAGAGAAGTAGTTGCAACAGATACATGTATTGCAACACTACATACAAAATATTTATATTTTGGCTTCAAAAAGGAAGCAACACTTTAACTTTTTTCATTTTTGTTAAAATTTTTTTCTTTTTTTTGTGAAAAAGTTTAACTTTTGATAAAACCACAAAACAAATTGGTCATATATACATATTTAGTATGTACTTATGTGTATTCTATACATATATGTATATAAACTAATGTGCTAAGAAATTTATACAAAATTCAGATAGTGATGATAGATTTCATATCAAACTATATTCTGTAAATGACTGCCTATGAGCTTGTATGTCTTTGAATTTTTCATTTAATAAAAGAGACATTTTATTTAAAAATTATCATTGCTTTCTATTTTTGAACAATAATTTTTCTTTACCTCTCTTACATGCAATTTACATCATCATTAAATTAGTAAATTATACTTGTATTAGAAAAGTAGTTGATATATCTACTAAAAAAAAATAAGTAGGAATAATATATACGTCTGTGTCGAATCGTATATACCCTTCAAAATAGTGTATTTATTTTTTTAATTGTTTTCAAATTTGAATTTTTATTTTTTAATTTTTCCACATTTTTATAAAAAAAAATTTCATCCCTGGTTTTAGCCATTACGTAGTTGTATGCAAGCGTTAACTTATTGTCTATAACTAGGTTGAATTATGTAATGATAAAAATGTTTAAATGTATTTTCATCGGTGCTTTCGGAATTTTGCTTATATCATCGTTACATATGTGGATTAAAGGTCAGATAGACGGACTTAACCAACTCGTACATTTTATTTAGTTAAATTGACTCAGATATCTATAAGGATTTGGAATAAATATATGTATTTCGGATTTGTGTGTTTAATTATGGAAATTTGTTATACAGTTCATGATTTTAGGAACATCTTACAAGACTTTAGTAATATCATTATAGGAATTTAAGAACATTCTTTCAAAGAGGCTTTAATTGCAAAATGTACATGACTCTGAAAACTTTTCTTTGTTAAGGAATTCTTCTACCGACAAACTCTTGCTTGAATCTTGAAATTTTCATTCACTATGATAAATCTAGATAATTGTAAATTAAAAAATATGAATATTATTAGATATTAATTATTATGGACCATCATTTAAAAGATATTGTTTTAAGATAATTAAGGATTTATTTGATTTGTGTTTGTTACAAAAATGAGCACAAACTTATAATACCTTCTAAGGTGTGACACATTATTCATGAACATTTATAAATAATTAAGAATTGTGGTTTTATAAATTTAGACAATTATAATAGAATATCACACAGCAAAGAATTAATTACTAATGTATGGCTTAAAAAGTTGAGTTATTATGTTGCTTTCATCGCAATCGATTCAAAATCCAATAGAATAACTTTTAAAAACATTTTATTTACTTTAATCAAGCCAATCAATAACACATGTCTTTTTTTTTTTTTTTTGTTCACAATACTTTGGACAACACCTTTATTGTTAGTAAAACCACAAGTTAATAATATTTATTATACTGTTCGTACATGTCAATCCTACTAATCCATTTTAAATGTTTTATAATGGGCCAAACTAAAACATATGTATGTACATTTTTGGCTTATATCAGTAATTTATGACAAAATGTACAAATTTTTAGATAAAATGTTATTAAAACAAAATATTCTTTTACATGATATTTTAGGTATATTTTAGGTTATGTTTAAAAATGTTTACCTTTAAAATGTTAATAAATATTTGATTTTTACCTGTAAAGAAATGAAAAAATATTTAAGTATTATTACAACATAAAGAAATGCACCTAAAATTATTTAAAAATGTTATAAATTACTACCCTTGTCACTGTAAAGAAACTTAAAGAATAAGTTTATTTCTTTCAACAAGATTTTCTTATTATAAATTAAGTATGTATTAAAATTCATTAAAAAATATATGTATTTGAATGTGATAGGATGTGAAACCAGTTTACGTATAATTGATATTATAATTGTGATAGTTAGTTATAACTTATACGTACTGAAGCAATTACAGTTTTATTAGCGGAAACATTTTCTGATTTCTTTCTAATAGTTCCGAAACTTCTTTAAAGTAATAAAATAATTTTTTTAGTTTTATGAAAATTTTGATTTTAAAAGCAAAACTGAAATTTATGTTTTTTTTTTAAAATCATACCTATTTGAAATTAAATTACAAATCTAACAAGTATGAATGTATTGTCGGACATAGCCGACCTTATGATACCCTACTCTAGTCAAATGTTAAAAATAAGGATTATTAAAAAAAGGCATTTGATTTGTTTTTTAACTTTATTCCGGAACATTTATTTTACTCATTTTTGGCAAAAAAAAAGAGATTTTTTACAAGAAAGCTCAAAATTTAAAAGTGTTATTAATGTTCATTGGTTAATTTTGACCTTTAAGTCAATTTATGAAGGGAGGGAAAAATCGGTATGTCATTAAAAGTTCTATAAAGTCGACTTTTGTTGGCATTATAGAACATTTAACTTAATTATTGGTATACTTTAAGGTATGTTTGGTATGTTATAATCATCAACACAAACCCAATATACCCTTCCCACTTAAGTATTGAAGGGTATAAAAATCTGTAAAAATTGAATTTGTATTTTTTTTATTCTCCCCAAAATTTATTTTCAGAGCTATATTGTGGTTTTGATTTCAAAAAGAAAATCTATATTAACTAACTACTTAATAGGACTGTGTTTATTTTTATGTGTTTTCATTGTCACTTTTAAACATTCTATTCCGCTTTAATATCTTTCAATTTGAAATCTTTCAAATTAAATTTTATACACACACGATTATTTTTATGCTTTTTAATAAAATACAAAAATTTTAAAGGAGTAAAAAAATAATTCAATTTAATTATTTTGTCTTGTAAAAAAACGTATATTAGTCTGAATACTTTGCAAGTCATTCTCTGCAACATAATAGTAAAAATTCTAGAAAAAGTAAGCACTCAGTGTGGATACATGTAAGTGTATATAAAACTGTCATTACTACTATCATGTACAACAAATCTTTATTGTAATTAGTTTAGATATTTAGTACAGAAAACTTTAACAGCACTTAAACGCACATACACACACACACACACACTCTGCAACTTAAATTTACACATATATGAAATATTTTTCTATAAACTTCTATGCTCGTAATATAACCTAGAAAATTGATGTGGATGGACAATCATAAAAAATGGTGGTAAAATACCATAAAAAGTGTTGGACTTAATTTTAAATTTTATACTTGCTGTTTTATTAACTGGACACATACTCAGATACAATAACGGAACTTAAGTAACAGCGACAGTAAGAAAATCATCTGTATTTTTAGTAGCTGCTGCTACTGCAGTTATTGTTTTGTTGTTGTTGTTGCAAGCAATAAAGAATAAAAATCGAATGGGGTAAGTAAATAAGACAATGAAGCAACAAGAATATTAACAAGAACAAAAAAAAACTACATGGAAACATTTACACCTACATACAAAGCCATAAACATATATGTGTGTGACCACTATAACGGGGAATATATAACACAGTAATAGAGAATATCACAAATTATTAAAACTAAATTTTTGAAATTTTTCTAAATTTTCTCTTTTGAAACTAATTGAAATCGGTTTAAGTCTTTCTATATTGTTTAGGGCGTTTTCAAGCCTTAATTTGGAAACCTAGTTGTAGGGCATCACTTAGTCACTTTGGGTTGATAACTATTTCATACATTTGTTTTTATATATATTTTCATATATGTATTTGTATTTATACGTATGAGGTATAATCAGTTGATGTGTGTTTGTGTTTACCTTATAGGAGCTGTAAAATGCTGGCAACGACGTTACGTTTTTATGTCTGAAACGTGCAAAATTATACATCGAAGTATTTGTCGTAAAACATGTTACAAACTTAAACTTAAATAAACAAGTTCGTAAATATTTACGAGGGTTGTTAAAATTTTTTTTAATAATTTAAAAGAATAGATACTAGAAGAATATTCATGTCGAGTCTTGCTTCATTTTGTGTGTTCTAATACTTAGAAAATGAATTAAAAACTCTGTAATATCACAACTACTTGATCTAGTTTTGCCCAGTTCTGCCCAAAATCGTGCACTTATTTATGGTCCCCTAAAAATTTGGGGTCTTCGATTCATTTCTGCCATAAATATATAATTTTATCACGCTCATATCTTACAAAACGTTGGGAATTACGCTCTGAGGCAAAGTTATAGATTCTGTCATAAAGAACAACAAAAAGTGAACATACAAAATTAAAATAACGTCATCTATATTTTTTCAATTTAGATTGTGAAATTGCACTGCTTTTATTAATGACACCTGTACGTATACGTGTTAATGATTTATTTAAATTATAAATATTAAGTATACGCATAATTTAGAGAAGCATTTGAAATATATTTAACACGTAAAAAATCTAATTTATAAAAGTTTTTCCTTTATGGCAAGAGCAACAACTTTGCCTAATAGATTAAATCAAAATAACTAATAGCTTAGATGAAATAGACCTGAGAAAATCATATTCTTTATGTATGTTATTGATATATGTTTCATTAATATTTTACCTTCCAAGTCTTTTATTCATAGACTTTAATTCATTTTACGGACATGTTATCCCATAACGTAACCATGAAAACACACCAACAAATATGTGTTCTCTAGTATAGTTTAACAACTGTAGGTAACATTTTTTTGCATGATAAAATAATACCAAACGATAGCACCAATATGCAGATGATGATTGGCATTATTATCTTAGTTAGTAAAAATATATCAGTGTGTCAATCTATGAACATTTGATATTGAGGAAAACCATAAGATAGACAATAAACATATTGCCCATTTACTACATTACTGGCAAAATCCAAAATTTAAGTTTTTTCAACTTAATACTAGAAAATATGTGTCATATTTAATACATTCATTTAGTTTGACCTATTTTCGAAAATGTTTATTATTTTAAGAGCGTCTGTATTCTTTTGCTTTTATCAAAAATCTAAAATCCAGTTTGAGTTTAGTTGAGAAACATATTGACAACTACATTATCTGTTCTGAAGATCTGTTTGATAGTACATAAGATTATCATATGTAGCGGATTTTTGCTTATCTTGGGCCCAAGTAGATCACTTTGTAAGATTGAAAGTAAATAAAGAAATAGTAAAATATAATAAAACATTTTTATGAAATTATTTTTTAAATTAAATTTTTTTATTCATATTTGGGTTGTAGAAAATGAGCGATATGAGCAAAGGGAAATATATGAACATCATGAAAAGTAAAAAAAAAAACAAATTCTGAACAATTATTGTATATGTATGCTTTCCTTTAAATAGTATTATATGTTCCAAGATTTTTTTTCACCAAATAATCTAACTATTTATAATAAAATCCCGTTGCAAGTAAAATTTTTATTTTCCAAACGAAATGTTAAAGGTCAGCACTTGTAAAAAACAATACCAACTATAAAATCCACCTCTAAATTATTTTACACACGAGTACATGTTTATTAAATTTTCACCGTAAATCATATATTAAAATGTTGGTTGCGAGCTAAAAAGTCGTGCAACTCGTATTTACAACACTTTAGCTACTTTTAATACCCTACACAACTATAGGGTGGTGTTATTATACGTTTGTGCTGATGCGTGTAAGATCCAAAATATTGATATTGAAATAGCCGAAGTTTTAGCTCGATTAAAATACGTTGGCCAAAAAGCTAACATATGAAGCTATAACTTCAAAACGGTAAATAATAGAAACAAACTTAGTACCTCAAAACATTAGCTTTGTTTGTAGTTTAAAATTTATATTTAATACATAATTCTTGTCACTTATACGAAAACAGAGTTACAAAAGATTTTGTCTCCAAAAACGTGTCATGGTCGCGTGATAAATGTTGCTAGTAGGTAAATAATTTACATTGTTAAATAATCATAATGTACAAAGATTTGGTATTTCAAAAAGATGTAAAACACAAAAATTGTTTAAAAAAAATAAAAGTTATTAAAAATTCCCCAGGCTATTAATGTGTCTTAGAACACTTGATTAGTAAACGTGGAACAAAAATTTACATAACACTTTTCAAAATTTTTAAAGCATCACCGGGGAGAGTAATGATCAGGCATCATTAGGTTTAGACGTAATTCCTCTATCAGGATATGCCCATAATTAACCCTTTGTAGAAATCTCTTTTTGGTCTATAATAGGTAAACGTATTTCGGAATTAAGGTAAAAACAAATTAAATGCTTTTTATTTAAACATTAATACACATTTTTAACATACTCACTAGTGAAGGGTATAATATGACCGGTCATACCCTACTATACATTCATACTTACATACATTCATACTTATTTATATTCCTTTAGTTTCTTTGGGAGAAATTTCAGAATTTAAACAAAAAATTTAATTACGACAGTTTGGTTAGCATTAAGTTGATTTTGTAGCCGTAAAGTAGTAACAGCAGGAACGACGATATTAAACGTGGCATGAAGTTGTGTACACATTTGAAAATAAAATAAATATATGTTGTAAAACTTTGCAATAACTATTCGTGCTTATTTTATAGAGTAGAAAATTTTCATTCGAATATGAGTTTAGTAGGTTCAATCTTCCAGAATCTATACTAAAATGTTATCAAGACTAATTGCATAAGTAATTCTAATTCGCCTAAGAGCTTACACTAATTATTTGTAATCAATAAATATTTATACATAAAAATTATTCTGTTTTATAGTAAGATTAATAATATCATTAAATGGTTGATTTATACTTGCACACTAAACGTTAAAACATTTTGTCGATCAGTTCATAACAGTAAAAGAATAGCCCGTTTAGAGTTTATTTTATGTAACATTTTTTTAAGGCAACAAGAGGCTCCAACAATATTATGCATAATGACTCAACATAATTTTCCCGCTTACTTTAGCTATTTTTTTCTAAAAATAACTGTAAAAAATAATATATTATGTTTTTAGTGCTTTTGTTACTGACTACATACACACACACATAATGTACATATGTTTTTTTTCTTGTAAAAAACATTATAGTTATGTTAAGGATTTGCAAAATTATTTTATGATGAAATTGAAGTAAGAGGTAATTTTGTATTTAGTATTTGCAAGGACGAATTATTTTGAAACCATTGTACTGTAAAAATATAATTATGGTACATTTAAAATTAGAATTAAAACAAAGCTTAAATTAAGCAGACTAGAAAATATTTCAGTAAAAATTTAATGTTTTGTTATTCTGTTGTAGACTAGGCCTAATTCCAATTTTGTCTGTCCGTCTAAAGATTTTAGGAATTGTAATCTTGGATTATTTTATAACAGAGGTTTATACTGTTTTTTTATTTCATGGAGAAATTAAATTTTTTATTAGTGCCCGTCTATAAATTGTACATGTATATATTATTATTTAATATTCAGGGTAGTTTCAGTTGCATAGTTTTGATATCTTTGATGAAGTTTTAAAATGATCATCGTGAAAACATTCACTTTCCTTTCTCGGGAAGTATTGTCAACATGTACTGAAAGGGTCATGTTTATAAAATTAAGCAGAAAAGTGAGCTGAAAAGCCGCTTTTCACTACTTCTTCATTAGCATTTTAAGTCATTATTTTAACATGTTGATGCCATTGAAAGAAATTACTTCTACGCTCGCTTACAAATAGGGAGTTAAAGAAGTAGTTACCACGCTCGCTTACAAATAGGGACTATAAGAAGTCATTACAAGTAGGGACTTCAAGAAGGTATTATAAATAGGGACTTCAAGAAGGTATTATAAATAGGGACTTCCAGAAGTCATTATAGATAGGAAGGAGGCCCTACTGCGCTTTGAGTATACAGACGGACAAGACTAAACTGAATGTCAAAATTAATGATAGTAGGTATAAATGCGAAATGCTTTTATTCTTCCCTTCAATGACATCAACATTATTTTAATATGGTGATGTCATTGGAGGGAAGTACTTCTACGTTCGCTTACAAATAGGGAGTTAAAGAAGTACTTACCACGCTCGCTTACAAATAGGGACTTTAAGAAGTCATTACAATTAGGGACTTGAAGAAGGTATTATAAATAGGGACTTCAAGAAGGTATTATAAATTGGACTTCCAGAAGTCATTATAGATAGGAAGGGGGCCCTACTGCGCTTTGAGTATACAGACGGACAAGACTAAACTGAATGTTAAAATTAATGATAGTAGGTATAAATGCGAAATGCTCTTATAATATTTGTAAGAATATTATAAACAAATACAAATACAATATTATCTTCAACATATTAAATTGTTATTTAAATAAAGTTGTTTTTCAGCTAATTTTGTTCGCCAGTTTAAGCGCCCAATGGCGGTGGTTTTAATTTAAACAAAAAATGCAAAAGTATAAACAGCTGATGCCAAAAAAATTTAAAAAAATTTATTAATATAAACATTAATATGTTTGATTTATCGGACTAAACAATATATGTTTTCATTTTAAATTTAAGTGTTTATCAATTTTCTTATTACATTTATAATTGTATTCTTCTTTTTTATAAAACATGAATTGTTTTGATAAGACACAGTGACGTGTTGTTGCAACACTGCAACACTCAAAAAGGGGATTAACATCAGAATCAAGTTATTAATGTAATCTGATTATTAATAAGCATTTGATTGCCGCTCTTAGTTAGTTACATAGTTCGTCTAATGTTGTTGCACTTTTGGACTTGACTGTTAAATTGGAAACATGGTAGAAGACTGCAGGATGTAGTGCAAAATTATTGTAGTTGTTGTTTCCTAATATTTTTACCATTTGAAATATTTGACCATATGCGATTTTACATACTTATACATATGAACAGGTGTTTCTGCTTAAATCTGATTTTACTTATATTACTTTAATGTAATTTCACTTTAAAATATCGTGAAATTTGGTATTAATATGTAAAATGGAAAGTTTCTTAATCTTTAACTTTATTTAATATCATAAAGTTTTTTTCAGCCTTTATTTTTATATTGCCAACTTCTATATTGACCATAGCTTAGTACATAGAGAATTAAACACCAAGAATTTATAATAGAATTCAGGAGGTCGTTTAAAACCCTGTATGATGCAGAAGTTCTTAGTTTTTTTCCTCGCCACCATTGCAAAAATTTAAAGTTTATTTATATAGACCTATTTAACTTATTTAATGGTCGAACTAAAAAAATATATGTGTTTTTTTATATTTTTAAACATTAAATGTACACCCTAAGATATAAACTTTATAATTTTTGTCGGCAGAACTTAACATAGACTTTTTTACTGTGTTTTTGTACCTTACTTTTAGTTTTAGTCGATAGTTTGTTGTTAAGATTTTTTACTCTTTTGAGTTCTATTTGCTTTTGGATTTGTATGTGGTGCAGCCTTTTTAGGTTAAGTTACTCGCATAAATAAGTTTAGTTGTTAATGAAAGAGCAGAGAAGGTAGAGAGTAAAAGAGGATTTAGTTTAGTTTTATTAAAAAAAATTGTATTATGTATTAATTTAACTTTATTTAATAGAATAGTAGGTCAAATTTACATATGCAATAGAAAAATATTTATAATTAATAGTTAGCCAATTTGGCTCTTTGTTAAGTTTGATTTACATATGTATATGTAACTGAAGCTATTATCCAAATCGAATAAAATTCAAAAATTTTAAACGTTTTAGTATATCCTTTCGTAATATGATATTTTAGTTTTGAAGCCTATACTTAAACATGTATAAAAAGATTCATTTCAGAATTCCCTTAATCTAGAGAAATTGGAATTGAATTTTAAATTAAATATCCAACCAAAAATTAATAGTATAATACATATGTAGATATTAAATTCTTTAAATATTTTTCTTGAAACTAAAAGTAAAATAGAGTAATAAAATATTTTTTAAATTTTATTTTTTAATAGACCTCTTGAATTTGATTCCAGTTTTGTCTATAGATTCAATAAATGTATTGGTTGGTACGTGATTTCCACAATATACACAAATATTCAAAGTGATAGATGCAAGGACAAAATGCAATCACATTTACAAGTTATTCATGTGTAAAAAAAATATTTTTGGTCAAAAAGAATAACAACTTAACTCGCAAATCATACATTCGAGAAAAGTTACTATTTTAAATATAAAGTGTTTTCATGGATATATATTTTCAAAAAACACTGTTGGGATAACGAGGATTTCTAGATTATTAGTAAAATAATGTAAATTATGTCGATTTAAGCGTTTATTGCTAGTGACCACAGATATATGTAGATATTTATTTGTAAATATGTATATACATAGAATATCTTCATTCTCTTTCAATCTTATTGGAACAAAAGAAAATAAAATTTTGTAAAAAATTGCAGTTTGTTGCGCTACTAGGAGCTTGAGTGTTTTTTTAGTTTTAACATTTTTCATTTTGCATTTTACCGGAAGTTAAGTTTATTCAAAGGTAAATATGTCGAAAACACGTGCTGGTTATTCATGGAATGTTTATTAAGCTTAAGTTTTGCTATTTTCTTCATTTTTTATTATTGAGAATATTTTGGCGTAGTTTGCTTTAATTTTATTTGGTATTTTTGTTCTTTTTTTTTGTGGTGCAGTTTTTTTTGAGTTTTCTTAGAAAAATTATTAAAAGTTTAATTTCAATTGTTTTGAATCATTATTATATGTATTATCTAAGGTTACGGTTAAGTATACTCTGACAAGTGATCGAATTAAGAAGTTCCCTAAATAACTAATTTTTGAAAATTTAGATTAATCTTCTTCTGTTAATGATCAGGAAAATAAAATTCACTTAGTCTTTTTATTTTTTAAATCTTACCTTATTTTGGCTCATAAGTTTATTGCAAAATATTCCAACACATAAAGAAATGATTGCGATGGCAACCAACATTTAAATACCCTGCAATACGTGTAGTCAATGCATCACTTTTATGTAACTACTTGTATATCGAGGTGTATGGAGAAAATATTAGACACTAATATTCCCATCAAAAATTAAAGTTTGGTTTATTCTAAGACATACCAATATAAAGAAAATAATATATCAATTATTTATTTAAAAAATGTCCATATTAAAGTGTAAAAAACTGAAATTTAAAATTTTGTTATAATTTTTTATTCACATACTAATGTTTGATATGACGTTGAAAGTGCTTTTCGAAGACCTTTCATATCATACCAATTTGTAAGAAATGTTAAACAAAAACATACAAATGTCATCAGAGATATTTTTATCCATTGATCCAGTTTAGGTCTAACAAATTTGAGATATAAAAACTATCAGGAAATTTTTCATTATTAGCGAAAACATCAGCAACTACAATATTTGGGATGACCATAATGTGTATAGGTAAACTTGTACTGCAGGGAATCAGTTTTCTTTTCTCATTGATTTAAAATTGACAATGAAAATACGCTATTTTATTCACTTGTGTTCTACATATTTTTTCTCCTTTTTCCAATATTTAGATATTACCTATTTAAATTTTCAAAGGTATTGGAAATTTATATATACATATATTTCACACAATGAAAAGGACTTTTTAAAACTTTGTGATAAAAAAAGGTATAAACTGCATCTCATGTTCATCGTTACTGCATTGATTTTTATGCTGAATTAAATAAGACAACATTGACATATTTAATGCAACTACAGAATGATGTTGCAAAGTAAAGGGATTAAGTGAAACGATTTGAAAAATCAATTTTAATGTATTTCAATTTAAAATCAATTGTGTTGAAAAACGGGGATATGATTAATAATGGATGATAAAAAATAAAATAAAATGTCAGAAATCAGATAATATGTAATCTTAGATTAACTGTTAGATTAAAACAATGTTAAAAATATTTTTTTAATATATGTATTTATTTAATTTGTATGCTTCTTATAAAACAGTAATTCTTTACTTTATTATGTAGACATTTGCTTTTAATGTCTCTGTTTTTGATGCATATTGGCTTCATTTATATTTCAACCGTGCAGTACATCAAAATAATGACATACGTAAAATAAATAAACACAAATACATACACAAAGAATAGTCTAAAAACAATAATTTTATGCTGCAAATTATTGTAGTTCTAATTGTTCGTTATGAATGGTAAGGTAATATACTTTTTATACCCTACATCACTAAACTATTGTAGTTACTATCCGTTTCTGCTGACAGTTGCAATGTAGAACTTTTTAACTTTTTCAAATACCTATCATTTATCTAATTAATAAACATTTATCAAAGGTTTATCGAAAACAGTTAGACTATACCATGGACTATAGATTAAACTATTGGCTGGACTATAGACTAGACTATAGACTAGACTATAGACTAGACTATAGACTAGACTATAGAGTAGACTATAGACTAGACTATAGACTAGACTATAGACTAGACTATAGACTAGACTATAGACTAGACTATAGACTAGACTATAGACTAGACTATAGACTAGACTATAGACTAGACTATAGACTAGACTATAGACTAGACTATAGACTAGACTATAGGCTAGACTATAGACTAGACTATAGAATAGACTATAGACTAGACTATAGACTAGACTATAGACTAGACTATAGACTAGACTATAGACTAGACTATAGATTAGACTATAGACTAGACTATAGACTAGACTATAGACTAGACTATAGACTAGACTATAGACTAGACTATAGACTAGACTATAGACTAGACTATAGACTAGACTATAGACTAGACTATAGACTAGACTACAGACTATACTATAGACTAGACTATAGACTAGACTACAGACTATACTATAGACTAGACTATTGATTAGACTATAGACTAGACTATAGACTAGACTATAGACTAGGAATTGAAATTCAGCATTGCCGAATAAAATTATATTTTTTTCTGATTTTCCTTAATATAACATACGACTGGTGAGTACCACTACATACAGTTGTTTAGTCTTTTAGTGCATTCTTCTACCACTACTAACAAAAAAAAGTCATATAATTATTTAATATAATGCTTTAATTGCTAAAAGGTATTATATATAAATGTTGTTTTTCATTTTTAAATGTTAAAGTATTTTACAATTCTACCTTATAATGATAAAGATTTAAATTTTCACCAAATCCCAAATCAAAAAAAAATCGAACAATGCATTTTATAAAAAATTTATTTTACCGAAATTGTTATTAAAAGCATTTGGGGCTTTCTACAAATATGTGGGGAATGACTTTAAAGTTGCACTTTCATACATTGCTGAACCATACTCATACCAAACTCACCAAACACAACACTACACTTCTTGACGACCCACTGTCTGCACTACTACTTATTTTAGTTATTTGTATGTATATTCTTATATAATACAAGTGCAGACGACTAGAATTTGTACTTGTGTGGTACTTTCTTTTGATTCGGCAAAACTTCAAAAAGTTGCACTGACATATAAACTCAAACATATGGATGTATGTGTAAATGTAGGCTTGTTGTAACTGGAATTAAGACATTATTTGCATTATTCTACTTCTTATTATTCGTCGTCGCTTTTCTTTATGAATTCTTTTTTTAATTTTTCTTGCCTGTCTGTGCCTTATGCGTGTGTGTTTGTTTATTTTCTTTTTTGCCTTCTTTTATTGCCATCTACTAAGAAAATGGTGATACTGATGTTGATGATGATAAAAACCAGTAAGAGCTCCGCACAGGATGAGAATATGTAAGCTTTAGCATAATAAGTACAAAGACAATTTAACGTAAAGATTTTCCATGCACTTGTTTATATCCAACTACACAGACGATGCACAAACTAATGCATTTTGTATAAGTAAAAGCAGAGGGAATATGTTTATGCCTTCGGCTGTCTTCTTCCCGTTTTTTTGTCCAGTTTTTGTTTTCAAATTTAACTGTAAGCTATTATAACAATAACTGTATTTTATGTACATACATATGTGTGTCAGCTAACATTTATTACTAGCACTACCTACTTATTGACAGTGGAGTAAATAAAGCTAGCAACATTACACCAACACAGAAGAAATATTTTTAATAAATAACTGTTCTAAGAAATAGGTATATAACTAATTACTTTGAAAGTGGCTGTTCCTTAAAATTAATGTCCTGAGGTCAATATTTGTTGAGCAGGGTCAAAGGTTAAAAATGTCATATCTTTCTCAAAAGAATTTAAAGTTATGCATAAATATACATATTATATACGTTTTGATAATAAAAATCTAACACAAGATTGAAGAATAAATTGTGCTTGTAAAACAAAAATAAAATAAAATAAAATAAAATAAAAACGAAATATAATTTAAAAAAGTGAATATTAAAAAAGAGTTTTTAGAATTTTTTTAATATTTGAAAATGATTATTGATTTTGTCGTGCTTTAGGAACTTAGCAAACATACATATATAAATAATTGTAAAAACTAATTGACTGTAATTTATTACTTAATGTAATTATTACCCTTAAGCATGCGTAACATTGCTACTTAAATATGTTTAATATAAATAAATTGTATTGAATTTCAGATGAAGAACTTTAAAAAAGATCTAACATTAATACTTTTTAAGGACTTGTCTAAACTTGAGATCTATTATTCTTCCCTGCACTATTGTGTGTCAACTTGCAAACAAATCTTTCTAATGCCGCTCAACAGTACACAGAAATTCAAAAGAAAATAAAAAGTAACACATCTCCCTCAAACTCGCCTTAATACACATAACAATCTCTAAACGCACTGAAATACTTTTGAAATAATTCTGTAAGCATTCAATGCTCTAGGGTGTCATTGTAAATAATTTTATAAATTTTATAATTGTTTCTGTAATTTTGCAACTTTTAAATGGATTCTCAACATTTACACATGAAGACGCACACGCAAACTCATACAGAGAATAAATGCGTCAATACTTTACGGTATTTTATACAGGTAAAATCTTTCTTCTTTTATCCATTGCGTATTGTTAAACGCAAAATCTTTGAAATTATTTTATATGCGAGTATATATGTACATAAGTTTTGTTTATTTATTTACACAAATACATACATACATATATGCATCTACTTTTAACTGTACAAATATATGTAAGTTTTGTTGGTAGAAAAACAAATGAAAGTACATAAATTTATTCATATAATGGTTGTATACATGAGTAAAAATAGAGAAGAGTACTCCAGATTTTTACTATACTATATAGTGGACTAGTGTTTTTAATTTAGTTCTTTAATTTTATACAACAAACGATGCGACACACTGAAATTCTATACAAAATTCATAGGTATGCTTACATGAATGTATGTATTTATGTGTATTAAGCTTGTAAATATGTGTAATTTACTCAATTTTAGATGCGTGTGTATGTAGCTGTATATTACATACATATATGCGTCTAGTATTATGCCTCTAAGGTTATTTTCTTATGCATTTATGATAAGGTGTTACATAAATTTCTATAACTTATTTTTATTTGTAGTCTCCGACATGAAGCTAAGCACTGTAGACTATTTCCAATTTATCATAGAATTTGTAATATAAGCACTTATGTATTTATATATCTCATAAGTATCCAGTACTTCTTAAAGAATTACATTTATAATCACTTTAAAACTAGTACTAAGTAAATTTTCTATGACTTCTAAAAATGCGAAAATATATATATTTTTTTAAATTGAAGATATATTTTTTAGTTTAGTCAGTTTTTGGAGTTAAGAAAATATATTTCGTTGGTTTATATCATATTTATATATTTGTTTTAATATTATTTATAAGTTATAATTTAGCTGTATTCTATAATACTAATTCCTTCCAAGAAAATCAACATAAAAATTACTTCTTGAGAATAACTTCAGAAGAAGTGAATTTGAAATCAAATTAAAATGAAATCCCTCCCATAAGATATTTTGCCAGTTTTAAAATCAGTTCTTTTGGTATTTTTCAATACTTCTATGGAGTAAATTTTACTTATTTTTCTTTACACTTCTAACTTATAGGAGTTATTTATATATGTATATATAAAACAAATCATACTACTTCTTAAGCTGACTTGCTATTGGAACAATCTTTTCTTTAGAAATTTCTTACAAAATGCAGCAGGCTATTCAAAATGCAATTCAATACAGAAAGTTTAATTTTTAAAATAAAGGGTAAATGATATTCTAACACAATCTTAAAGCTTTTGAAAAGGAGAACACCCTTTCGTACAAAAAATAAATAATTAAAGGCGGGAATTACAAGTATGTATTAGGGCTGCCCAAAATGCTAGTTGTCAATGTTTTCGTCGAAGTGTAAATTTTCGTTAATTCTAAGATACCGTGTTTAACATCAATACTTGCTAAGCTGGATCAAATTATAATAAAAAATCTGTTTATGATTTTTCCATAAAATTTTAAAAGAACTATGTATAGTACGAACTAAATTTTAGAATTATACGAAAATTTTTCATTAAAAAAAATTAAAACTTTTTGAATGGGAAAAAAAAACTTTATGATACGTTATTGATATCATATGAATATAGTGACAACAGAACAAAAATATTTACAACCATAGAATCGTGCCAACTTTAATTTTTGGTGGTAACAGCAGTATTTTACTTTTACTTCACACAAACGGACCTCCCCTATATACATTCATATATGCATAAAACTGTTATTAATGCTTTCACTAAAACCAATTATATTTTTCTATTTGTACTCGCTTCGGGTGAAAAGAGGTTAAAAGCATTTATTTTTCTTACAAAATCTTGGCTATAATAATCATAATATCACATTATGCTAGAGAAATTTTTTTTCTAAAGTATCCTTTACTTCACTTAACTTAATAAGTAAGTATACAATAACAAAATATCCCTATAAAACGAAGATACACATGTATGCATGTATATACATTTTATGGTGTTATTGAATAAAAAGAAAAATATATATAGATATATATTTAATGTTAAAACTTGAAATAAAAGGCCAGGCTAGACGGAAATACAGCCAATAAAATGTTACAAAACAAACACATTGATAGTATGGTTAAAGTTGAAAATTCATACATACATAGAGAGAGATGAACAGCAAAATACTGTAGAGAAATCTAGAATTTCTTTGATATAGTTTCTCGAAATTTGACATTGAACATGCCAGAAACCAGAAAGAATTTATTATTTCACTCCTTTAAATATCAATCTTAAATAGATATGTGTGCTAATTTATGCCAAAACATCAGTCAGCAATGAAAAAATACCAAACTGTACACAACATGTACTTAAGTTTTTTTTTTTTTTTTTTTTTTTTCAAAATATTCTTATTGTAACTTATTTTATTTTTATCAAAAACTCTAACTTCATCCGATAATGTTCGTGTTTACAATGTTATTGGCAAAAATCCGATGAAAATGAATTTGTATGTATATTTTAGTACATATTTTTGTATTTTCTTGAATTTAAGCTATTTGCTGTGTTTACTGATTTTAAGCAAATTATTTGTGATAAAAACTTTTGGCGCCAAATAAAAGTTTGAATATTTTTTATATTTTTCTGTTACTACTTTGCCATCACTACAATTTTAGTGAGTGTTTCGTCGAAATATCAAAAAAAAAAAAAAAAAAAACGTTTTAACATTATGAGCCATTTACAGTTGCATTTACAGAAGAAAAATTCATGTACAAAATGGTAAATGGTAGAAGAATTTATAAAATGTATTTTTTTGTAGACAGTGAATGTTTTCAGTCATTTGCCATACTTTTAGACAAGACATTTTTTTAGTGCTGTTTTTCTCTTTATTTTTGGCTTTGTCGATTAGCTAACAAACAGCATACGGAAATCCAAAAAAAATTATTTTTTTATTTGTTGTACTTGCAACCTAAATGCCAAATGAATGCCAATCTTGAAAGTAAGTAGAAGTTATTCCATCTTTAGCTATTAGTTAACTTTGCAAAACAACTGTGTAAAATATTAGAGTTTGTATGTGTATATAACTTAAATTGGAATGCAGTGTCTTAGTTGAACTATCTGGTTTTTGCTATTTATGTTTTAAAACTTTAATGCTCTGAACTAACTAACTAACTAACTAACTAACTAACTAACTAACTAACTAACTAACTAACTAACTAACTAACTAACTAACTAACAAACTAACGAACGAACGAACTAACTAACTAACTAACTAACTAACTTTCAGTTAAACGATAACCAGAGGTAGAGTTAACGGGGCTTAGAGTATTACACATTTGAAAGACTTAATTATACTTCTTGAAACCTTAAAACATATGACTTTAGTTATTTTAATTTTAAAATGATATTAGTGTAGGCTTAATAAACCTACATCTTAAAAAAGAGCATATTTTTCAACTCTTTGATATTACAAAAGTATTTTAAAATTATTTAATTTCCTCGTCATTTCAATAAGAAATCATAAATGTTACGCAGATGTTGAATTAGTTTTTAATGCTTTCTAAGTAGTTAATTGCTTGCCATAAAAACATACATGCTTGATATATTTAGATATGTATAAGAAAAATTTTACAAAACTAATCCTTCCAAGAATCCATACATATGGGCATTTTCAGTTAAAAATTCTACATTGTATATTAGTTTTTCTATTCTTCTTTGAATAAAATATTAACAAATAAAATCATATTTTTGTCTAGGATATAGACAGTTAATTATGCGAGTAGACTTCTCTATGGAAATGTCCATATGTTAAGAATGCTTCCTCCATTAGAATAAACTCTAATGAAAAAAGAACAATTTTATTCTGCTAAAGCTTTTTAGAAACAACAAAATATGTAGTAAAAACATTTTGTGAACTTCTACTCTGACTTATTATTGTCTTTGTAACATTTCATTGTCGTTGATTTGTTTTTGTTTTAGTGTTGCTATTATTTATGCCTTAAATGTATATAGAGCGTAAGAGTATTTTGTTAGACAGACAACTACATGCAAATAAATAACATTGTTACGTGCTACAACCTTGGTTTGTTTTATTGTAATACAACAAAAGTTATGCTAAGTTACTACCATGACTACTTGTGCCACTAAAAAACTACATGGAAACATGGCTTTAAATTCTCTTACAAATATGTACAAACCACATTTGCTTTTTCAAGAGAAATAATATTATTTCATTTAATTTCATCAGTTGAAATAACGTAACTACTCGAAATGAAGATTAATAAATTTTTTTTACACCATAAGTAAATTGCTCTTTTACAGAGTAGGGTAAAGTACGTTTTAAGGTTTCAAAATATTTTTAAATTAATAAAAAAATTCTAGCATAACCAGTTCTATATATAAAAAAATGTCTTCTATGTGGACGTTAACATCACACTCTCCACTAATAGAACGGTTGGAAAACAATAGAAGGTTAGATATATGAATTTCAATATATAAGCGATGCCATGTTCACTATTGATTTTTTAGTTTTTATAATTAGAACTAGTAAACCTTAATTTCTCCCAACTAAGCCATTTTAACGAATAAATCTGTGGTAAAAGTAAAAAATTTACAGAGTTGAGAACGGAGATTTCAAAAATACGAAAACATGATTTTTAGATATCTTGGGATATGTACTTGTTTAGTTTTGCTACAGAAATATTTTAAATTATTTTTTTTTTTTGTTTTTGTAAAAAATCGTGGTGATCTCTTAATATTGTCCTGTTGCAATTTTTTTACTAACATGCAAAAACTGGTCCTAAGCGCCATTAAACGCTGTGTAGAATTTTAATTTTAATTAATTTTAAGAATTTTATTTATATATTTTATTTATATATTTTTTAATTTAAATTTTCTTAATATATTATAAAATCTCATGTAGTTATACGTACGTTCAAATTGACTTCAACTTAAAGTAGGGTATCATATAGTATAGCATATCCTTATATGCTTAAGTATTTTTTATAGTTTTTTATAGACTAAAACAGTTTAACAGTCATCTTGAAATATCATAAACTTTCTTGCTATTTCAGCTAGTCTTTTTTTACCTGTAAAGAAAAAAAGATATTTCTTATTAAATATTATTTAATCAATATTAATTTGTTAAAAAAAAACTCATGGTTCAAAAGTTTAAAGGAACCCGGTAGCGTATGATTTTTATTAGTATCAATTAATATTCATACGCAGTGTAGTTCCTTAAATATCATATATATTTATTGAAAAATTAAGAATTTCTTGATTTTCAAACATATATATATATATATATATAATTATATATAATATATATATATATATATATATATATATATATATATATATATTATATATATATATATATATATATATATATATATATATAACATTTAAAATATCTTCCCTTGACTTATATATTTTCATATTCACTTTTGCTCTTTTAGACTAACCTAACTTTTTACTTCTTATTATCTTCTCGTCTTGTTCATTTATTCCTTTTCCTTGGTTTATGAGTTAAATTGCAAAGATTATATCTTTCAAATTGTTAAGATTATATAATTTTATTAGACTTATTCTTTATATATGTATGTATGTATACACTGCTGTATGGCATGTGCAACAGCACAGAGTTTATATGTTAAAGTTTTTAATACCATGGTGTTGTGGTTGAAGTAAAAGTTGTAAAAGTCAATGTATATGAGAAAAAAAGAAACAAAATGCAAAAGAGATCTGCTTCACACAATTCTGTGGATCAATTAAAATTTAACACATACAGAAAAATAGTAAAAAAAAACTACTTTTATTTGCCTGCAGTAGAATGACTAAAACTTTAAAAGTGTTTTATGTTGGCATAAATAAATTCTTTATAAGACTGTGTTGTAAAGATTTCCATTTTAGCTCTTCGTCTCATTAAATCATATTAAAAACTGTAAGTATATTTTAGTGTGTTTTTTTTCTTGTTGGTAACTTGGCATCATATTCTTAGAAAAGTTTATTTGTAATTTTTTTAATTAAATTTATTTAAATTTGAACTTCATTTAATTTTATATTTCTCAAGTGTTCACAATATAATTTTATTTATTTTCTTTATTCGTAAAAGTATTTTAATTTACTTATTTATTCCATTTTTGTTTTCATTAGTATAATTATTAAATTGTTTTCATATTAAAGTTATGAAGGTCAAGTGTTTTTATATTGTTAATAATAATGAATTTTTTTAAATATATGTATTTGTATTACCATGACAGTAAATATATTTAATTACATCATCCTTTAAATGTGCTTAAACTATATAAATTGTTGACAATACGGTGGGACTGAAGGTGTTTTGTAAACTTTAACCCATAATGTAAAAAGATCTATAAAGCAATATGTATGAATTACCAAGTGTTAAATTGTACAGTAAGTAGTTGTAATTAAAATACAAATACGATTATTCCTTAATTTTGTTGATGTATTACAATTATACTTTAATCGCTATTGATGACATTTAAAAATTTCCAATACGCTTGCTAACTGCTTTTAATTCAGTTTAGTTGTACAAAATTATACAATACAATTACTAATAATTGTAAATGGTTAATGCTAAATAACTCTAGTAAAAAATCGCATTGCAAGTACAATTTGTAAATTTAAAGAGTCATTGTCATTAGTTGATTAATTTAGTCAATAAATGATCAATAATAATTTGAACTTCAAACTGCAATAAACATTTTATGAAAACAATAAAATATTTTTATAAATTTTACCAGCAAAACTCTTAAATTAAATGTTTAACCAAAACTAACGCATTTAGTTCATGCTACTGTGCTGTGCACAAACTTAAACTGTGTCACAGAAAAGCTTATTATAATGGCTGATACTGATAATAAGGAAAATGTTTATATGAAAATCACATAAAATCATTAAAATCACAGACACCAAAGTAAAACAAAACCCAATAAAAAATACCAGTAGAAGGTAGAAGAAAAAAAGGATTTCTCAGTGTCTGTTTAAGTATGTTCATTTTGTGTGAATGAAGAAATTAAAAGCAACAACAGAGTAAAAAATATTAAATTACATTTTCAGAAAATCCCAATGACCGATATTACGGACTTGAAGCCACAACAACCACGAATACTACACCCACATTCCCCTACTTGTTGTTACCTCACACGAGCATATTCAGCCACACAATCACTCATTTGACCATAAAAAAGAACAACAAAATTGGCACAACAGCGAAACGGAACAAAAGTAAGGATGCTGGAAAATGCGGCTTGAGAATGTAAAACGTTACTATGGTCACGAAATGCCGTCATGTGTTAAAGGCTCGCCAGAAAAAAGGGTACCCAGACATTGGTCAACATTTGAGCACTTTAATTTCAAAAGAATACACGAAAACAGAACGGATACGTGAAAAAAACACAAGCATCGAGCGTAAAGACATAGCGAGAAAAATTCGTTTAAAGGCAGCATAATAATACTAAAATTTGAGTGGACAAAAGTTTGTGTATTGAAAATATCCTGGCATGTGTATTTAATTAATTTGTCCAAACTGTATAACCTATTTGTATAATATGGATTTAAGTAGTAATGGAGCTGTATTATAACCAAGGTAATCCTAGACACATGTTGTCCATTTTGACAAACAAAAAGAAACCAATAATGAAAATACACAAACCGCAAAGATATTGTAGAGTAAACCTTAGATGTGCACAACATATGTTTATTGATATTTTTAATATGAATCTCATATCATTTATTGATGTCTTTATTTAACTTGTGTCAAATAATAATCATTTTGTTGGCAAAACAATTCATAGAGTAGTAGAATGAATAATACATAGACTATACCTAAGTCAAAATACTTACTATAATCTATTCCAGAATGTATGTTCTTTCACATGTTTAAGTGCCATTAGCATGTTTATATTTAATTAGTTAGTTAGTTGGTTGGTTATTTAGTTAGTTAGATAATTAGTTAGTTAGTTAGTTAGGTAGTTAGTTAGCTCGTTACCGGCTGCTTTACTTTTTAATACTCGTTACCAACAATTTTTACACACACAGAAAGAAAATTGTTATTGGACACACAAACAATTACCAGTGGTATTGATATTGTATTGGAGTAAAGCAGCAAACTACCGTACAAGAAGCCCAGGCTTGTATTATCTGTAAGAATTTTTGTGTTTATTTTTTAAAGAAAACAACAAAGAATCAACTTTTTACTCCTTATTTGTAAGTACTTATTTAAGTTGTGCTTTGTGAGCTAGCATTTCTCATCCAATTAATACGTAGCTTTATTACTCAAAACCTTTTTAATGTAATGCTGGGAATGTTTTCGTATTACTTTTCCGTGAGTTAATTTTTGCGGAATTTCCGAGAACAAAAAAATTTTTGTTATACATAACTATACACAGTAGCTGTGTATTTTCTGAAAACTCAGACAACTGATTTAACGCCTACGTTCTGTAAATTTATTTACAGTTTTTATATTGCACAAATATAATGCTTTCCTGTTATTAGTTTTATTTAAAAATTTAAAATTTAATAAATATTTTTAAGCAAAATTTTTTTTACCTAAAAATAAAACTTAATATTAAGTAAGAAATTAAAACAAAACTTAATATTAAGTTTTTTTTTCTATACATAAATAGAAATAACTTAAAAGCTCATATAGGCAATTCCATTAAAAGGTTGATGTATCACATACGATGTTTAAAAATGTTCATTATAAAATTATATTAATTTTTTTTATTTAAAAATTATGGATTACTAATGAAAAATATCTCCCATAGTGTAAGAAATTAAAACAAAAAAGATACACCTATAGAATTCGAAGATTTTCGTAAATATTTATATGTACTTTAAAAATACTTCCGTTTTTTTTCACGTATGACATTTGATTAAAATAATCCATATTTTGGAAAACAAGGTTCAGAATGGGATGATTCCTTTTGCAGAATGACAAAATTGTTTGAAAATACTCTTAATTTTATAAAATCTATAGCACTCTGAAGGCGTGCGAATGTCATATACAGTTTTATGGAATTGCAGATATGGGAGTTGCTTTAATATTTTAAGATGTCCAATATTGTATGAGTTTTTTCCACTCATACTTAATTATTTTAATTTTTATTTTATTTAAATAAAACGATTGTTTTTCAATATTTTGACATTTTTACTTACTTCATTAATTGTTTCGTTGTTGTATGAAGAGATGTAAAATGTGAAACTTTAATAGATAAAAAAGTTAATGATTTATATTAGCATCTTCTCCTGGTATTCGATATTGATTCAATAAAAATACGTATAAATCTTTAGACACTGTACAACACACTTAAAGAAATTTTATGCTTTTCTAAATCCTTCATTATCAGTGGTATCAAGAAGTCTCTGAAAAGTTACTTTTACCATTATTTATAATTTAAAATATTACAAGCACAAATATTTCATTTGAAAATTAAATTGTATTTTTTAAAAATATACATCTTTAACGATAACGCCAAAATAAATACAGACAATAAGAGTAAACAAAATCAAATTTATACATATAAAATTTATTCATTAAAAAGGAACAGAATTTCTCTTATAAAATCTGGAAATATTCTTTAAAATAACGCCGTAGTAGTAATAAATATGTTCACGACTGAAGATTAAGATTTCATACCATTTTACCATATTCCTTGATGCAATTTGTTATGACAGTTTTATACTTAATTATAGCTGCCTTCGGGCATTATAATTATACTGTTCGCAAAATGAATAAGAAAAGGTTATGTAAAAAAAACTTCGTGTAAAAAAGCAGTATTATTGCAAAATGTCTATTTTTGTTCAAAATGTAAGATTTAAAATTTAATGTTTTGTAATAAGTTTTTATTTTGTATAAAATAAAAATTGTAAAAAATATGATTTTGAGTAAAAGCATTTATTTTGTAACAAATTGGTTTTTGTGTAAAATTGTAAATTTTAGTAAAAACTATTTTATATGTTAAAAATATGCTTTTTATAATATTTGTATGTATTTATTTTGCAAAAAATATTTGTCTGCCATCCATTATCAAATCATATGCAGTGTATTACTGGTATACATGAGCAGTTTTGTAAAAATCCAATGAAAGGTGTAAACTTTTGCACGCATAATTTCGTTAACACCTACACTTCTTGCTGCCAACAAAAATATTCTTATTTTTTACACTCTTTCGCATGTGAAATAACAAACACATGTTTAAAAGTACTCTGTGTAAAAGGGCATACCAAACATATACAGTTTTATTGCTTTTAAAAGTTATAACATGTGAAAGGAATTTCTTTCTTTAACTTGATTTTCATTAAAAGAAAACTGATTATTTATTTTTAATAAAAAATATATTGTTTTAATATTATGCATAATTTCTCTCTGGACACCCTTAATTAGTCAAGTGTGTAAATACTCCTCACTTCTTCTTTTGATCTCAAGCATGTCTGTCTTTTGGTATTTTCTTGTTCATTCATAAAGTCATTCAGTCATGACGATGGCAACAACTAACAGACGCACAGACAGAAACTGGAAATGGAAATTACTTTGAAAAATGATTGCATGCCATTTGTGGCATCAAAGATTAAAATGGCAAAATGAAGCACACACAGTCAAACCAATTTTAAGTTGCTAACGGAAGATAAAGATAGGAGTAAAAAATGCAACAAAACAAAACATTAAGTTATATGCTTCTTGTAGTATGCTATGGATGACATGATGATGCATAAATAGAATATTTATTTTTTTCAAGTTCCTAGCCTTAATTATAGTGTTATTAAAAAAATCTTATTGTTTATATTATTATGATATTTAATTTTTGGAAAAACTTAAATTGGTTTTAAGAAATCTGAATAATAGCAAAAATAAATATTATTGAAAAATCTTATTTATAAAATGTTTTTAAAATATTTTAATTTTTCTCATAATACACATTCACAAAAAGACATTTTTTACTACATCCTAAAATAACACATGACAGCAGCTACTTATAAAAATTTATTACGTTTAATTTTCAACATTACACCTTTTCCCCCTTAGACACCCAAAAGGTGTTGATTTTATTCTTGCTTCTACAGACTACAAATTTTGATAAATATATTTTTGGCTACCTACGAAAAAAATTATATAAATTAACGTTGGCGCTAATATATAAGTTTTTGTGTTAACTTTTTTCCTACATATTATCCGGGTTAATTTTACAACCACAGCTTTAAAGTAACGTTTGTGACTTAAGGATCACAAATTTTATATCTACCCCAGCATTTAAATGTAATAAAAGCAGCTTTCTGTCTTTTACTCTTAACATTTCGTAATGAATTCAGCATAACTTTTAAAACTCGTATCTTTGATATATTTATTTATAAAAAGTGAAAATTAATCCCAAAGTGAGAAATAATTTGCAAAACTCTTCCATGTACTAACATTTGCACAGACATTTCGTAGAGAAACCGAAACAACTTTAAATTATATTAAAAGCAGACGGGAATAAAACCCTTGCTTATAACAAAAAAATAATAAAAGAAGACGAAGAGAATGTAAAAATAATATTACAAGACTTGAAACAAAACAACAAGAAACAGTAGAAAAAAGAAATTAAATAAAAATAAATAAAAGCCAACAGAAATAACAACGCAATGCATTTCAGCTAACCGCAATCAGATAAAACTAACACTCACATACATAACTTCAACTAACCGAAAAATATCCAGCAGTTCGGGGTAACTGCCTTGAACTACATAATTATTTTATATTAACTGTTATTTTGAAGCAATTTTATGTCCTAGTTGAGGGTTATGTTAGCTTTTGGGTACTGCAACTACACCCTCAATTCCCAGCAAAACTTCCAGTTCTTTAATGTTTTTTTGAAAAACTTGTTTATTTTTTTACTACTGATGATATTATATGCAAGTACTTAACCCGCTCTCTTGCTAATAACCAGTTAAATAAGTACTTAAAAATTGGCCATTGGTAAGCGGTAACAGGGCTCAGGCAGACAAAACGTTTCACTGTCAAACGGAAAATCCTAAAAGTTACTTGAGCTGAATAAAGTCGATCTCAGGGTACTAACGAGATTACTTACTGGACACTGTAGTCTCAGATACCATCAATTGATTTTAGGCAACCCTTCAATGAATCTATACAGATTCTGTGGCTTACAAGAGGAAACCTCAGAACATATCTTGGGTGCTGCTTTTCTAACCCCGAAAAACTCCTCTCACCTACTAAACCAGTTATCATCATGCGTGAAATGAAACTTATATGGTGAACCAATGGGCTGCACAAAAGATCCACACATAGGTCACAATGCATTGCGACCCTTCAATTCAATAGAAAGTGAAATTTGAATTCTGTCTAAAAACGATACATTAATTTCCTGTAAAACTGCTGGGCCAACTAACGTACATTTACAGATTCTGACACACGCATTCAAATATTTATTATTGCACCCACATGTATGTGCAACAACACACTTGAATGAAAAAAGTTTCCTTAACACCAATTGTTATTTTGTGCAGACAATACAATACTGACAAACATAAATATAAACATATATGTATGTCTGGGTGTATAGTAGCAACAAAAATAATAACTAAAATCATTCTACCAACAACATTCACTGTCATGGTCTTAAGTTTATCGACATGATGCAATGCATGCAACATCACAACCCACACACGCATGACATATACAAAAATACCAACATATCTCATTGTGTAGTAAGAGTAATATTGTATACAGTCAAGGACAAATGTAAGCATACAGTTAATAATTTATTAATTTAAAACTGATTTGAAAATGGAATGGAGATGGGCAAATGCATAATACTGAATACAGAAAGGTGCGTCGTTTTACTTAGAATCTTTCTCCAACGGATGAACCGTTTCTCCTTATATAAGTAACAGTGTTACATTCGTTTATATGTACAACTCAATCTACTAATAGGTCGGGGATCGTGTGTTCGATTACCACAAAAATCACTGACAAAGTAGCAGACTATAGACGGATCCTCAAAAAATGTTTAGGTTAGAGTTCAAAACTGTCTTTAAAATTCACTAAAAATCCCTACTATAGGATCAAAAATCAAACAAATTTATTCAACATTTTTTTTTTCATGATCGGTGTTGCTCAAATTAACGGCAAAGTTTAAATTAAATGTATCATTTTAAAAATATTTCCGAATTTAACGAAAACGTTATAACTTGAACTTACGTGATGTATTTTATACAATATGTTAATTTTATTATATTTTCATATATTTACTACAAGCTTTGTATATTTGTCTGTAACACAATGCAGTACAATATTTATGGGAATTTTCCAAAATATCGTCTCTGGTCATGTACTACAACTATGTATATTTAATGAACACTTATACAACTTGATGCAACCACTCCGATGCACAAATAATAGTGCAACCATACATCAATAAATATATTTATGTACATACAATGCATTTATTTAATTTGTTGTAAAAAGATGATAATCATTGATTGTACTCAAAAGATTTAAATACAACAATATGTAGGTATCCACTGGGTAATGTCGTAAAAAACACTGCCGTTTTATAAGGAGTAAAATGTATCTCTTTACTCCAAATATCGAAATAAAGTAAAATATTTTTCCCAGTCATTAAGAAAACTAAAGACTAGACTGTTGACAAGAACTAGGCTATAGACTTGAATATAGTATAATCTATAGACTAGTCTAAAGTATAGTCAACAGTCCAGACTATGGACTAGACTATAAACTAGACTATAGACTGTACTGTAGACTAGAATATAGACTAGAATATAGGCTAGACTATAAACTAGATTATAGACTAGACTATAGACTAGAATATAGACTAGACTGTAGACTAGAATATAGACTAGAATATAGACTAGAATATAGACTGGACTTTAGACTAGAATATAGACTGGACAATTGACTAGATTATAGACTATACTATAGACTATACTATTTATTAGACTACAGACTACACTACAGCTTAGAGTATAGACTAAACTATGTACTGTACCATAGACTGGACTATTGACTAAACAATGTACTCGACTATAGGGTAGACATAGTCGACCATACCAAACCCTTCACCAGTGACTTTGTTAAAAATGTGATAATCGACTACATAATAGACTATATATAGACTACACTAATGGTTATACTATAGATTATTTAATAGTGTTTATAAATAAATTTTGACCTTCAAGTCATTTTCTGAAGTGTCGTTGGATAAAGGTAGGAACAAATCAGTCCCGGTCATTAGATTAAACTTCAACCATCAATAGCGTTCGGCCTTGGGTCGAAAGAAAAGTATGTGCCAAATTTCATCAAATTATCTTGAAAATTGCTACATATATTGTGTGCACAAGCTTTACATGAATACACAGACAGACAGACATTAATCATGTTTTCAATGTTGCATTAACTTCTTTCTATGATACTGAAAATTTGGGTGCATTTACGCCGAACAACAGGGTAGTGTTTTGTTTTGTACTACTTACTATTGCGTTGTTTTTTTCAATTTTTCTGTAGGTATGTATATTGTACATGCACTGAACAAGTGTTTGGTGTTTTACTTTACTTTACACTATAAAATCAATTTTACAAATTCTTACTTTCATTTGGTGTATTTTATTTTTGTGTTTTTTGCAATTTCTGTTGCACTTGTTTGTACATTGTTGCTGTAATTGCATTATCACATTTAATCTTTTGGTTTGGTAATTACAAAAAAAATGTCAATAGTGATATGTTTTTTTTTTTTTGTATGAAAAGTACTGTCCATTAATCTGCTGTGGCATCGGTAGTGTTAATAATGCGGTGGATTAATTGCTTGCCACTTCAGATTTTAAAACAATAGTGAAGAGTGAAAAAACAAAAAACAAAGAAATCTGACATTATTTTGACATCGGAATATAAATAATTATTTTTCGTATTTAAAGAATGTAATACAGGTAAGGATTTTTTAATATTTACTTATTTATTAAAATTTTTGTCTCTCATTTAAATTCATTTTATTTGCTGAACACTTTGTTAGCTTGGTATAAAATCAGTTGTAAATGAAAGACATTTAAATTAATTTAATTTCTATGATTTAAGAGTGATTTTTGAAAAGTTTTAATTTTAAAATAAAAAAATCTTTGAAATACATATATAATTAATATTACTCATTACAATTTTATTCTAAGTTTAACATCGAAAGCATCAAGTTTAATAGAAATATAATAAAAAAGTTTGCTAAAATTTTGACTGCAGGTGAACAGAATTACGAATTTCCAACAATTTTGAATATTGCAAACGTCGGAAGGAACGCGTAATAGCGACCTTTCTACAGGTATTGAGTCTTGACACACACAAGTAATAAATTGTGCGGTTAACACGGTTAAAAATGTTAACAAAAAAACAGCGTAGAGTATGAACTAAAGTTATAGTTAAATGCATTACTTTGCCACCCATATTTGCACTAATTTTACAATATCATTTTACAAAAGCTGTAAAAAGAAATAATACTAAAGTAAAATAACAAAAGATATAAAAAATTAAATGAGTAAAAACATTGCGGAAAAGTATTAAAAAAATACATATAAAATTCAAAAGTGGGGGACAAATATTAAAACCAGCACAACAACAATATACCATCTTCAAGTCTAACATGGAACACATGGAGCATATAAAACAAAATCAACAACAACAAAAAATCGAATGCAATGTAATGGCTTCTCTACAACACAATGCCACCAGGATGATGGAACAGGAGCAGAAAAGTATAAAACGAAATGAAGGAAGAAGTATAAAACACATACACGCGCGAACATTATTTTACAGCTTCAGTAACGGAAGAGAATATAAACTGCAACAGACATAAAAGGAAAACGGGCCAAACAACTAAACGTCAGTAAGTTAAACAGACAACTAGAAAAACTGACAGGCAGGCAGTCAGTCAGTCAGTTAGTCATTTAGCCAGCCCACGAACCGAACAACCAGTCAGTAAAACTTTCTAACCAACAGTTGTTGAGACTCAAAGTTCAAAACTAACTAACACGTGTATGGAGTGTAATGAAATATGAAAACAACAAGAAAATGAGGGGTGTCAAAAAATTCCACCTCCAACTTCCAATGTTTTCTATTCTAACAACCAACAATGAGTGCACAGTCTACACCCACTTTTAACATGGCTATATTGCAGTCATGTGAAATTTATATACGACTTGTACATTTTTGGCACACACTCGCACATACATACATAAAGACAAACTAAAAGACTTGCCGATAACCCTGCAGTTATATAAGAAGTCAATGTATCATACAAGAATTAGTGCATATATTTAAAACGTTTGTACTTTTAATATTTGGAAAAATATCATCTGGTTATTTTATGCGCTCCAAGTAAACAAACAGGAAACCAGTTGTTATAGTTAAGAATTTAACATTTCAAATGTTAATTAAATATTCCGTTTTATCCAGAACAGCTAGGATTATTTTTTATTTGTATGCACAAATAAAGTCTGTTAGACAAGTTTACAAGTATACAAATGAGAATTTAGCAGAGAGTGTTTTTGGCATAATAAAAACTATGCTAAACCAACAAAAAATATATACGTATATAGTATATATAAAAAGGAAGAAGAAATTTTCAAAACAAAAACAACACAAACCACTATAGTCAACAGACAAAAATAACATTTTCAATAACACACTATAAAGAGGTAAATAACTATTTAGTTGCGTCTAGTTTTTTTGCTGTTGTATTTTGGTCTGCTTTATAGCACCCTGTTAAAAAATATAACCTGACCTAACTTTGTTTTTTTTTTAACATTTCATAATAAAAACGATCAAAACAAACAAAACTATTCTAAGTAACAAGTCTCATTTAGTTATCTGGTGTGTGTAAAAGTTTTTGAAGTTATTAAAGATATACGAGGGATAAAAATAATTATTTAAAGTATCTGGCAAAAATTGACGGAAATGAATTCAGAAACTCCTAAATATCGTAATTTTTTTAAGTACAATATGCAACACAGTATACAATTTAATAAAAAACCAAAGGACGACCCAAAAGGTTTGCTGCTTTGATGTAATTTTTGCAAAAAGTGATTGTTTCCTCAGGATCATTTCTTGCGAACTTTGATTCACTTGTCATAAAGAATTAAAAAAATTGTGTACATATTAACATTAAAACAATAATTGTATCTTCAAGTTTAAAACCTTAAGAATTCTATTTTGACGTACATAAGTCTCTAAACTGTGCGTATACGTAATATTTGCAATATATATAAATCTCTAACACGTATACGCACAGATGTCTTTAATAAAAGCAGTACAATTTTTCAACGAAATGCTATAGACACAAAGATGTAGAACAGATATAGAACACACTAAAATTTATGAAAATACTCACTGATAGGTACATATACAGACCACTCCTGTATATAATCCATAGGGAGACAATATATTGTCTTGCGTCAACTACTAATCTTCACATTTACACTTTAAATACTGATTATTCCCAAATGGCCAGGCTTTTTCGACTTAACTACCTTTAAGTGGTGAGAATCTAACTCCTCCGTCAAATCTAAATCCTTTAAATTCCTTAGCCTTTAATGTGAAAACGATATTTTTTATTGCATGTTTAAAAAGATTATCATGTTTTTACTATCAATACGTGAACTAAAAACTTATTATATAACCCACGTACATTAGATTATTTAACTATTCCCTAAACATTTCAAAGTATTCAAATACACAAACATTCACACTTATGCATACATCTACTTACTAAAATCTATAGGTAGAAAATGTCATCATATTTCCTGAAATTTCTAACAACTAACAAACGCACACATTTCCGCTCTAATATACACGCACACTTTCTACTCATGAATTCTCTTTACTTGTGTGTAAATTTGAGTATATGTGTTATTTAGTAAAAAAATAAACTTGTTACTCAAGTAAACTCTAAATGTTCGTTGTCATTTAAGTTTTAATTGGCTTTCAAAAATTTTTTCTAATTGTTTTGGGAATAGTTTTTTGTGTGTTCGTTTATAGTTTTTTTTTTTTTGGCTTCAGAATCTATAGAAATAACTTCAGTTTAGTATTTCGTTTTTTTAAATAGTGATACCCTATATTTGATCTATGTTTATACGGTTTTATATAGAAAAAGAAATTATTATCTTTCCAATTATATTATAATTGTTCCAATTATTATTGTTTATCTGTGTTCACTTCCTTGCCTTAAGATCTAATTTCTTTTCATGTAATCTAACAGATGGAAATATACCAAATGATCTTAAAAGCCAAGTTTTCAGTGCATTTATTTTAAAAACATTAAAATTTATGTGCGTGTTTGACCATTTTTTTAATAATGCCATTCTATATTTTCTTTTATTTCTTTCAATTTCACAAAGAAAATTTCAAAAGAATGTGTCGTCACAGGTGTAGTAAAGTGTCAATAAATTAACAAAAAAGAAAACCATTGTATTATTGAAATGATAAACTTTTATCATGAGACTTATAGTTTATGTGTAGTTTTCTTAAAAAATCTATATGAAAACTGAAGATGTCTCTATGACTATAGTAGTTTACACAAAAAAGTTTAAATAACAATTTGCTTTTGTTTATGGCAAAAAAAAAACAATTTATTTAAAATGTCAATAACTTTGAAGATAACTATAACATGTTTTATACTTATATAGTTTCGGAAATGTATTCTAATATCCTATACGAAAAAAATAATAAATAATAATAAAATTAATTACAACAAGTAAAAGTATTAGATTCGGCTATGCAGAATCTTATATTCTCACTATCAAATCATAAGCTGTAAAATTATCATCAACTTCGAAAAATGTGCCTATGAATTAATAATTTTATCATTTGCAGTAATGATTTAATATCACTTAGTCATTTTCAGGTGGGTCCTTTTAAAAAAGGGTCAATTATGGACTGATTCTCATAAAATTTGTCAAAGACATTTAAGTTCTTATAAGCCATATTCACGTCAAATTTCAAGTCATTTTCTAAAGGGAAGGTAGGGTTAATTTAAGAATGACAAAATCAATCTTACACCACATAGTGCTATAAGTGGTTAAAGCTTTTTTTAAGCATAAGAAACCCCAAGTCACCTCTATTTAAGTTTAGGTATTTGGTTATGTAAGTTCTATCCTTAATTTAGTCCATTAAAAATTTTAAATATTAATTTACACAATATTAACTCATTTCATAACATCGTAATGAATATTAATTGTTTCTTTCTTCTGCTGATGTTTTACAATTAATTATTTACAAATCCATTTACACGTAATTTAAACTTTTCAAGTTGTATGTAACAATGAATAAAATATAAATTTTATTTGCCTCAGATGCCGACAAGTGTTATTTTTATTTAGCATTTCCTTTTAAATATTCCTAGAATTTTTTTTCGTTGCTACATTGAGAAGGACGATGTAAAGTTGAATAAACAACAAAGTATTGCTGGTAAAAATATTAATTTAACCACTTACTTAGATATTGAAATGGCTATAAAAACAATTATGGAATTACAGTTGTTTATGACCGACTGCATGATACCATACAGTAGTGAGTTATGTAAAGTTAGAACATAACATGAATTAACCTACAACACTCACACTCGACACGATTGTTATTCACATTTTTGAACGTTACACGTTTAAAGTAACCTAACCTAATTCTGAAAAAAAGGATATAAAAAAAGATAATTTAAAATCTTTTAAAGAAATCTTTCACAATACAGCAACAGACAAACATTTACGAGGACTCACAACAAGTCCTACACAATTATTGTAAATGTTGTAATAACAAAATCCACAACAATTAGGTATTACTGAGTTAACTTAACTTTAAAATTAAATATAAATAAATTTAATTTCTTTCACTATCGTCTTTATAACATACACATCCCTTTTCCTTAAAAAATTTTCCTTGAAAAATTTTCATACTAAATAAATTGGACAGTTTTTATTATTTTTAAGTTGGTGGTTTGGTTCTTGTATTTTAAGTATAAAATAAAAACAAAAACAATATAGAAAAAAAAATCGAAAGACATCGTGTATAAAAAAAAGAAATCTGCATAAAAGCTAAATACTATTTCATACAGAAAAACATAAAAAACACAGATAAACACAAGCCAAAGAAGAATATTACAAAGACATAGCGAGAACAAGAGAAAGAGTGAGAGAGATAAAAACATAGTTAGTAAAATTTCCCAGAAGATATAAAAAATATAAGGAATAAAAACCCCATAGTTATCTATGACGGTGTACCCATTACTTTTGTAATATGGCGTCAAAGAGTCGGCTGCGATTTATATGCACAAGCGACTAAACTGACTGACTAAACTCAACTCAACTTAACTGTGTGAATGTTTATGTGATTTCGCAAAAAAAAAAAACGGATATAAAGGGTGTTTCCTTAAGAGTATATAGGATGGACTAAACACAACAATTAAGCTAATTTAATTAATTATAAAATATTCTTATTGAACTTCAATTTAAAAACAGAAGTATAATAGAATGGAATTATATTTAACTATTTTATAGTCATGAAGTCATAAAGATCACATACGATTGATCAAAATCAATATTGAAAACGACGAAATAAAGATAAATATTAAATCTTTTATTGGTACTGGTCGAAAAATGGGGGCGTGGCATGGTATACATATATTTCTTAGGAAAACTGTGAACAAATAAGAAGACATTATAGTATATTTATACAGATAGTCGTTACTACTGAGTTAGATTTGACTTCTAATTTTGACTTATTCTTTAAAAATGTTAATTTTGTAGGTATTGGTCGGATGAAGGGCGTGGCGTGGTATGCATGTATTTTTGAAGAACGATTTGGAGAAACTGTGGAAAATTAAGACTCAACATCATTATAGTTGGATAGTTCTTACAACTGAGTTAAATTTGATCTCTAATTTTGTATTGGTCTTTTAGAAATGTTTCAAATATATCTCATGATAATGGTATTAAAATGCTGATCAGTGATCACATTTAACACACAATTGATAATATATTCAAATTATAGATAACTTTAGACTTACCAAGTAAAGCTCTACATTAAGGCGGCACTCGTGAGGTTTTTCATGTTTCTAGTTAAAACTTTCAATTTTTTATTTTACCCGCGTCTAATTCATTTATATCTAAAAGGTATTCCTATTAGTGATTTAAACAAAGAAGAACACTTTGGTATACTATATTATACTATACTTTACTTCATTATTGTTCCCAAAATATAACACCTTCCATACGATAACCCTCTTTTGCAATAAAGAATAGATGGCAACTTAAAGAGCAACAACAGGAGTCAGTATATGTAGAATGAATATTTTATGGCAGTAAGTGAAGATGTCTGCCACGGTATAGAGGATTGGTGCATGTTTAATACTTAAATTAAACCAAAGTGAAACAACAACAAAAACACATGAATGCACTGCTAACTACAACGATTCTACTACTTTAGTACTACTACTGCTGGTAGCTACTATTACAACCGCTACTACTAACACCGCCACCACTAACACTGCTAAAGCAAACGAAAAAAGCAACAACAACAACTATTTAGTGTGAGAGCGTGTTGCATAGTTATCGAAGAAATTTTTTATGTAATTGTTAGGTTTGAGTAAAAGAACATACTTTTGAAAACACTACACCATATATTTTCGAAAGGCTCATTGTGTGAACCACGTTCTGCGATATGCCACTTTTTAATAATATGTATGTTCTTCTAAAATTATCTGATTATAATGAGTTTGCTTCTTCCAAAAATTTGTTAGTTCCATACAAAATAATCCAATGTTTAAAAATGTTTTCTTAATATAAATCTTTTATATTAAATTTTTCTAAATACTGATATATCACGGCGATTTATTGCCAACATATTAAAATCTTCTGAAAAAAGCTTTATATCAATCTACAGAAATGAAGTTAATGAAAAATTCTAGAAGAAATACATCTTACGTAATAAAATATGGAAATATCTTTTTCTCGCAGCTAACAATAGAATACACTTACACGCATTTACATGCTTAAGTTTCTATATATATGTACATACATATATTCACATGTTTGTATCTATGCTTGGAGTTCTTGTAATATTACGTTATTTATTTGTTTGTTTTTTCTTACATACATACAAATATAAGTATGTATCTATGAACTCTGGAGTATGTGCGTATATCCTCTTAAAACGTACATACATATATGTATATAAGGATATATACCTATACGGGTTTTTTAAGTTTGGTTAAAGTAAAGAAACAACAACTAAGTAGATGAAAATAAAACATCATACAATTTGCGATTTCTTTCTGAGGGTATTGCGTTTAACTGCATTGCTGCGTTTAAAGCGCATACACACGCACATATACAAATTAAATCAAAGGAAATCCACGCACCCTTGCACTTACAAAAACGCATACACACTCGTAAACATTATTCAATCGTACAAGCATAAAAATAAAATTCTATTGTAATGATGAAATTTTTAAATAATCCCTTTCTACTTGTTCACTCTGCTACCAAACCAAAGACGACAGTGATGGCATAGTGGTAGTGTTGTGGTACTAAGAAAAAAAGGAATTGAATAAAGTGCTGAATCGATAGATAGTTAAGAAATATGTTAGAAAGGGGACGAATTCGAATCAGCGCTAGAATAAGTTTTTAACAATCTGATTTCTGGACCAAGTGAATAAAGTTTATATAAAAACTACTAAAATGAAACAGCTTATTGCAGACAAACTGCAATCAATCCCTAACAGAAGATAAGAAAATTAACCTACCTGCTTAGAAACCAGGAAAATATATTTTAGCACGGATATGTTATGGACAAACTTTTCGGAAACATATCGCGGTCATAACAGCACATTGATCACTTGGTATACATCCGCAGATGCTACAAGCCTCTTCCTTCATAGGAGGAAAATGAAAGTACAAAGCATTTTCTCTGCCTTTGCCCCGCCCGCGAACTGTCGTTGATTTAACCTGCTTATCAAATGAAAATCTTGTCAAGATCCATAAATAATGAGCTCACTTCTTTAAGACAATTGGTAAAGTATTAACGACTTGGTAACACAACAGGACTTATCTGGACCCAAGCGAGTTTTGCTCGAGCGGCAAAGCTCCTACTAATACTAAAATAGAAATTAAAAGGACATATATGTAAAAAAATATTTGTACATGTACATGGCCTTTTTAATATACTTCAAAGAGTATACATAAAGGGCCTCTGCGTAATTATGGATCGATTCTCTGGAAGACGTTGGAAAAGTCCTTTTCTAAAGAAAATTTAAATTTGGTTTTAAGTCAAATGTAGAGCAAACAAGTACAATTTTGACAATTCTAAGTTTTAAAGCGATACCAAGGATCATAATATATGTAGTTGATATCCCTATGCTAAAAATTCTATGGCTTCACTATATAATTATTTGAACGAATGTAAATTTTTCTGCAATCTATCGCTTGTGAGTGTTTCATTCTTCTGTATTTTACACTCACCACAGACATATACACACAAGCCCACTCTTAAGTAATTGGTGGGTTAAGGTGCTACTGAATATAATCGTTATAAAGTTGTTATTATTATTCTGGTTTATGTTGTTGTTACTCACAATCCTTTTGGTATGTTATTGTTGTTTGTTTGTTTCTTTCTTTTAGTCCTTTTTCTTATGCATATGTAACTGCGTAAGTTTGTGTCTGTATGCGTTTTATATTCTTTCACTTATTTTATGGTTTTAAAAACACCACAGCAGAAAGAAACATGAAAGAAAAAAAAGAAACATTAAATGCAATAAAAAGGAACATTGATTACCCTACAAGGAGGCATTTAACATTCTATATTAATTTGTGTAAGTGATGATGGAGCAAAATAAAAGGAATGAAAAAAACGAATGAATATCAAAAAAATATATATATTTTAAGTTAAGAAATACAAAGGAGTTATAGCCAACCATACAATACATGCAAGAACAATAAACAGATGCAAGCAACTTATGTATATGCACAACAACTTCACTCACTCACTGGATACCTTCAACACCAGCCGCATAAACATCAGTATCAAATCATTCATTCATACATTTTTAAATTATGGGCATTTTGTTGAGATCCTTTTTCATTTGAGCCTTTGTATTTATCCGTGCAAAATACACATTTATATATAAATATGTATTAAGGTGGCTCTGATATTATAGAAACAAGTTAGGTTTCTGATGTTACACGTCAAAAAAATTTTTGTTTATTCTAAGTTAACGTTTGATCTGTACAAACCATTTTTACAAATTGTATCTTATAAAGAATGAAATTTTTATTTTCTTGAACTTTAATTTTATTTTAGTGACCACCCTAATGTATATGAATAGCATTTTTATTAATAATTGAATTTCAAGTAGTAAAGTATTATTATTGTAAAAAAACATAAAAACAATAACAAACAACTCAATCCCTATAAAACGTTTGTGGCCACAACACAATAAAAATTAATCATTGCTTTTATTTCGTCTTATTTTTTTCTTACTATTTTATTGAAAACTTTCATAAATTTAACTTACATAAATACATACTATATGAATTCATCTTACGATATGGAATAGGATTAAAATACATGATTTATACATATTATGATTCTAAAAATTTACATTTACTTAGTAATACGTCATCATTCGAAAATATTAATATTTTATAAAGATGGTCAGACAGACGTACGTATAAGACTAGATAGTCTTAGAATCGAAGAAGAGAACCAGAATGACAAATTCAATGCAAGTTTTTTTTGTTGAGTATAAGTGCACTTTATATATGATATATGTAAATATTTCTAAATAGATTGTGAAGGCGAAATATAAGGGTGTCCTGTGGACCACTTTTTAAGTATTATTTTTTCAGTAATTTCTCTTGTTCACTTGGATTGCAAGATGTTCCTAATGGATAAAATCATTAAGAAATGTTTATGTCAAGCTTTAGTTAAAAGTTTATTTTTTATGGTTTTTAAGAAATAAGAAGATTTTATTAAAAACTCTGGTTATTATTTTGTACAAAATATACGAATTTTTAGAGGAAGAGTGAAGATTGTTTAAAGATTTTTTTAAGTAAAATTTCGTATTAAAAAAAGTCAGTTTTTCAAATTCTACTATGTAGCACAATCTGTTTTTGAGTCGATTCAGCTATGTCCGTTCCTCCGCCCATTCTTCTTTATATTCATGTAAATATTCAAGATAATTTGATAAAATATCTCAAGCTCTTCTTTTGGCCCAAGGACAAAAGCTGGTTAAAATCGATTATTTTACGTAGCCCCAATACAACCATATCCCTTGAATAGGGCTCTTGGGCTAATAATTATGTTATATACTCTAATATCTCAACAAAATTGCAAAACTTAGTTTAATAGAAGTTAAAATGATTTTCGTAATGATCGGTTTTCATCTAACTTTTAGAAACTGACTTGAATGACAAAATTCAACACTAACAATATGATTAAAAATTTCATAAATAACTTTGAAGTAGACGTAAATTCTTCTACCAAAATTTATAGGGATAAGCCCATATTTACTCCTACCGACATATGAGCCCACTTGTAGAAAATCAGTGTTTTGATCAACACTAACTAAAAGTAATCCGGAATTAAGGTAAAAAAAAAACAAAATGATTTATTATTTAAAAAATAATCCACATTTTTAACATTCTAACTGGTGTACGTTAATGGCCGACTACGTATTTCTACTTATGTAATTATACAACTCTCAGTGTGTAATTATATAGCGCTCAGATGCTGTAATATGTGCTTTATAAGGTAAACTGTATAAAAATTGTGGAGTTTTAAGACGAGTTTACTCCTGGTTTATGGTAAAAATTCATACATATATTTGCATCACATTGATCGTATTATTTATATTCAAAGAAAATTTAATAAGAAATTTGCAGTTATGCGGCATTCTACTAAAACATAGCAAAACCTACAAATAACCAAACATCTTTGTTATAATCCCTTAAACAACACAACCGCACAATGTAAAACGTCTGTATCCAAAGCTGCTGCTGCTACTGTTGCTTAACTGGCGCGTAATTAAAAATGTACGCCAATGAAAAACTAACTCCTTTGTGGCTGTTCTGACTTAATGATTACAGAAATAAACAAGATGTTTATGATTGTACAGCAAGCAGCAAGAAAAACAGCAAATAATTTCAGACCGTACTAATTTATAATGACCTACTCCTATTTTGTTGTTTTGCAAAAAAATAAAAAACAAAAATACTCAGACTTATTTACACACAATACTACAGCATAAATTTCTAAACAATTTTAACACTCCTCTCAATTGGTCTTAATTGTGATTTCAAAATAAACATTGGCTTTTCGTGCTTATACCGGAATTATGTTTATATACAAACATCTATTTATATGTATATATGTATGTATGTAAAGGTTTGTAAAGTTATACTAGTGCCAAAGTATTGAACAAAAAAAATTTAAAAGATTTTTTACACCAAGTGAACAAAGTACTTTAAATTATAATGGAAATGGTTTAAATGAAAACAATGAATAGGTATTAAATAAGAATGGAAGTAAAGTCTTTTAAGGGCGACTATATAATACACTACTACTGATCAACGATATTGTTAAGACATTTCAGTACGAGCGCTATAAGTATATTTTGAATTAGGGTCATCACTTATTTATTAACAGGTCCTTTAAAAATCTTTTAAAGAACTATATAAATTCTTCGTTCAATTTAATGTCTGTTTGCATTTCTTTTAATATAACGAGGAATTTCATGGTCAGCAAAAATGTTGTCCTAATGGAAATTTTTAAAAATTTAAGAGAAAAATTTTATTTCTGTAATTTATAATTTATGTAGGATAGAAGGGGTACCTTAAGCCACTTTTATTTGAGGCGTTCTCAAATTAAAACCATACAAGATATTCAAAATTTGTTTCATGGTTCGAATACTTTGATATATTGGCTTAAGTTTTATTAATTTCAATCTTTTCATGTCATACTTTTTTTGCATCACACGGACTACTTGTATTTGACGAATGTACCTCAGGGTCTGTTCTGGATTTTAAATTATTATTTTTATGCTTCCCATTTTGTTCTATCGTTCACTATTATTGACATTTTATCATCAAACAATATAAAATAAAAGAGTTAGCACAAAAAAATACCAGTAAAATATTTTCACAGCTCTTTGGAAGACAATTAAACACATTTGTCTCTCACCATATGTAAAGTTATAGTTTTAAAAATTTTACTAATAAAATATATAATAATAAAAGTTATTGGTATATGCACTCCCATGGTATATGTGACCCCTTCTACGCTAATTTCCTTTTAAAACAGATTTTCAAAATATGTTATGCGATGAAATGCAAATTTTAAATTATTTTATTAGCTAATAAAACTTATCAGACTTAACTTTAGCTACATATTTGATGAAAATTACTATATATTAATTAAAATTATTATTCTACATTATTTTCTCAAAACATTACTAAGACGTTCTGTCCTAATACTTTTAACTAATATTTCTCTTTAAATGATTCAGAGATGACCACAGAAATTCAGGTCTAGGTTATACTTTGTAACCAAAAGAAATCAGACAGTTGAATAAAAGAAAAAAAAGCCACACAATAATGAAGGCACAAATCAAAAACATCCTTTAAAGCAGCTTAATGTAGTGTACAAAGGATAAAAACAAATGCACACACAAAAGCAAAAGAAGCAACAACTACAGCAATACAAAATACAATAAAATATAAAATGAATTCATTACGTGAAACGTTTTTTAGTTTAATACACACAACAACAAAGACAAAACGTAGGGGAGAGCGAGGAAAGGGGCATTAAAAAAAACTAGTAGTAGTTGATGTGTTGTTGTTATTGTAGTTGTTCTTGCTGGTTGTTACGTTTATCCGTTTGTATTCAGTCAGTATTTATACGGGTTATTTACACAACAAGTATAATCAGTGTATGTTTGTTAAAATGCAACCCCCTCCACATTTTTCTCTCTAGCACTTGATGCAAGTGTTTGCTTATGTATGTGTGTACTTTGTAATATACTTAAAAATAGAACATGTGTTATTTCTTTTTGTTGCTGTTTAAACATTTCAGTGTATTAACAAAAAGGTATAACTTGGATAAATATGAAAGTGTGTTGTATATGCGAGGTCAGACTAAAAAGTCCTTTAAAATAATAGTCAACTAAGTTTACTTTTGGAAATCTGATAAACACTTAATTACGGTACTAAAACATAAAATTATATTTTGATAATAAATAAGCTTAAAATATACTATTTAGAAATAACCATTTTAATATAAACCAAGTGGTTGTACATTAAAATGACTTTTAGAATTTTGGAATATGTTTCTTATAGACTTTGTTTTATTTTTTGCTATTTTGCTGAACAAAAAAATGAAGGCTTTCTTCTTAACTAACTAAGAAACAAATATTTGTTGTTTGCATTAAACTTAAAAAAAAAACAAAAAAGTTATAAAATTTTTTAATCAAATAATTGTGAAAAATTGCAATACTATGTTTGCAATACTAAATGCAATTTATTTTCGTCTATTGTTTATAATTTATATTTTGTTTTATATGTTATTTGAAGATTTTTTAAGTCAATTGATATAAGTATATAAGTATGTGTATTGTCATTTTTGTTAAGTATAAAATAGATTAAATATTTTGTTTAGTGGCAAACTTATGTTACATATTTAGTAGGGTTGTCATTCGAAAAAAAATTATTCGATTTATCGAGGAAAAAATTTAGTTTTTTCCAAACGAATAAAAAATTTCCAGTTTAAAATAATGAATAATTCTAACAATTTTTGTCGAATAATCGAATATTCGAATGATATTTTAATGTTACTTTTTACTCATATTTTATTATAATATTGATCAAAGAATTACATTAATATTTTGTAAAACAAATACTAAATTAAAAGAAACAAATCTTTTACTACTTATTGCAATTTATAAAAATTTATATATTGCAATGTTTAAAATATAATGTTTCCTGCATAGAAACATTTCTAAGGTGAAGTGGCAAAGGCCTTTTTTAATGTTTGCATTAAGTTAAACAGATAGTTCCTAAAAAAAAAGCTGTTTAAGTATAATTTAGTTACTATACAGATATTTCTAAGCAAGTTATGTTTGCTAAAGTTATTTTCAGTTGGTATTTTTATAAGAGATTGATTGATATTTAGTTCGATTTATCAGGATGGTTTGATGGTCTTAGAATCGGAAAATATGTAACAAACGAAATAAAAAATACAATAGAATCCCAACTTTTTTTGATGGTAGGTATTAAACATCGCATATATATGTCATTATAGAAACCTCAGCTTGCTCTTTTAAATCTACTGAGATATTTAAAATAGGTTGAGATTGAACTAAGATTAAACCCGTTTTTATCCATACCTTAAGATTTTGAAGGTGTGGAGGCAAATTTTTTATATTTTATTAAATTATTCGAATAAAAACTTTTATTCTAACTTAACCATTAAAATTAAGTCGACTACTCGAATAAAAATATTACAAGTTTTTATCCGAATAATTTTTAACACGATTAATTTACCACCGTAGTATACCCAATAATTATTTTTATTAAAAATATTATGACTGATGTATTTCTTTGTAGTATTTATTAAATATTAATTATACGCAACGTGGTACCCACAAAAAACATACATTGAAAAGTAATTAGTTAAAAATATAAAAAATAAGCTTTTTATTTGCATTTTAACTCATTTTTTTACAAGAAGTTACCGAAAATTAGTAAAAAACTACGAACCTGTGCCTTTTATTTCTTAGTTCGCTCACAAAACCAGTACTTAGTTATTTTGTTGTAAGTCCTATAATGGTATCCACAGATTTTTGTGCAAAAAAATCTGTTGTGCTATTGAAAACAATCGGTTAATAAAATGCTACAACTCAAAATTTAAGTTTTCACGTATTAGATTTTATGTTAGTAATGCAGACGATAAATGGTAATCATTAAAAAATAAGTAGTTATGTAAGTGTGAATAAAAATATCTGTAGGAAATTCTAAGTAATCGTTCATTATTCATAAATACTGAATAAATATTGTATTATAAGCATAAAAAATTGTTTTATCAAATCTTCTTTGTCTTAATATTGCCACAAAAAGGAACTATTGGGTTAAATATACTAAAATACGGTTTGGCTTATTTGTATATAGTGATAATTTTACTGACTTAACTATGATATGAACACGTCAATAAACTAATCTATTAACTCACTGGTTCAATCACATATTAATCTATGTTTGAGTTCAAATTACATGGAAATTTAAATATATTTTAAACAAAAAATATTTGAAATGAATATGCAGCGAAGTAAAATTCATACACAATATACTGTTGTTGCTATGCTTTGGTTTTATAAATATGGATCTATATATTGCATTTTCTTCTTTTCAGAGGTTGTCTCGGACTTTTTCTCATATCTCTATTGTTTATAGACCAATTTTGCTGTTTTTTTAATTGATTTAAACAAACATTCAATTAGATAGATTTTAGATTTTATTCATATTTTTTGGAAATATATTTCTTCTTTTTTTCACACAACCCTGATTTTGACAATAACAGAAACAATAACACATAAAAACGATTCATACGTAACGAGTTGTTGTTGCTGTTGTTTTTATAATTATGAATGTTTTGTTATTGCTATTTTTCAGAGATTGTCTCGTTTTTTTTCATATCTCTAGTTTATAGACCGACTTTAAATTTAACAAACGTACAATTATTTTTTTCTGAAATATTAAATTATTTAAAAATTCAAAATACAATTATTGAAATAAACAAAATTTTGCTTTTATTTCAAACTTTAACATAAGTATTGAATATATTTTTATTGGACATTATTTTGTTCACTTTTCACCCATTATATCCCTTAAACGTTCGAGTTTCCTACGATCCTTTTGTAATAGAGTTACAGTGTTAGTTAGTTTGAAAGGATGATTTACATATATACTATAAATCCGAAGAAATGCCTGTTGTGCGCTCTTTAACCAGTGTCTCAGATGGGAATCGAACCCACCAACCTACCAGAGGCCGCTGGAATCAAAAATGTAGGATTCTAGCTTTAACATATATTTTAAAACATTTTGCACCTATAGAGGTATAGTATTTCAAAGTGTTCATATTTTTCATACCATGTAATTAGTTATATCTTCATATTTGATGTGTTAATTTCTGAGATCGTGTTCTAAATATTTTACATCTGCTTACCTTTTAATGGGCCTGAAGGCTATTAACTGGTATAAGATTACAATATACGATTAAATGATAAACTATCAATGTGACTAATAATATATTGAGGCATTTCATGGTAACGCAACAGCAACGATAACAACATCGTCATCAATACAACAACTATAACAAGAGGTATTTAAATACATGTAGACTTTACACACATTGATTCATACGCGTTAACATACATGCATGCATATGTATGCCTACATTAGTAGGGACTTAAATAAAAAGAGTTAATGAATTATTTTGATATTAGTTTAGTGTGACTAAATAATTATTTTTTTCCAGATGTTTCCCTTTTTTATGTTATAGAAAATTTTCTGTACGAATATTTTTCTATTTCTTTTGAGAACCATCCTAATAACAATAATAATATTGCTTATACACATGCATTTCTCATGTTTTAGTACACTACTAGTACATGTGTTAGTGTTAATCATTTTCCTTATTGTACTTGTAATCAGGATAATTTACACAACAATGCTCAATGCTTTAGGCACAATTTACCCAAGCATAATTTACGTTTTGTAATAAAGTGAAATGAGGTTTTTGTTAGTTTAGTTTTTTTATTCTTCTCTATTTGTGTTTGTTGTTTCTTGATGCCGTTTGTTATTGTCGCAGTTTTTTGTTGCATTTTTATTAGAAAATAACAACAACAAAAGAGCCACAAAGTTGCTGCTAAAACAAATAAAAAGCTATATAATAAATATAGGCAAAAAGCGTGTTTTTTTTCTTTATAAAAACATGCACAATACTAAAAAGGAATAAATCCTTCTAGACCTCCAAAAAAAGCTGAAAAGAAAAATAACAAAAAAATAAAATCAAAAGGGAGAAAACTACTACATGCTAGACGCTTTAGTAAACACAGCACTTAGAAAGTCATATGCAAAAAAATAAAACAAAGTGACCAGATATTTTCAAAGTATTTGTTAATAAAAAATTTAGCCTGGTTTAGATCAAGCAATTTTGTATGACACCCGGAAGTTTTACTTTTTTTATTATTTTAAATAAGTAGCTATGTGCCGTATGATTAATATTTAATATGTATGTAATTATATTACTCATACGACATTATATACTACTTATATTATGCACATTTTCAAGTTTCTTCCAAATAATATAATAATAACAAGTATAAAAGTAGCCTTGGACATTTTTGACTATATATATATACAAATTACTAATAATTTTTATATAAAATACAATATTTATTGATTTAATATTGATTTAGGAAATATATGTACATAAGTGATTTGTTGGACATTAATTGACCCGGAGAAGACTAGAAAGAAATATCCAACAGTTTATTTGGTCTACATTGAAGATAAAAAATTTCACTGAAAATAATGAGAATATAAGTATTTAGGCTTGAGCAACTATAGGCACTACTTGGAAACTCCATGCAAACAAATTTTTAAGTTGTTTGGAAGAAGATCAAAATCTTATAAAATTTAAAGGTATAGTGTAGATAAAATGCTTAATAAAAAATTTCGAGTCTATAATAGAACCACAGCAACTGTCATTAGACCCAATCTCATCGCAAAATTAAAAATTGTTTGATTTGATTAACTCGCTATTTTGCACACCATTTGAAACACAAAATCACTTTCAATACTCACATCATGCTATACTCTTTAATTTCATTAATTAGGGCATCTTTAGTGGTTTGCAACGCACAATAATATTGGTCCTATATCCACCTTAAAGTATACCAATCGGCTTAGAATCATTTTCTGAGTCGATTTAGCTATGTCCGTCCGTCTGTCCGTGCGTCCATGCAAACCTTGTAATCAAACTACAGGCCGCAATTTTGAAAATAATTGAATGAAATTTGGTACATGATCTTCTATTGTCCCACGGACGAACCTAATGAAAATAGTTACGATCGGTCCATTATTTCACCTAGCCCCCATACAACTGTACCCCCGAATAGGGCTTGAAAACATTGTAATCAAACTACTGGTCGCATTTTTGGAGATATTTCAATGAAATTTGGCACGTGATCTTCTATTATATCGTAGACGAAGCATATTGAAAATGATTAATATCGGTCCATTATTTTACCTAGCGCCCGTACAACTGAACCCCCGAATAGAGCTTGTAAACCTTGTAATCAAACTGAAGGTCACAATTTTAGAGATAATTCAATGAAATTTAATTTTTTATGGTACTGTAAACGAAGCTTATTGAAAATAGTTAACATCGGTCTACCTACGCCCCATAGAACTGAACCCGCCAAATAGGGCTTTTAAGTTTATAATTATGTTTGATATACTCGTATCTCGACAAAAAGCTGCAAAACCAAGTTCTATACTAGTCTTGATGACCCTGATGAACATTATAATTATAGGGCCTCATAGGACTATAACTTCTTACTTGTTTTAATTTAAATTTTTTTGTCAAATACATTTCTGTATTGAATAAAGTATTATAATAATTCTGAAAACAATGAGTGATCCAAAAAAGTACATGAAAAAAAAATAAATGATTTAAAATATTAGTTAATATATATTTAAGTTTAGAAAACTAACAACGGTGTTCAATTATAAAGACTAGAAGAAAGAATTAAAAGATTTTCAATAGACTTTATACAAAGGAAAAGTATAAAAATAAAGTATCGACTTGATGGGGAAATATCACGTAATTATTGTTAAAATGTGTATTCAAATTATTAAACATTACTTTAATAATTTACATTAATATCAAAATAAATGTATAATTATCTAAACATTTATCTGGTCAGCCAAAAAAAAAATCCTAAAGAAAATTTTGTCTGAGAGCAAAAGCACATAAAAGCTGTATGTATGTTTGTGTATGGCTAATTTTATGTATGTGTTTGTACAAGGAGTGTATTAACACTCAAAATAGGCGAAATTGCCATTAAATGGTCGTAAAAGGAGGAAAAAAATTAAAAAGTGTGCAAAAACTGAAATAATCATTAAACGTAACAAAACGACAACAATGTTTCAGACTTAAAAAAGCTATAACTGACCCAACAGCTATGGGCATGAAGTAGAAAAAGAGACACTTGTGTATACACCATACTATTACAATAACACATACCCGCATATTTTAAGTTTAGGCTAAATAACGCGGAAAATATTACTTATTTTACTCTTATTTATACACTGCAGAACAACAAACTATTTCGACAGCAGCAATATCAAAAGCTAGCAATGTTATTTCATAGTGAATTTGAAGGTGGATTGGTAATATTGAGCGTTTCTAGAAATAAATTGGTGTTTAAAAAAGGTTTCCTATTTTACTAAGAAACATACAAAAAATAATTCCACATTCGATCAGAATGGAATTCTGGGACAGGACCCAATATCTTGAAACTTTATATTATCCTAATTTAGGGCAAATTATCCTAATTAAAACTTGAAATTATATGAAATAATCAAGAAATTGAATGAATTTTTATTTATTTAAAAATTTGCAATTTTAATTTAATATTCACACAAATACATTGCAAATAAAATGTTTAAGCGTAAGCTTGCACATCATTGACATTGTAGAAAATTTCAAAAATGTATGTAAATTTGCCGCGAAATCAATATCAATATGTATGTAAAGTATACACTTAACTGGGCCAAACAAAAGAGCTGCATTTTATTATCAGCAGCATAATTTTCGATATACATATTGTTACTGATATAATATCTGTATCATGTTGTATATAATGTAACATTTACACATTTCATTACATGTAAAAACAGACAGTGGTTCCCAATGTTCCTTTGTTTAAGAAATTTTTAAATATCAGCTTGTCCCAATTATTATTGCTATTACTTTCAAAGTAAAACTTCAAACCGTTGAATTATAATTTTTGGTTAAATATTAACACATAAACCTAAATATTTATGTATAGTTTAAAATAAAAATAGTTTAAATGAAATTATTTTTTGTTGATATTTCTTTAATTTAAAAGATAACTAGATATTTTGAAAATTTTAGTAATTTGTTGACTTTTTAAACCCATTAAAACTAAACTATCCTAATAAATATACATATGAAAGTTTCAGTGGTAGAATACTAATCTATTATAATATTATTTTCAATTTCATAAAAACTAAATTTCAATAGAGAAAACCGAAAAAAAATTTAACAAAAGCATAGGGTAATTAATATGTTGTTTTAATTTGTTAAATTAAAAAAAAGAAATCAGAATAACTAATTAAGCCTAAATATTTTGATGTTTCAATATTGCCACAAGTACCAGGTACCTTAACCATATCATTCACCAACAGATGATTTACTCTTTATATTGTTATGTATGTGAAAAATGTTTGCATACCATTACTTTTGGTTTTCATACAAAATTCCATATAAAAAGTGTAGTGTAGCATTTAGAAAATTTAGAAATACAAAAATTTTTTCATCGTTATATATTTTAAGCTTTAACGATTTTATATTAAGTCTATCTAACCTTTTTTTTAGGAAATTTTTATTTTATTTTTACATGACTTTATTTTATTGTTTCCCGAAAGATTTATTGTATTAAATATTGCAAGTTACAGTAATAATGATGTTACAATTTGTTACTGGAAAATAACAAATACACAGAGAATAATTATATAAATGCATTCTCAGATAGTTTTATTAGTATCAAAGATGTTTTAAGTTTATTCATTACTGTGGATTGTCTTTTAGTTTACACATATTATTAGGTCATCTTTATGAACATAATAAGAACATAATACTAATCTAAGTTATAACCTATATGTTGAGAACGTGTCTCTATACCTGGGAATTTAATTGACAGGTGTTTTCAAAAGCTTTCCTATAAGCACGCCGATCGTTACCATGAGATGTTTAATAAATCCTTTTTTGTTTTACATGTGACAAGACAGACATTAAATATATCAATTAATTGGAAATTTAGTTTAGTTTTCGGAAATTTATAAATATTTTAACAATTTAGAAATTCATGAAAGGATTTTTTTTTTAAATGCAACAAAAATATATATTTGCTGAATTTTATGAAGAAAAACGTTATAAAATATCTAATTATGAATATTTTAAAGATATTTTAGAGTTGGATAGACTTTATTGTTGAAAACGTGAAACTTAAAAGAAATTTGTTATCATAAAACCATCAAATTCAAAAAAAGTTTTGAAAAATTCTAAAAAACTGGAATTTTGTTGTCTATACTATTCATACCAAGGCCGGAGTTATTAAACCCTTTTTCGAAATAATTACGAACATATTATGTCATCTTAAATGGGTTACTATATTTCGATATCGACTTTGCGATTTGAGAATTTTAGGCTTAAAAATTTACATATCGAGAGACTATATTCAATAACCTCTATCTGTCATTTTCATGAAAATAAGATTTTGATGGAAAAATATTCAGAAAACTATCCCGCACCAGTGACATAAATTTCAAGAGAAAAAAATTTTGTTTTTGGCAATTTTATAGCAATTTTTAAATTTCTCTATCTTAAAAAAAGAAAAATTCTGAATGCAAAACTCTCTATCTTATCCAAAATTTGCTTCAAACTCTATTATTTTGGATAATTTTCTGTTGCAAAATATAATGTTTTTACTAATTTGGACATGCTGAACACAAATCCGTAAAAATATTTGAAATTTGTTTGTTGGTTTATGTTGCTTCATTATATTGCATAAAATATAACATTTGTTGATATTAAATCAAATAAAAATTATGTATATCTATAAAAACTCTCTATCTGAAGGTTTGAAAAAAATCGTAAAAAAGCTCTATATGATATAAATTTGTGAACAATTTTACAAATATTACAAAATTTTAAATCTTTTTTATATAACTATTTCTAATATAATCGTAAAAATATATTGTAGAAAAAAAAACTCAAAAATCTTCACGAACTAGGGAATTAAACAGTTTTGTTTTGCGCTCCTAAAAACTTGTGTTATTTTAGAAAGAAACTATTGAATATAGTCCCTCGATATGTTTTTAGAAATTTAAAAACGTACTTTTTTCCAAAAAAAAATTAAATTTTTAAGTTTTTTTTTAATTTAAAAGTATATAACTTTTGATCAGTCCAGATTTTTATATAATTTTCTTTTTTATTTAATAAACACATTCGTTGTTAATTAAAGAAAATTAAATTAGGGAAAATCTGAAAATATTTGAAATTATAGTATGAAAAAAACTGGACAAGTGTGGGTAAAAGGGTTAAAAAATTATTTTTTGTTTTCAATTCGAATAACTCTTAAGTAATAAGATATAATTTATATAAATTTGAAATCGGACCACAAACGAAGAAATAGAAATGTTTAAATTTTACATACCCGAAGTGTTTTACTTTGGGGACTTCTGGCCGCTCTCCAAGTAGGTCTATGAGGTTCCTCACATATGTTTTTCTTTTTAGGAATAAGGTTTTTATTTTAAGATCAGTTTTGGCATAAAGATTTAAGTTACGAACAAACAAATCAAGAGCTAAATGTTGAATTTCATTATAATGCTACTAGTATTTAAAAGGAAATTATCGGTGTTGAAACAATTTCCTGAAGTCTTGCTAATCCAGCTTTATCAATTGTTTATTTTCTTTTTGCAAATTACATCATAAAAAATTACGATATTCCTTTTCAAAATCAATTAAACTACAAAATCAAACTAGCTTTGCAAACAATTAGTCTTATTAGGTTTTTTTTATAATTTCCAGATTTTGTTCAGTGTAATTGTCTATAATGTTCGTTAAGCCAGTAAGTAAATCGTTTAAAATATCTGCCCATGTTTGACCATTTAATATCCCACCACTAACTCATACTTACTTTTTTTCCACACTCTTTCTCTTTCCCTTTACACAATACAGCTTGCACGCTCAGGCACAACTATAGGCCCCATATACATAAAATGGTATACAAACAAACAGACGTAAACGTTACCAACCAAAATAAAGTGTCCTGTCATCTCAGTTTCATACACACATAAATACATATAGACGAATGGACTTGTGTTTGTAAGAGTGTATAAATATTTCGTTTCGTATCGTTTTTATATTTTTGTTGTATACTATTCATTCATCTTTTTTTAAATTTTTTCGTACACATTTTATTCTTTCATTGGCTTGTTAACTTAGCTTTAAGCTTTCTATAAATTTTAGTTGGTTATTGTACTATAAGTGTGTGTATGTTTGCAGTATATCTGAGTGTTTGTGTGTGAGAGTTAAACATGTTGTATTGTAAGTTATGTTGAATATTTTAACTTGATGTTATCGGATCCCCGTAAAATCCTTAACATTTATTTTGAATAGAGTACGTGTATGCATTTCAATATTTCAGAAAACGTGTGTGTATGTGTATGTGTTGTAGAATATCCAAGTAATTGGATAGGTACATACTCACACGAAACAAAACTATACATATCTGTATAAATGTGTGTGTATGTTCTGTTACATATATAGACGTAGGCACTGGCAGCAGTCTGTCTATAATATTGTCATTGTCCCTTTCCTTTTCGTATGCAAGGCTTTTTTTCTACATATTTATTTTGTCTGTGGCTGTTGCTATTGCTGCTTCTGCAACCATTGCATGTGTCCATATTACAACGATAAATACTTAGTAACAGGAAATGATGTAAACAAAGTTGTGAATGAAAATACCTTTACAAAACCATAAAATAAAAAAGCACATTGCACACAAAACTAAAAAAAAGCCCAGGTAGATGTTAATTTCGTGTTATGTCATACAAAGAATTTATATACAAAAATCAAACAGAATTTTTAAACAGTAGTAATGGTACATATGTATCAGGAAAATTTACTTATGTCGGTAAATTTGAAATAAAAAAAAACAAATTGTTAAAGATTGTCATGCTGTCCGTGCACTGATGATGAAGATGATTTTGTGGGAAAATTCCAGTAATATAGAAGTTTATTTATGAACATACAGTAGGGAACAAAATAAAAGGTAATTTTTTTTATTAAAAAAATGAAATATACTTAAGAATTTACTTTATATGGAGAATTATGCCTCCTTCAGTAACTTAGTTTTTCTATTCAATAAAAATAAACTCATATTTAGTGCAAGGTATTACAAATAAATTCTGACGATATATTGATATTTTTTTAATTTCTTATTTTTAATTTAAAGCAGGCATGTCATGATGTCTATTGTCATATTGTCAATGGGCGTTAGGACAAACCTAAGTGTGTCATTGTGTCATTGGACATCCGGCCTTCGAAATACATCGGAGTTTAAACCCATGCAAACGGTCGAAGGTGACTTTTTTATATGAATCCAAAATACAACATACACCAAAGTTATGAGTAATTCTATCCATTACAAGAATCCCCGTATCGCAGATCAAAATTTTTCAAAAACATCATGACACTTTCGCAAGTGAACGTTGGGATCTTTAACACTTTTGTGTATTTTTTTTAAATATTTGTCAATGTTAGAATTGTGATTCACGGTTATCAGATCTTGCAACGTTGGCAGAAACTGTATTTCTGCATTTTGACATACTTAAATTATGATCTTTACCTATTCCTCTAGCTTAAGTTATGATCTTAACCTATCCCTCCACTTTTGCAAGTGGACTTTGGGTCTACAGACACTTTTGTGCAATTTATTTTAAATGTTCGTCAATGTTTAAATTGTAATGCACGGTTATCAAATCTTACAACGTTGGCAGAAACTGCATTACTGCATTGCTCATCTTTAAAGACCCAAAATGAAATAATCAAATGCCCAGTGTTATAATGTTATTGGACGTTATGACATAACAAAAAGTGTTATAGTGTCCAATGATATTATGACATAGTGACACTTTTAAAACAGAAATTGTTTTAGAGATTTTTTTTAGAATTCAGGAGAGAGACACTCTTATTCCGAAAAATTTTTTTACTATGTATTTCGAATACCGACTTAGCTATATTAAACCTTTTTGAAATCAAAGAACTTTATGTCATTTTGCTTATAGACATTGTGAAACTTTAATGGATACTATTACTCAATTAAGTGTGTTATAACGTCCATGACAAGTCACTAACAAGTAGTATATAGTCATCCGCGCCATAAGGTAGGTGAGTAAAAACTTTTAAAATACTTATATTTAAATATCTGCAACAGGCGGCCAACTATGTATATCTTTGGAATATTGTATAGCCGCACATTATATGTGTGTTTTTTTTTTTGCCAATACTAGCTTCAAATGAATCGGTATAAGCTGTCTATAAAGCTAAAACTTAGATAACACCCTATTGATCTCCCCACCTATAGAATATAACCTTAACTGCAGTGTTTTTTTGTTTCTGTTGATTAATCAGGCTTCTCATAGGATACCTAACTCTGTACCACAAATAATATTTTTTTTAAATAGCGTTTTTTAAATGTTTTTCACCTTTGAATTTAAATACATTATTATAGATTAAGTGCTCTTGAAAGGTTTTACATATTTCTAGAACATTAAAATTTTACGCAATATTTTAAATAATGTGAACTTGTGCTGATCCTGATAATTATTTTATGGATGTTTTTATCCTTATGTGAACAATCGATAGTTATCGTATAATTTTTATAAATGATTATTTTTAAAATCAAACTAAATTTTATCTTGAATTTGATAAAAAAAATTTTAAAACTTTGAGTGTTCATAACTTCCATTTGATCTCGCAATTAGACAAGCTTAAATGCTATAAATATATTAACAATAAAAAAATATATTTTGGTGTGAGAAAGGTGAAGCAATAAAAATATTTTAATATCTCAAGGAGTTGACGTGATAGAATGAAATTAAGAGCAGATGTAGTTTTTGTACTATTAAATTTTTTCTTAAAGGAGGATATTAAAGCCCAACACTGTAATTTTAAAAATTTTTATTACAAACTTATTTGTGTTGTTTTCGGTTACACTGTAGTGTATTTCATGCATATATCCTTCTTTATTGTAACAAACTCTTTACAATATTCAACATGTTCTATGCTGACTTCTAACAAATTTTACATACATATGTATGTATATGTATAATGGGAATATTATTTGCTGCTTATAAAACTTCATTCAATTAAACTTGTTAAATGTGGCATATAACTATAAAACTTAAAAATTGTTAATACTATTATTTTTCTATATTTACTAGAGTATTTTGCAAAACAAAAACTAAAACATATTATCGTAATAAATACTTACAAATGTTAGAAATTATTATATGGAAACATACATTTAGAATACTATAGTAATTGCCATTAGAAATTAGCAAAAAAATACCTATAAAGAAAAGAGAAAAAATATATATTAAGCAGATAGGTAATAAACTCATTTGTTTTTATTAGAACAACAAAATAAAAAAAAATAAAAAATCTGATTAAATAATGTATATTTTTAAAGCCAAAAATGACAACATTTGTTATTTGTTTGTTATTTGTAAAGCCATATTCATTTCTAGATTTAAAATGCTACTGTTATAACGCAATATTACAAAAAAAAATCTTTATATTTTAATAAAATTATTTTAAAGAAAATTTAAAAAAAATACAGTTTATTTTCAAAATCAATTTTATTCAACTTTTGATAAACTTCTATTTGTTTAATTTCCTGCTGAAATGCAAAGATTCATTCGGTACTTTTTATTCAAATTAGACAAACATTTGACACAATTTGACCACAAGAGTTTCCTTCTGTTTTAGTATTCTTTTCAAACATTATTCAAAGTCCAAAATACAAAGTAAATGAAGTTTATAGGAGAAAAAAATCCAGACATTTCGTTTAATATATTTTTTTGTTTAACAACTACCAAAGATAAATTAAAAACGAAGCAGTCATTTAGTTTTTTTTTTTTTCTTATATTCTAACTTGACAAAAACTGCAGTAAAATTTTATTAGTTTGAATAGAGCAAATAGTTTTAGAATAATATAAGATGAGGAAGGATGTGAATCCGCTGTTAGGAAAACATCCAAAAAATAAATATGTACATGATATTTCTATAAAATTTGTAAACTCTAGATGTTACATAGTTTTCCAAAAAATGGAATTTCATACTTCAATTCACATCAGATGTATGACGCCCATTATTACAATAATTTTAATAATTGCCACGACAAATAGTAGCATGTATCAATATATCCTGTTGAGATGGCAACAGCACCTAGGAACTTCCCTGAAGCGAAGAAGGCATACTAAATCAGTACTTATCTCTAATATATGAAGACTTTCACAATCGTTCACACAATCCATCGCATCAGTTCCATTATTATGATCATAAAGATCGATCTATGGGATGACATTTAAGGAATATAAATTCCATTCATTTAGATCTCTACTTTCCCAGACATTAAAATTTTAGTTTACAATTCATATGATATGTACCACGCCTATACTCCATAATTGATATATCGTTCAATATAACCTCAATTGGTTATAAGAATGTCAAAGTTGTTCTTGAAAAATTAAGCGAAATTGAGGATACTTAAAGGAAGTTTAACATACACTGACAAGTTTACATGTATCAGGTTAAACTGCTAAAATGTACATACATAATAGCATTTTAAGTCATAACTTAGACATGGTAATGTCATTGTCACCACTTCAATTTGATAAATCAGTGAATGTACATCATATATAAAAAAGTCAATATCACGGAGATATTGACTTAAGAATTTACATTATTTGTAATTTAAATTCTAATAGATTCTAATAATAACTATTAGACTATTTCTGTGTAATCTGGACGATATGCAGTATGTTAATAGCTCAGTGGTCGATTTTAAATATTTTCTAATATAATTAAAAAAATACAAAATTTTGCTCAAACTTTTTCAACCAACTAACAAATATTATAGCAACTCAACTGTGCTAACGAAAACTGAAAATATTCACTATTTGTTTACTAAAAATTGATGACATTTAATTTCCGCTTTTATCTACAGAAAATCCTTTAGTTTTTCTCTAATAAATTGTTGGCCTCTTTTTTTATTTGGCAAATTTGTGATATTGAAATTCATATCAAATGGCAAAAGAGAAAAACAAATGCAGCTCAAGCAAAAACCACTAAAGTTTCTTCAGACTCTGGTTATTTTCGTTTTTCCTTTAATTTTTTCATTTACAAAATTAAAAGGTTTTGGATAAGTTTTTTTTTTGCTGTCATTTCTCTTTTTAAACTGGAAAAGGAAAACAAGTATTAAGGGCTTCTTCTATAGTCTGCTATTTGGTTTTGTACTTGTAGCAATTTCTTTGCTGTTTATTTATTTATTTGTTTCTTGTGTTGAATTTTAGACGCTTATAAACAAACCAACAATACAACCAAACATATTTAACAAAAAACAAAAATAAATAAACACAAGAAGTACGAGTAAAGATGCAACGAAAGGAAATAAACCATAAAAATGCTCAAGAATGGAGGGAAAAAAGCTAAAAAACCAACTTTTAGTAACGCACAGTTAAGCTTGCTTGGAAATAACTACAACAACAGCCGAGCATGACTCTAACCAGGGCAAGCAACAAAACCAACAAAAACAATAATGTGACTGTAGAAAAAAAAACAGGAAAAATTACTTGACTACTTAAAACGCCCATGGTAAACCGTAATACTTGTTGTAAAATAAACAAACACATAAAGAAAAGACACACATGGAATAACCTGCTGTTCTGATCAGTGACTGTATTGATCTAAAGGCTGTTTACACAACTAGTTATAGAACACATAAGAGGAAAATAACTGATTTTAAACAAATACTTTACAACGATATAAAACGATATAAATACTTTTCATGAAATATACCGTAAAGCCGCTAAAAATTGCAGGGCTTTGTATGTACTTAAATATGTGTTTTGTGTGGGATTTAAACGGCCGCGTTTTGTTACATAATTTACAATCATAAACTGATGATGTCTTTATGCATAAAGTGTACAAAAGAGAAATAAAAATAACACAATCTCATTACCACATGCCATCAGGAAAAAAAAAAGAAACGGAGAAAAAGGCATGAATAACTTTTGGACACATCTGTTGCCATACAGTAAACAACATGAACAATATGTTGTTGCCACAGTAACTTATAAACTTAAGTGTCAAACTGAATTTGTAACTTTCTATTCGCAAATAAATTGTTATTGAAATATTTGGAGAAATTAGGAGAAATTTATTTTTACAGTTAAATTCCGTAAACAGTTAAAATAAGTACAATTTACTATTAAAATGCTACAGCCTTTTTTTTAGATAATCGCTTATCTTTAATAAAAAAAAACAAGTAAGAAACTATAGTCGGGCGAGGCCAATCACCTCGCCTACACCTGTTACAAAAACAAAATGTGATTTAATTTTTATAATAAAGCACTTAAATTAAATTGTACCTTGAATCAGATATACTTAAGCCATTTTTGTTGAAAAAATTTGTGGACTTTTAAGACAAATTTTAAAGGGGGCTTTTTATAGGAGATAGGGTCCTTTGAGGCCCTATAGTTATAAAATTCATGAGGGTCATCAGGGCTTATGTAAAACTCTGCATCTTTTGATGATGATAACCCATTGACAGAAATGCTTTTTCTGACAACGTTTCAAAACAAAAAATTTTAAGATCACACTGAACATTTTTCAACTTTGTAAAATCTGACAATGGTGTATTTATAGCAAATATATACCTAAATACAATTAAAATTGCAATTTTTTAAGGATAATTTTTCTCAAATCCTCAATAGATGTAAACGTAATCCCGTTAGGGTATTAAACAATTTAAAACTTTAAAACAATAAACGTAGTATATATAGACTAGTCAATAAATAAGTCTCATAGACTAGTAGATAGACTTTAAAATCAGTAGGTCATCGATTTAACTAAATACTTGTTACTAGGTAAGACTATTTCATTTATTACTTAATAGGATGAACCAAATACTATAAGAGAAATGAAAAAGATATTGTTTTGAAAAGGGTCTCAGTTCCCTAAAATGATTTGAATAATTTTCACAAATTATATTAAAGTAAGGTTTTGCAATCGCTAGTTAGAAACCAACGATATATGTAGGGTAGAAGGGGGATATATGGGGTTTTTATACTTTGTTTAATGAATTAAAGTATAAAACAGCAAAATAAATTTTTATTTTTGTAATTTTTTAAGTATCCGAACCAAGAAAAAATATGTTTAGTGGTTTTAATTTGAGGCCGCCTCAAAGAAAAGTGGCGTTTGGTCCCCCTTGTACCCTACATATATTTTTTTACTGTTCAGTATATTAATACGCATCTACAATTCACAATTTCATTTTCTATATGAGTCTTTAACCCAATTTTTATTACAACATATTACTTTTAAAGATAAAACTTTATTACTTCAATCTATCTTAAACTTTTATCTAAATAACCCAAAAGTAGAGAAAATATTTTCATTCTATAATTTAGAAATAAATAATTGTAAAAAGTTTCCCTTGTACTTTTGTGGTTGCACAGTGTTGGCTTAGATACACTCTCTGTGTAGGTTACTGCACTTAATATTTGGCGCCACTAAATAAACAAACAAAAAAATCCCCAAAAGTGAGAAAAAAATAATGCTTTGGCATGTATATTTCTACAAATATGTCTGGGTTTTTGCTGTAAAAAAAAATTTAAATTTATAAATATTATCAAAGAAAATATAAAGGCGAGTCTGTGTTTATATGTACATGTAATACATATATATTTTTGTAAAAGGCAATTTTTGCCCAAAAGAACGACAATAAAGTCTGCAGACAAAAAGGCCTTTTTACATATGAAAATAATAATAATTTTGACACCGCTACATAAAGTCAGGCTAACCAAAAAAATAATGTTAAATGTAAATCATAAAAATCTATTTAATGATAATCGTTAATTATAAAATTTTTTATTTCTTAATACATAATTAATTTGTTTTACTAAGAGAAGAACAATTAGTATTTTAAGGGTATATTATCAATTAGTTTTTAAAATACATATATAAAATTGTAACAAATTCTTAGGAACTCCCATTATAATTTTTGCTTTAATATAAAAGCCCTGAAAATCGATTTCTGTTGATATGTATGTAAACAAAAATATTCTTTCAATATTATGGAAAACAATAAAGCTAGTGTTGATGATGATTACTCTTAGCCATACATCATCTTAATAATACAAAACTCGTAAATGGAAAATCAGCAAAACTTTTAGATTTTCCTCCACTCCCTGCCTACTGTCACCACAACAACACTGACGACAATAGCAAAAACAACACACATTGCAAGAGCCCTCGTTCAGAAGTAGGTCATTAGAAGCAGGATTTTTATTTTATTTCTATTATTTTTGTTTTGTTTTTGTCTGTTACATTTTTATTGTCAAGGTTTCCAAGGAGATGCAGTTCAACAGATTGTGTGTGTGTGTTTTTTTTTTGTGATGCTGTTGCCAACTCCTACTACCTTTTTGTTGCTAAATGCTCAGGCATAATAATCATATGAACATATCTATATGTATGTATGTTTAAGCACTATATTTAGATGAAAATAATGAGACAAAATTAAACGCAAGAATTAACCAAAAAAAAAAAAGAAAATAAACCGACTTTGAAATAGGAAAAATATAAGTTGTTGTAACAGGGTGTCATTAAAGGGAAAACAATTTTTAAGGTCTTACGAAAAAAGTTTCCTTTCTAAAAAATACTTTGCCATTAGAATTGTTTTATTTAAAAAAAAAATCATTAAAATTTTGTCTTTAATATCCTTATATCGAAAAAAGTTGCTTAAATAGTCAATTCTAGACCAAGAAACCATTAGGACCAAAACTCACATTTAAAGAAAAACACTATTGCACTATCGTTATGTTCTCGGTGTTGGCTCGGCTGAAATTATATCTTGATCTTAGTCACATAGGCGAATGGACACCAAAGCTAACGAACTCTGTTCATATGGTGGGATCAAAGAATCTTTATTTTTGAAGAAAATACTGCGAATTCATTCGCTTTGTAGTTCGGACGTTAGACCTTTCGACTGTTATAAGTTAATCGAAAAATATAAAAATATCCGCATTTTTTGAGTTATACATCCAAAATGATGAGTTTTTACCAGACTACTTAAAAGTAGTACAAATAGTATATGTAGTCATTGAAATTTTTTTACAGTTTCATTCTTGGTTTTATGTTTTTTTTTTTTTTTTGTCTTAATTCTTGTTACTTTAATGTACTTCACTCTACACTATTTGGTGTTGTGTTGCTTTATCGTGATTATACATAATGATGTTTAACTGTATGGTTGGCGGTTACTATTTACTCCAATAAAAAAAAGAAAAAAACAAAACAATGACACAAGTCTAAAAATAGTAGATTGTCTGATGTTTGCATTATCACTCATTCCTTTTTCAGTCCTTCATGTAGTTTAACCCAGCAAACATAAAGAAGCTTATTGAATTTTGGTAAAATTTTTAGGAAGGATTTTTCAGTATCCTCCACTACATTGTATATTTTTTATATGTGAATACATATAACCATTTACGGACACCACTACATAAATAAGAAGAAAAATGTCATGAAATTTTATAAAAACCTCCTACGAAACTTCACCTTGTGAAATTTTACTGCTTTTAACGACACCTGTACGTATACATGTTAATGATTAATTGATTTCACAGATATTAAGTATACGTCCTTGCAATTTTCATCATTATTTTATGCAGTTTTCATTTTAAAAATTATGAGTTTTATCAGATAGTAAATCAAAATTTAGAACGATCTGCAAAAATGTATTATATTATTTCACAAAATTGTTGTTTTCTATTTTAGGTAAAAATAATATATTAATTATCTTTAACACTTAACAATTTACCACAGTTTTAATGAAATTTTGCGGCAATTTCTCATGATTTAATTCAAATCGGTGACTCGGGTAAAAATCTCTTAAATTTTTAATAAGTTTGACTTTGTGCTTGTTGGGACATTGTTATTATATACATATATAACAGTATGTGTGTATTAGTGATTATTGTCTGAGTAAGTGATAAATATTGCCAGATGATTTGTAAAGAAAGTCCTTGAACTTTTTCTACCTTGACAGAGAAATTTTAATAATTTAATAATTAATTTTTATTAATATCTGCTAACAACTTATTCTTGCTAAATGTAATTAATTGTCCATAGGTGTTGACAAAAAGTCTGGCAGCCCTTAGTTTGACTACGATGGATTATTAAAGTTGATACAACTTACTTTTGCTCTGTTGTTTTTTTACCCAGAAATAAAAACAAAAATCCAACAGACATCTTCTGTGTGAAGTTGTTGTTAAAAAATTTCAAGCTGATTGTGCTGCTGATTATGAGTTCAGCTGTAATTTAGTGCTGTAATGCAAAAATATGTAACAGTTGTATGTAAAGTATTATGAAGTTTACAAAAATACAAAAAAAGACAGACAAACCCACATTTACTTTATTTATTTTTTGATCTGTACAAAACTGTATGTCTGGTGGATTGTCTGTTGCCTCTTTGCTGTGAAAAAATAAAGTAAAACCAGTAACTTTTGAATTATTATCTTTATAAAATTGATGCTGCTTTCATTTCATTTATCCCCTTTTTTGTTGGTTTGATAATTTAATTATAAAAAAATATAAACGCAGGACATTTAAGGATATTAAAACTGAGTGATTAAGTTATTATATGGTGAATAAATTTGATATTTGCAAAGAATTATATGAAAAGGAGTTTTATACAAAAAGTCAAATAAGTATAATGTAGCATTTTATTTCTATTTATTTACTTGAGCCTTAAAATTAAGAAAATTAAATAATTTTCCTGTGGATATAAGGGACTGTATAAAGTAAAAAAGGGTTCAATAATGTTTAAAATTTGAAAAATGTAGAGTTAAAGTATTTTGTATTTCATTGCAAAACATTTACATGACACATAATCGAATATCTATAAATCAAGTTCATAGTGGCACACGGTGAAATAAAGTATTTTCTGTATGTTTTATACAGAAACAAAAAAAGACGTGTAAATTTCTTATATTACAGAATATTTAAATTAAGGTTAGACGTTGTTGTTGTAGTTACTTACTTTAAACTTGTTTATAAACTAAACTGTTTTAGGGTTTACAGTGCGTATGATTAATATTTTATAGCAACCTAAGCACAACATTTATACGCTACAGGGCCTTATGAACTTATGCATAGTGTGGTTGGTGGGTTAGCATGAGTAAGTAACAAGCCAAAGAAGAAGGTAAATTCATATATTTGTATGAAAATATATGTACCTATATATGTAAATATAAATGTGTTTTCATGTTTGTGTAATAGGTCATTGAAAATGCATAAGTACAGCAACTTTTCCATTAACCTCTGGCAAATACTTTGAAATTTTGTAATTACGTTCGATAAAGAACCTACGGGACAACACTTCATTTACAAAACCCTACTATTTTATGCCAATGGCAGCAGCAGTAGTAGTATTAGTAGTTAACAGCTAGAACGTAAAGTGTTTAGCCTGTATAAAGTTAAAATAATAAAGAAATTACAACTTTGAAATAGTTAAAAAACATTTAAGTAATTAAAAAAAAATAATAATCAAATTTATTTATTTTTCTACAACTGAATTTCAATTAAAAATCCCCGAGTACATGTCTAACTATTTGTTTTTAATTTCAAACAAAAATTTAATTAAAATAAATATTTTGTTTTTTCTTTGTCTTAATTTAATTATAAACTATTTTCTTTATCTTACACCCATGTTAAGAACTAGTATTTACACATATCAAATAAATTGTTATTAAAAGAAATTACTTACTTTTAGATAAAGAAAACATTTGTCTTCTATCCAATTTGCTCTTTTAATTGACCACTTAAGTACTTTATGAATATTTAAATATCAGAAAGAGAAAAGACAAAATAAAATTTTACAGCTATTGAAAACAACTTAAAAATTATTAAAGTCTCACATGAAAAAAAACATTGATAGATTATTTTTTTTTTCGAAAACTTTATGTTGTTAGTTGCTGCTTTGGGGGCTTTTTTATTACCCTGTTGAAGAAGTGTCTGTATGATGATGAAACGATTAGACCAATAAACTAAAACCCAAAATATAATCGTCAATGTAAAAAGATGCTTTATGATGATAACCCAACATATTGTTAAACGAAATTTAAATTTATCTTTTTCAAAGGTACCTATATACATATATTCTTTGTCATTCTATTCTAAATATATATTCTTTGTCATTTCATTCTAAATTAAGTCTTTTGAGATAATTTTTTTAAGATCTTTAGCGATTCTGGCTGACATGAGATGTGAGCAAAAATCCGAGATAATCTCTGAAAATTTCATCAAAACTTAAATTTTTCTGCATGCTTTGATAAAAGAGAAAACAACAATATTTGTCACAGAAAAAGTAGTTAATAATAAAGACTATTATGTTAATCCTTTTCTATGACTTCACTTAATTTTACATATAAAAGATAAAATATTTTACAAAAAAGGGGGTTAATTTCTTTTCAGAATTTTCTTGTAAATTAGTCAAATAATATTGATAGAATAAATAAATTTTCAGCTTTCATTTAATAATAGTAATAGCATCATCGTCTATATATTTTTAAATATTCGTTTGAAATTGTAAGTCCTTTTAACTTTGAAGTCTTTTTATATGAACGTTAGAGCTGATAACAAAAATCGGAGTATGCAGAATTTCTGTAAATGGGCTCTAGTTTCGCATGTATTTATATAAACTTTTCTATATGTGAAAGATTATTTTTTAAAAATTGTAACATTTTGTTATATAATTTTATATTATAACTTATGCTGGGTAATCATTATCCTTTTCAAATCTATATATGTATATATGTATGTGAATGAGTATGTTTATCAAAGAGTATTGTTAATGTAATGGTAATTCTTTGAGAGAGTTCTATTAGCTACTAGACTAGAAAACATGACAAAATACTGAAAAAAATACAGACATTAACAGAAAACATAAAAAAACCCGTTTAAACATATATAACCTTTAGTTTTGCTGGTGTATATGTAACCATTTAGGAAGCAAGTTTTAATTAATTGACCTAAATCGTTTAATACATTTAAATTTAAATTGATAACTGTTGTCAGCTATATGTTGACTACATTCGATTTCTTAGTAGAATCGATCATCTACTTATTTGTAGACTTTTTTAATAATAGTTTATATTTTTCAAGATTACAATACATTATAAACTATATACTAATTACTTTTTAACCACTCGTGATCATAAATATTAACTGTTAGATTTAAAAGCAGTCACCAGATATACTAGGTTTGCAATGAACATAATGTAGCATATATATTCTGTATGTGTGAATGTTTTTCTATAGATTTACACATACATTCAACAATTTGCATTCCCTAGTAGATTTTGTGGTCATGAAGTGTTAGTGAAAACACATGAGTATTTTACTAAAACGAGGGCAGACTGAATACATAGTTTATGCACGACAAATTCTTTAATAAATAATAAGTTTACTTAAGAGTTAATTATGATATAAGTAGTGTTGAAACGGTATGATAACTTTGTGTACAAGTAATTTATGTAATTTTCAAATAATAGCAAATTATCAGCCAAACTATTAAATCATATGTTATACAAACAATTTTTATATGGGAATTTTTATATTTCTTTACAAAAGAAATATATTTTTAACCAAAAAATTTGTAAAACTTTAGATTTGTTGCAATCTTTAAAGTGCTTTCTAGACTTCCCTCTTACTAACTATTTATAGACATAGAAAATTCCTATACAGTGTGATTTAAGTATGAAGTTAGAGAATACTAAAAGAGAGAAATTCTAGAAAGTTATGAATATATGTAGGTATTACAAACAATCCAAGAACGAAATAGAGTTGTTACAGTAGCTAAACATTTCCATGACTTTATTCCTGCTTCGTATACATATATGGGAAGTACTTTATCATATAAAGAAAATTTTATTCATATCTATGTCATGTAACTTTAAGAGTGATGAAATTTAAATTTCATACTCCTTAAAGTATAAAAAGGAAATAAAACTACAGCTGAATAATAAAATATGAATATTAGGGAGTTTCTATTTTAGTATCGGAAAATAATGTCTATGTTAATTACTGGATTACTGGTTTGATTTAATAAATTATGTGGAAAATAGTGTAAATATTGTTGTGGCGATCAGAAGACAATATTTAATGCTGTCCCACATTTATTCTTGTTAATTTCTGCAGCGATTTGACCCTAGTTGAACTTAAAATTTTGTGACATTAAAAACTGATTGATGAAAAATTGACAATGGGGATTCAGTTCATTCACCTCTATATAACCTTTGTATGTCACTAACTCTTTCAACTTATAATAATAGACAAAAAGTTGGTCCATGAATTTCAGAGTTCGATCCATAATTACCCTAAACAAAAACATCGCATGCATATTTTACGATGCGTGCGATAGCACATTAGGGTTCTATAGTTGAAACGAAAAGTCGACTTTTTTCGACCTTTTTCCCGACTTTTTTCGACTTTTTCCCGACTTTTTTCGACTTTTATTAACAAAGTCGACTTTTCAACTTTTTTCACAGACGATAGTCGAGTTATCGACTTTTTTGAAACACAGTAGTCGACTTCGACTTTTTGACTTTTTTCGACAAAAAGTTGATTGTTCGATTATTCGAAAGTCGATTTATAGAACCCTAGAGCACATGCAACAAATTCGGAACATTATTTTTTACTTTTAACAGAATTTTCGTTTAAAATAATTATCTAAATAACATTAAAAAGGGCACCCTAATACACATGTCAGTGTATATTTATATAAACATATACATACATATATATTGCTTTTACTCATGTGTCGGTGTTGAGAAAAAATATATATCTTGGCGGATGTTTTGGCATTAGAAAATGTGTGTTACCATCGTCGTCATCATCATCGTCATAAACATAATGAACATGTTGTATTTAATGTGTGAACTTGATTGTTAGTTTTTTGATGTACACGTGGTGTACGAAAACAACAGTAACTACAAAAAAAAAAAAAAAAACAAATACAAAAATAGAAATAGAAACAGTAACAATATATACATACATATATACTTGTATATAAAATAATGGCAGTATATTGAACGTATCAATGAATTTACCACGAATCAAACACGGAAAAAATCTCTTATACATTCGTATTTTCGGTGAAATTTCAGATCAATAAATAACATTGAAATGACATAAGATTAACTTATAATATAAGTGAGTTTAGCCGATTACTACAAAAGTATAAAAATTTAATATAGAAAAAATAATTATGATTAAAACTTCCCAGCAAAAACTTTCCATGATGTTAAAATGCTAAAAATTTACTTACATAATGACATTTAAAGTTATTGTTTGCACACAGCGCTATCATTAGAGAAAAGTAATTACAAGTAATTAGAAAAATTAGTCGTTGTAAATCGCTTGAAGAAACGTATAGAGCTTTTATAGCTCCAAGAAGACTAATGAATTATAAAGTATATTACACATTATTAATAAGGCCTTCTTAGACTACTTCTATGCAATCCAGACGATTTATAGTAGTCACTGAAAAGTATGTTGTTAGGTAAGTAATTATAATTCAAAGTCAATACCTAGTTTTTGACGGATTATGTTTTATTTAAATCATTCAAAATCAATACAATAATCCATTTACAAGTCGTTAACAATAATATTTGATAAGCTTATAACTTGTAAAATTTTCCGCTAAATAACGGAAATGTAAATATCACGTCTATACTTCATTTTTAGAAGTTGCATACTTTTTTTACTATTTGGTTCGTACCGTAAAATGTACATTTGTGTCATGTCCGTCCATTAAAACAAAAACTTTGAGAACAACAGAATGTTGTATGAATGTATGTAACATATATCACGCCTCGTACGTTATGATGCTTAAAAAAGGCGAGACAATATCTATTGTTATTTTACACTACAAAGTACAGAAAAACATTTTTTCCACATTTACAAACGCTTAGATGTTTAGACAAACATACATTACGACATGAAAATTTTGTAAATGTGTGTGCGTTTAATTTGTATATCTACATGTATATCTTACTGTCTGTCTACATGCACAAGTATGTAGGTATATACGAATAAATAAATGTATTTGTATCATTGTTCTCTAACTAAAACCTTAAATAGTTTGGTTTTTATTCTTCAAAGAGAAAAACTGAACACAAACAAACAAATTCACCCACTCACCATACATACATTCAAATGTCCTGATAAAAACACACATACATATGTACACAAACAAACATAATGGCAAAATAAAGTCACCAAAAATTGCGATCATTTAAAATTGTCTTAATACCCTACCTATGAAGTTATTTACTAGTCTTTTTAAACCATTTGATATCGAGTAAGGTATATGATTTTTGAATATTACGGTAAATAGTCAACTGTCAATTACTAGTTAGTTAAATTTTTTGAAATAGCTCAAAATGTTTGAAGTATGTATTAATCAATAAGTAGTGCCACGCCCACATTCAAATTATAGTGAAAAGTTATATATTTCGAAAACTAAAACAGCTGACATCCATGTGAACCTTGTGGTAATAAATAGCAAAAAATGGGCTTGGAACCTGACATATGAATTAAATTAAAAAATTCGTCATGGGCAAATAAGTTGTTGACTAGGAAGAAGATTTTACCGTATTTTTGCTAGTTAGTTCAGCCATTACGAACTGTTGTTATTACCTTAAATATAGTTTCAATCTTAGAATTTTAAAAATCTAAAACTGGCAACTTTGCCAGACACTTTTAATTCTTGTGCAAGCAAATGCAAAAAAAATCAAAAACAATACAAAGCAATAATGACTGCATACAAAGCTTTGTAGTTCTCTTTTTGTAACAATAAAAATTTATTTTGTCATGGAAGGAGAAGAGAGAAACTTTGCTACTTTAAACAAATATGTTGCTGACAAAACATTGTTTGTCTGATACGAGCTAGTCGCATTGTATGTTTGATATTTCATATTATTTTCATTTACATTGATTTTTTTTGTTTTATGCACTTGCAACATGCATTTCTTTTCTTTATATTGTGGCAGTAACGCGAACAAAGTAAAGTGAGTTGTATGGTGATGGAAGCGAGACGCAAAGTGTTGTCACTTGAATGTTTTGTATTGCATTGTTATACTTTAAACTGAATTGCATTCGCTTTTGTAAATGTTAACTTGTTTTACTTCTATATTATTTATATAAAAAAAAAAAACTATATGTACTATGTATATTTTTTTTCGTTTTCCTATATATTTATGTTATTTTTGTCATGCCTTTTATTATATTCTTCTTCGTCATGTTACTTTATTGTTTAAAAAGGATTTATATTTTGTTGGCAACGCGTTGATTTAATGAAGTCACTGTCTGTTTGTCTATATTTTCCAACTTGGTTTGTTATTGTTTGTTTATATTTTTCTTTATTATTCTTTTTTCTCTTTGCTGTAGCGTTGGTGTAGGTATATGTTTACCCAGAGGTTCGGTCGGACAGTTCCGAACTTCCTATTTCACCTAAAGAGTTTAATGGGTAGTTCGATACATTTACGAGGAAGTCCATCGTTGCAAAGCGGGCATAAAAGTGTTGATTGTCTTCTGCCTCGATTACAAAGAGTACATCTGTGACGAAAACGAAATATAACCAACCAAGTTATTAGACGTTAATGGAAATCGATGTTCTTTTAATGCATTGACTCTTTGTCTAACTGCTGGGTACTAAGGCTTACATACATATGCAACTGTACCCAGTAAACCTTTGAAGTACGATATAATTTATAGACAAACATTTTCATATTTTCCTGGGTATTTGAAATAAATAACAAAGGATTATAGATATATACATACATTTTCATTAAACCATTTTAAAGTGTTTGCTTTTTAAGAAATAATTTCGAAATCATACTCAATTTGAAATAATACCTTCCTGTTTGCTGGGAATGCATAAGAGCATGTGTGAACAAAACTAGTTCCATTTAGTCTTCTCTTCATTTCATGTTTTTTGGCAACATTTTTGGCATTTCATCATTGAATGTCAGTAAGCTTTATGATGTTTATGTAAAGTTTTTCCATTTTTATTTTCTTATTGTAAGAACGTTTTTATTTTTCGCTGTAATATTTCACAAGTCATTTACAACTTTGATTTTTTTCTTTATGTGAGTGTATTCTTTGATTTGTTTGTTTCGAATGGACGATTCATGTGAATTTCATACACTGTTCTTTACAGAACTTAACAATATAGTTGTTACTTGCTTTATAACATTGTTATTGTTTTGGAAGATTCGTATATATTGCAATGAACATATATTCACTGAAATCGCTGAACTATAACAAACAACATTTTGTCCGATTAGGATGAACCTATTATCGCTGCCATGAGATATTTGCAAACTATCTTACCGGTTGGACGTATGAGATCCATTGATAAAGACTAATATCTTTAAAATCTTTAGTACAGAGAAAAATTCTATAACTGGAAGTTTGTCGAAATCTATTTACAAGCTGCCAGCAAAACCTTAAACTAAATTTTCTATAATTTACCTATACAATAGCATTTTTAATAAGTATTTCAATACGCTGGTAACATAAAAGGTAAGTACTTACCACGTTAACTTATAAATAAAGAGTTAGGTAAGTTGCCTACGAAGTTACGCCCACTGTGCTTACTCGTGTACAATAAAATATTGGGTTTGTACTGATGTTTGTAACATACAAAAATATTCGTTCTATACCTTAAAGTATACCAATCTGAGTCGATTAAGCTGTTTCCGTCCGTCCGTCCATCCGTCTGGCTGGCTGGCTGGCTGTCCATGTAAACTTTGTGCGAAAGGAACAGGCAGCAATTTTCAAGATAATTGGATGAAATTTGGCACACGCTTCTTTTGGCCCAAGGACAAAGCCTAGGCTAAAATCGGTCCATTATTTCGACTAGCCCCCATACAACCAATACCCTCATATAGGGCCTTTGAGCTCATAATAAAGTTGAATGTTCTATTATGTCAAAAAAATTGACAAAACTTAATTTTATAGAACTCTAAATGACACTACCGATTTTTGTAATGATCGGGTTTCATTTGAAAAAGCTACTAATAAAACTTTGAAATTTTACATAAATAACTTTAAAGTAGACTTTACTTTCTCTACCAACATTTATAAATATAGGGTCATATTTTCCCCTACTCCCTTAGAGCTCTCTTGTAAAAAATCTCTTTTTTTTGCCAAAAACAAGTAAAAATATTCCAGAATAAAGTTAAGAAAACAAATCAAATGCTTCATTTTTTTAATTAATCCCTATTTTTAACATACTAACTAGTGTAGGGTATCATATGGTCGGCTATGCCCGACTATAGAATCATACTTTTTTTGCGAAATATATAAGCGAATTATATGCAAGAAATTTTGAGTCTTTATCATGAGTTCCAACATAATCCAAAACTCCTAATAATTGTATTTAAAAATACGTGTTTAATAGTTTTATCGTGTCATTTAATAACCTTTAATTTTAAAATTTTATAAAACATTCATATTAAATAGCAAACAATTATTATTAACATAATTTGAAGTAAATAATAAACCAAATACAAAACAGGTATTTCCATAAAATTTTAAACTAAATATACAATTTACTTTAGCAAAATAAAATAAATATTACCAGACCCTTTATATGGTGTTACTGAAGGATCATAAACCACCACTGAAACCCCCATAGAAGTAAGTGAATGAACAGTATGTCCTGGCATTCTAAATAATTGTGTGGTTAACTGGAATATGTTGCATGACATAAATATGAAAAATTTGTCTAATAGCTGTGAAATAACATGTAGTAAAACATTGATATTATTTTAAAAATTTAATTTTTTTTGTGTATTTAACATGTACTTAACACAATTATTTTACATGCAGACATGTGTACATGCTCGCACTTAAATAAATGCAATTTTATGATCAAAATTTTATAATTTGAAATGTGTAAAAAAAAAACAAAAAACGCCTTAGCAATTTTATTCCCCTCACTACTATAGTGAAGAGGTTATTTATGCTGATGTTTGTAACACCTAATAATATTGGTTATAGCAATCTCCTCAGAATTATTTTCTAAGTCTGTTTAGCTATGTCCGTCCGTTCCTTTGCGTGTCCATGTAAACTTTTTGCGCACACTACAGATGGCAATTTGCCACATACTTTTCTTTTAACCCAAAATCGAACCTTTTTTCGTCTTGCCTTTATACAACCTTACCTGAAAAACTGTGATTAATTATAAAACAATTTTTTTACAAGAGGGCGTTTTTACAGTGTAGGGGAAATTATGGCCCCATCCTAATAGACGAATTCATATTTACTTCAAAGTTATTTATGTAGAATTAAAAATAGTTATTAGTGTTTATAAGTGAATTTTGACCTCCAAGTCATTCTCTGAAGGGCAGTTTGTATGGGGGCTTTTTGTATATTTTGTTGACAATTTTTTTTTAAATATAAAATACTGCTAACCTTACCTCTTATTAACAGGCGATGTTTTCAAAATTTTTAATAACTTATAAAGAAAATTGTCTCGGAAAAATTTAGATTTCACACTCTTGATTTTTTTTCAAACTTTCATTAATGTTTTCTGCTTAAAATGATCAAAAGTATACTTTTAAAAGCATATTAATATCTGTATAGTATAATTTTTTTTAAAACACCATTTTTTAGTTATATTTTACTTCAGTTATAAGACATCAATTCACTTTCATAAAACACCTGTTAACCCTTCTAACATAAAGCTCAACCAAAAATCATAAGCATATTTTCAAATCATTTATTTATAGAAAGTATTTTTGTAAAATTAAAATTTTGAATTTTATGCAAAAAGTTTTAGAATCACTGTTACTAATCATTTGTTCGAGCACATGTTTCAAAATGTATGTTGGTTGGTGTGAACACGCAATACGAATACATTCTATATAATGTTAATAATCATACTTCACTCTATTTTCCTCTCTCGCCACAGCTACTACATGTGTGATTGTATTCATATTTGACTGGTCATGTAAATGTTTGCATACAACATCCTTTAGCTCTACCAACGAGCATTTTGTGGGTGTTTAAATGTGTGCGTGTGAGAGATTTATTTTTTGTTAATTTGATTAAATTTAATTACTATGTCAGTCGCTAATAACGGATTTAATAAAAAAGCATTTAAATATTTAAAACCAAAAAAAAATGTATTTCAACAAAATTATATAAACACTGTGAATATGCCTTTGTATTAGTGTATAGACAGATTATTTGAAAATGTTTAAATACGACGGTAGTCTTTGAAATTCTCCGAACTAAAAGAAAACCTCACATAATATTCAAACATTTGAACCTTTGAACATGACATCATTTAAACATTAAAATATTATTGACAAAAACGAAAATCTGCTAGCAGAATTTCCAGGCCAAATGGTTCCAGGCCAAATGGTTTAACTTATGAAACTGAGTGAAAAATGGAAAAGTTTTGTAAGGAATTATTCAGTTTATTCGTTCATTAATTTCTATTCATTTCACTAGAATTTTAATAGAAAATGTCTTTATGTTGGAAAAATTTATAAATAACTTTTAAGACTACCTACGTAGTTAATGTCGGTAGGAGTATTTACAATAACAACAAATAAATAATAATGAAAAAAGAAACGGAGTAAAACTCAGCTGAACTTTTACATACACCAGACATGTGTACTTGTTTTCATAATTGTTCATTGTTCCGTTTGTTTTGTTGTTTGTGTTTGAGTTCATATTGGTATTTGTGTTTGTAGTCGTATTTGTGTTTATGTTTGTGGGTTTCCGGTATTTGACTTTAAACTATTGTCGGCATTTTCTATATATATATAATATATATATATATTATATATATATATATATATATATATATATATATATAATATATATATATATATATTTTTTTTTTAATACATTTCAAGTTTTTTTTTTGTAAGCCTCTCTGTTACAGACGATTATAACTTTAGGTTTTTTTTCTACTGCTGCTTCTACCGGGTTATTTTGTTTGTTACAAGCATTTAATTCTACATCAATCGAACTAAAATCAATGCAATCATTTTATTTAAGTTAATTTCTTGTTGTTTTTTTTACTTTAGCTTTTTTCTCCCGTGCTATTTTTACTTTTTTTGTTTTATTGGTTCCTTTTATTTCTACAACGAATACAATAAAACTTGTAATGCAGATGTTCAATTTTACAGTACAATGGTCAACTTTGAAGATCCATTTTCAGTTTGTTTGTAAACGGGATTGCTGTTGATGTTGCTGCTGCTGTACGTCTATTTGGAGATTTGTGCATATAAAGATTTCATTAAGCCACGTTCAAAAGGTTGTTATCAGTATTTTTATTGTTTGAAATTGCCTGCTGCCTCAATTGCATAACACAACCTTTATTATAAAAAGAAGAAAAATATGCCCAGAAGATGTAGAAGGCGACGACGCTGTTGGTAAGGAAAAACAAAAAAAATCAATGATTGAACAAGATTTAGAAATGTTTTACAAACAAAATGGAAACGAATTTACTGGCTCTGGTAAATAAAATGCGGGAATTGTAGACATAAAGAACATTGTTAGCTACTTATTTACAATGTACATATATTTAAATAAATATGTATTTAGATGCCTCCAACTGGATAGTTTTGTTTTTGTGATGAAAGAAAATACAAAACAAAATTCTTGGTAAGTTTTATATTAAAATTAGTGTTTTCGTTCTCTGCAACAGAAAGAATTAAATTTCTAAAAAATGTAATTAAATTTGATTTTAAATTTAAGTAAAATTTACTTCAAATATAATGCAGGTAGTAAAAAATCACATGATATCCTGCAGAAATTAAAAAAAAATCCTTTTCTTTTCCAAAAGAATTAAGTTTGGAAATTATTGTATCATTTCATACTCGATTAAATCTCCTTCATATGTTTAACGCCAGTATTCTGCTTTCACTCATGTTTTGAATTAATTGGGACTACTGGTCTCAGAGAGTACCATTAGGTCTCCAGTAGATTGACCAATACGAAAATCGGAAAATCCTGTGTATCCTCGCCAATCCTAAGAACGTGTGTGGAGATGTCATCTGGGCACTGAGATTTTCTAAACATAGTACTGGTATCGCAGGAGAATGTGGGTAATGGTTCATAAGTTAATAATTTAATGCAAAAGTTTGGACCAGTATATTCGCCTTCTCCTTAGCAACGCTTACAATTTTGTTACCCAAAAGAACAGACCATAAACTTTTGATTCCGTTGGCAGCAAGAATGGATCGGTATGAATCTGACATTCGTAGTTAAATTTTTCACTATCGAAAATCTGGCCGCAATCTTTTCTTGCATTCACTTCAATAAGATAGTTTCTATACCCTCACCATTTGTGAAATTCCATATTCTGTCACTTGGTTGCAGATCGCGTCAGATTTTTCCTTACAATCAACACAGATTTTCTTCCGGGAAATGAAAGATTTCACTCCTAGTTTGATTATGGCAAACATCTCGTTGGCAGTGTTTACGTTGCCGTCTAGAAAACAAAATTTCCAAATGAAGTTTTTAATAAAATTTTTTAACACATTCCAACGCGACTTCTTGGTGTGTCATAATGTCCATAGACCTTATGCTATACTAAGTTGAGCTTTAATGACCATGGACATAATGACAATTTCAAAAATGACATAATGTCCAAGAGCAATACGACAGAAAGTCAATGGTTTTCAATGAGTCCATTTATAAAAAGGCTTATTTTAGCGAAGCTGGTATTCGAAATTCCCCAAAGTTTGAAATCGCAGCGACCGGCCAATGGCCGACTATCCAAGACACCTTTTAAAAGGAATCCAAAATGCAACATACACCAAATTTAGTAGCAATTCTTTTCGGGATAAGTGTGTCCCTATCCTCAATTCTAACCACATTTTTTAATACATTATGTTTAAAAAGTTTCAAAATGTCCAAGGCCTTCGCGGGAAAGTTTCGCGAACCAAGTGCTGAGTATAAGAAGGTAGTTTTTATTCATTTCCCAATGGTAAGCAGATATCAATAATATTATATTAGCACAGTCTCAATACAATTCAATTTAAGTTTTAACGCTTTCAATATTCAGTCCAAAAGCAATGTTTAAAAAAGAAAAGCCATAAATCTCTAGGATTGAATTAATGATTTTTCCACATTTGAAAATATCCATCCATTTTACAAAAATTAAAACATTTAAAGCAACTGAATTGAATTTCGTTGTGTACTTTTTTTTCAAATATTTGTTGTTTATTATTTATTGGCAACTACTTAATAGTTAAAAGTGCCATGTTTGCTGGACGGATAGACTGACTGAGAAACATGCATACAAAACATTTCAAATCGATTGGTTGTTTCTCCATACTTATTGTTGTTAAATTTAGTTACAAGCATTACAACAAACATGTCCTTGTACTGACAGTGTTTGCTGAAAAAAAACACATTCTAAACATCCAAAAGAAAAAATGTAGAAAAATTTAAAAAAAAAACATGAAATAAAAGGCTCAACACAATTAAATGACAATAATATAAAGAAATAAAGTCATGTACATGTAGGAATAGGATATACATTTATACAACGTTAGCACCCTACGTTGTACTTCTACCCTTAAAAATATTTTTGTATGAAAATTGTCAATTAAGAAAATGTCCAATACTGACTCAAAATATTTTGAAACAGATTTCTACTAAAATATGCAATCTTAATCTTAATTTCTTAAAATTCATAATCTTTCGATTTTACATCCCTAATATATAAAAATACACTAAAATACAAACACATCAAACTTTAAACACTAATACACTAAACGCAAGACATATAGCCAAGCATTTAGTAGTGTATAAACTTGTGACTGTAAATATGTATTTATGTCGTTTCTACTACCACCATTACAATTGCAAGTAACAAGTTCAATATTTTAAATTTGGCAGCTTTCCCACTTAGAAATTTCGCCAAAGCTCAAGATGAAGCAGAAATTGTCAATGGGTAAATATTTCCTTTCCTTTTTGTTGTGCCCTTTGTAGTGGCAGGAACAACTTTAACACTTAGAAAGAGAAACAGATTTCTATTTTCTATCCCTTTTTAGTTTCACAATTCATTTACAACATTTCCAGTTACAAGACTTATCACTCACATCAATTGATACATTTTCGCATTTGAAGACTTATCGATGACATTACACGCTTGTGCAAGATTTAGGGTCAATTATATTGGATTTGATTTGTGGATTTTAAAACAGTTAGCAAATTGTTTGTTTTGCTTTTTCGTTTATTTGGTTTTTATTTTTTTGTTCATCTTGGTCAAAATCAAATGGAGAATAAGGACATGATTTGGTGAAAAAGTTCATTAAGTGTTGAGTAGTTTAAAATTAAAAAAAAAAAAAATACATAAGTGGTTAATGAGGCAAGCCTGATAAATACTAACTTATAATGTGTTGAAGCAGGATAGAGCATATATTGATTTATGATTTCAATGGCATTTGTTGCCAATTGATAAGGTTTTTTTGTGAAAAACAATTGTTAAATTCATCCAATCAAAAATATTTACGAGTGAATTTGTGCAACAGAACATAGAACAGAACTAGTAATGACTTATTAAACTCCCTTTTTGTAAGTCATCGTAATAAGTAATTGTCTCTAATCACATTACCAAGTGAAAGTAAAGAATTAAAGTAACATATATTCTGTGGTGAAGATAAAATGTTTAACTATTGCCTGATTTAATGTCAAATTTCGATTAACCATTTATTATAAGCTTTTAAAACGAGTATAACTTTAATATAATAATAAACGAAATATTTAATCGATAACTGAAGCCTTCATTTTAAAATGCCTATTTACTACTGCTGTGTTTCGCAGCAGCACCAATCGCAGACGATAATGCAGACGGCAGCAGCCAACAGATAGATATATGAATAGCATGTGAACACAAATGGACAACGTTACATTAAATCAGTAAGTGATTCAAAGTTATAGTCACTACAGTAGTTTACATTTTAGTGCTTTTAGTAAATAGTAAAAATATATATATGTACATATGTATGTAACAATGAGTTGAAAGATTGAAGACCAGACCCAAATGCCAGTCACAGCAACAGCAATATGCACATAATGCTATGTGTATAACCCTGCTGTTATATATTAACGTTTATTGGACCCTATATAAACAATAATTAGATTTCATATTTTAAATGGGTTACACACTTTACAATAGCAAAAAACTCTTTCGTTTCAAGTGACATACTTATATATTCATATATTGTAATTAAACAATTTGAGAAAGCTATTTAAAAAGGGATACATTAAACCCATGTAAAACTACTGGAATACATAAATATATATGTAAATATAGATGTAGTGTTATTTTTGGTATAAATATTTTATATCATGTGTACTATTTATTGGCAACAGGCCAAAATATGTGACTCTAAAAATTCCTTATTGCCTAGTGTTGTTTTGATTTTTTTCTTTTTTTTTTAAATTTTGGTCTTGCTTTTAATAGCATCCCCAAAAGTCAGTTCCACCATGGCGACTGTTACTTGTACTACAAACTTTATCATTTTATGACTACTACAATTACAAGTAATTTTTTGTTTTATCTTTCTTTGGGTTGCTTTACTTACTAAAGAAATGAGCCAAAAACTAGGTTCATACATATGTAACATTGTATATGTATTCTCAATTATCAAAAGATGAAGTTTTTAGCAACTAATGCGTTGCAATTGATTTTATATGTAAAAAAAACTCAAAATGCATATGTATGTATGATTATGTTAACATAAATAAACATATACTTATATGAAAGGGTGTTTACTAAAGAGTACTATTAATATGGGTCCTTTTTGAATTCAAAGACGATCTAACAACGTCTGTCCGTCTGTCCGTCTGTCGGCTGAAACCACGATAGAGATCGAACGGAAAGAGCTAGAGAGTTAAAATTTTTCACAAATATTTCTTATAGGTAAGATTTGTTTGGTATTGTAAATGGATAATAATAGTCCACGTTTTCGCATGGCCCCAAGCTAGCTTTAACTGTCATAACTACTTTAAAAATGCGAGTATAGCGAAGAAATTCGACATAAATAAGTCTTATATTAGTCAAATTCTCTCTATTATATATTATGAGGATCGGTTCATTATTGATCCTACCCCTCATATATGGTCCCCAAAAAAAATACTTTAACGCCCATTACTGACATAAAAATTGGAGCTTAGCGCTGAAATTCGACATAAATAAGTTTCAAAAATATATTTACCTAATTTTATGAAGATCGATCCACAATTAACCTTAACCCCCATTTAAGGTATTTCTCAGAAAATGACTTTAATGCTTACTACTGGTTTGAAAGTACGAGTATAGTGCTAAAATAATAAGAAAGTATTTTATGATCATAAATCATAAAAAGTTAAGCCCTACTAATCATCCAAATAAACCTCAAAGTGTTATAAACATATTAAAAATAAGATTTTTTTTGTCAAAATGCCTTTTGTTGAATTCCGAGGATTAAGTAATTTATTGATGAAAATCTTATTTTCTAAAAGAGTCTTTATACGAGGATTTAATGAAGTTCTTTTGGGCAGATGCGAGAGTATTTTAGGTAGTTTAATAAGGAAGCAAGATGAAACATTGAATCAAATTCAACCATTTTCAACCGATTTCATCCTTTAACTTAAACACACATAACTTGAACAGCATACCATATGAATGGATAAATTGACATATAATGTGTTTCTGATGTTATGCCAAATCGCACCGAAATCGCAAAATAACTTAAAAATTTTGTTCAAGTGCTTCTTGGTATTAGGCGTATACTTAATCATTAAAACATTAACACGTATACGTGCAGGTGTCTTTTTTTAAAAACAGTACAATTTCACTAACCCACATTATCACAATGTCTGGTTATTTTTTATCTTAAGGTTAAATTGACAGTTTTCATACAAAAAATATTTTAATCGGCAGAATAAATTTCGGTTAAACGACAACCGGAGGTGGAGTTAACGGGGCTTAGTAATACTTTTATTTTTTTTTTTTGTATTTACCGATTTTAATTAGAAACGCAACTATATTTGCACTAATGGGAGCTACTTTTATATATGCAGTTTTTAACCGATTCTAATCATTTTCAACCATGTAATCCCAGGTCAAAAGAAAAGACTTGTTGAGATAGCTGCTATAAGTTCGAATTCTGATATCAAGGGTATTTTAAAAACTAAACCCAATATACATGCCAACCAACAGGCATACATGTCGAAATCGACTCCGCTTTTTATAAGAACTCGGAGTATATATACATCATAATTCTGACTGACGTAATTAAAAAAAAAAAAAAAAATAATTTTGAGATAATTTTCAATACTTGTTTTTAAAAACTTGATAAACGTTCGTACAATACAAACATTAGCCAAAAAATGTCTTTCCAATTTAAAAGTCAAACTTGTATATATTGTTTATATATTTTAAAATTTATTTTAAAAACCACCTATTTATGACACCCTTTAAAATATAACATTTTACAACTCGATATTTTTATCTCCATCATCAACAAAATGAGTTGTGTATTACTTTTCTACATACTTAAAAGAAAATTAGTATTTAAAGATCAGAACTGAAATGTACTGCAATGCGACTTAAAGTAACTAAAAAATATGAGGCCTATTTTTACTTAACATAAACATTCAGTATGAAACGTAACCTATAGGATACAACAGAAAAAAAAAACAAAAACAAAGGAATTAGGAAAAAAACATATGACAGAAATATTTTGACATTTTAATATTTTACAACCAAAAGTGCTTGAACTGTAACAAATCAACAAGCAACTACAACGACGACGATCTAAGCATCCAGAATAAAAATACAAACATATAAACACAAGTTGGAAATACGATGCTGCCAAATGGTAAACACTTGTGGAAGCTAAATGTTTGTTAGAAGAAGAAAATGAATAAAAGAAATAAAATACAAAATACATGTAACACATAGAATTATCTAAACATTCACACTAGAACAGCAACCATCCGACAAACACTTAAACACTCACAGTTAAACCAAAAAATTCTCAAAGTTTAACATTAAGGACTCAAATGTTAGAAATATTTATTTACAGATTTTATTTTTTGAATGTTTTATTTGTTTTTTTTTTTTGCTCCCTTTGATATGGAGGAAATGGAAAGGAAAATATATAGATTTTTTCACTTTAATTATTATTTCTTCTTTATTCAAACAAAATATTCCTTTGTGTGTATTTAGGCGCTTTGAATGTTTTTTTTATATATATTCATTTGCTCATAGACAAATAAACATATGGGTTTTGGTAAAAAAAAATGCGTCTGTTGCATTAATTTGAAAGCATATTATGTGTATGAATTCATTACATATAGTTAGAGCAATGAGAACTAACAATTATTTTTCATTTAACAACAGTTGTTGTTTTTCAATGTGTCAAATTTTAAGCTTGAGTTGTGATATTAATTATTGGAGTATTTTTAACAGATGAATTTATTTAAAATAAATTTGTTTGTATAAGAGTTGAATGAATTTTTCCAAAATATATTTTTTTTGATCACAAATATTTTGTATATAAAAAATGAACACAATTTGGAAATTTGGAAAAAATAAAGCAATATGAAATGAAATTCGGTAACGAGATTTAAGTTTTTATAAAACTTGTCTATGTTGAATTTAATCATTTTATTTAAAATGTTAAACCCTTTATGAAAGTTGAGATCATTATTCAAATCAACTGCGTTTAAAACCAAAAAGAAAGCCGAATGGACGGATGTGTGTAGCCTTAAAATATAATATGGATGCAGCTAGTTTTCATACAATAAAAAGTAGTTCTTTAACTCATTTTCACTTATTCACCAAACAAATCATAATTTTGATTACTAAGCTACAAGTTGATATAATTTTTGACGACTTACACATCCAAGCAAAAACTTTCAGCACCATGTTAGGGGTAACTTGCTAAAATTTACTTTTACAATACATGGCTTCTATGGCTTCACAGGCAACATAATGAATTAAATTGAATTAGAAAGTATTTTTATAACACATTATTAGTAAAACTTTATTAGACTAAATAGTTGCCAGGTTAGCCTTTTTATACCCACCATCAAAAAAGATGGGGGGTATATTGGTTTTGTCATTCCGTTTGTAACACATCAAAATATTGGTCATAGACCCACAAAAGTATATTTATTTTGGGTCCTCATTAAATTCTAAGACGATCTAGCCATGTCTGTCCGTCTGTATGTCTGTTGAAAGAACGATAGAGTCCGAATGGAAAGAGGTAGAGGGTTGAAATTTCACATAAATATTTCTTATAGGTAAGTTCTATTTGGTATGGAAAATGGGTAATATCGGTACATGTTTTCGGATAGCTCCCATACAAGTGGCCCCTCGAGAAGTAGCTTTAACAGTCATAACTTGTTTAAAAATACAAATATAGCGATGAAATTCGACATAAGTAAGTTTCTTTTGATCCAAAATCACTACGCAAAATTTTATGAGAATCGGTTCATAACTGATCCTTTCGCCCATATAAGGTCCCTTTCAGAAAATGACTTAAACGCTTATTACTTGCTTAAAAATACTATATGAAATTCGACATAAGTAAGTTTCATACGAGTTAAAATCTATCTAAAAAACTTTATGACTTAATGTGCAATGCACATTAATGGCTTAAAAATACGAGTGTTCCGATGAAATTGGACACAAATAAATTTAATACGAAATAAGATTCGGCATAGCCGAACATAACACTCTAACTAGTTAAGGCTAAATTTAGCCTTTTTCGTCTATCTTATTTTGCATTAAAAAAATCCAAATTTTAGATCTATTATTATATATTTAAACATTTATAATAAAAATAACTACAAAGAGATTTAGATTTAAAAAAAAAACTTAATAAGTTTTAGAAACAAAAAGAGTATTTATTAGTAAAAACTTTTATTTATAATTAGATTGAATAATATAAAATTTATTTCTTTATAACTTTTAACTGATTTCCGAACGTAAAAACTAATTCTAGATTCTTAAGAGGCAAAACAAGACCAATCTAAAAAACACAATATTATTGGATATTGCACTACCTAAAAGACGTTTGACCATCAGGCTCAAAATACGGAGTAGTCCTCCAGTGCTTTTAAAAACTATAAAACTTTGTTCGAGATACAAGTATGTTTGTTAGACAATAATTATGTTTTTGTGTTCATAATTATGCACTATTAGAGGTGTTATGTACATATGTTCGACGTGAAGTCAAAGAACGATTTTTACATTTTCATGGGCTTCGTCCTATTGAAATTTTGCATACGTGACAAATATTATCAAGTAATCTACCGACCAGAATCTTGCGCTCAAACTTATAATGACTTTTTACTAGTCTAAATAAAAATTTGTAAGGTCTAAATATTTTGCCTTTTTCTAACCTTATTCCTTTTATTTTTTTATTTTATTTCTGAAGCTTTTGACAACACTGCATCTATGTAGTTCATTAGCCAGGTAGTTAGTTAGTTAGTTATTTAGTTATTTAGTTAGTTAGTTAGTTAGTTAGTTAGTTAGTTAGTTAGTTAGTTAGCAAGTTAAAGTTTTACTTTTCTATAGAAGTAATTAAAAAAACACATAAAGAAGTAATGATTTAAGCACTTGCTTGTCCTAGAAGGGTTGTCATTTTTATTTGATTCCAAATTCAATTATATTACATCATTCCAAAGAATTAACTCGTATGTTTTTTCTGGAACTGAAATTTTATAGAATTTTAAATAATACTAATTTTTATAACTATTAATAATTCCGGCAATAGACACAATTAATACAAAAGTCTAAAAATAAATTTATTCAATATAGAACAAAAAAATTTTCCCTTCAGCATTTTTTAAGGCTATTACATTTTTTGTATTTAAAAATTTCATATTCACAAATTAAATTTGTTTTAATAAAATCAAAGTTTAATTGACTAAAATTAAGAATTTTTTTTTTTTTAAACAGAACAATTAACATGTGCATACAAAGTTTTTAAAAATGTATAGAAAAATTAAAAAAGATAATGTAAATATATAGTTCTAATTACAGTTTGAGACATAACTCACCTGTTTTTTTGTTGAAGAACTTTTACTTTCGATGAAATGTGATTTTAGTTTTTTCTTCTGCTTTTACTTTTATTTTATTTTCTTGCAGATGTAATATTTTTTTGTTTTATTTTTTAAAAGTGTAAATTGCTTAATTGTTTTTTTATATTGTTTTGTTTTTAATTTGTTGTATTTTTATTATATTTAAAGGTATTCATATGTATTTGGATGCAACTACATTATTTTGATTTTAATTTAAAATTTAAATATTTTTTTTGTTTATAGTACTTATCTGTAATTTCTGTTTTTCTTTACACTAGTTTTTGTTGCTTTTGCTTTTCTAAAAATAAAAAAAAGATATAAATATATTTTAATAAAATTAAATTCAAACAGATTGATCGCAAAATCTATTATAACTAAAGGAAATTTCTAAATTTTTAACAAGATTGATCCACTATAGTGGGAAGCGTATTCTTACTTGTTTTATTATAAAACATTTAATGAAAAACCAATTTATAATTTAAACCAGATATCTACTTGGTTTTAAAACTCTTTACATTGTAAAAAAGGTGAATCATTACCAAACAAATACGTTTATTTGAAAAGTATTGTATTCTTAAATTGAGATCGAATCGTAATTGACTTGGGAATAGTTAATTTGGTGGGATGAATTATTCGTAAAAAACTCAACAACTTATTAAAGATATACTATATTACTATAAGATTGGACAAATCCAAAATTGGGTTTATACTTTAGTCTTTCACAGAGTTATGAAATTGATGGTTTCGGCACATGCTTGTCATAGGATTCCAAAAAATCACTTAGTGCTCCTTTTGAAATGATGAAAAATTATTTTTTATAATATGGAAAATGCAATCGGAAAGATAAAATGATGTAATAAATTCAGCCATTGTGAAAAGTTCTAAAAAAGAGTACCATTTTCTGCATTTTGTTTAGGAATACACTTTTTTCGAAAATTAAGTTATTAAAATATTTCATGTATATACATGGCTTATTGCTTTGACTTTAAATTTAGTTGATTTAATTTGTAGAATATTTTGTTTTCATGAATTCAAATATATTTATATTTAAATAATCTGTTATGAGCTTGAGAGTCCTGTTCAAGCTTTTTAAACAGACTTCATCTTTGTGGCAAATTTTATTAAAATATCACGAAAATTGGGGCCTGTAGAGTGTGCACAAGGTTTACATGGACACACTGATAGAAGGACAAGCGAACATAGCTAAATCTACTCAAAGAGTGATTCTAAGTCCATCAGTCTACTTAGGGTGTTACAAACATCAGCACAAACTCACTCCACACTCACCACTATAGATGGGTAGAGTACACAAATGTTATTGAATTATAAAATTTTGCCACAGTGAATGGATAACAAAATTTTGACAAACAATATGTTATTAATCATAAGGAGTTTAATTAAAATGCAAAACAATTATTTTAAAACAATTGCAACAACAATCAAAGTAGAAATAATTTCACTTGCCACAGAATGTATAATTCGAACGCTATATTAATTGTTAGGGAATAGATTTAACATTTATGATTGCTGCAATTAAAAACATTTTTTTTAATTTTTTTAATTTTTATAAAAAAAATTAATATCTCAAAAAATTCGGCATATTTTTATTTAAAATAAAATTATAAAAAATATGATATTGGCGATAAGAACGAAATATGCGAAAAAAATACAATTATATGTAAAAAAATGCCGAAATATGCTGAAAATGCAATATATGCATAAATATAATGTAAAGAACAAAATATGCAAAAATATGCTCTAATAATATATTTCTTATTGCATATTTTTAATTGCCCAGCTCACTATTAATATTTTAATTTCCTATTAACACATTTATTGAAAAATTCTTCAACATGATTGAGAATTATATACTTCAAAAGAATCTTCAATATTTTTTACCGAACACCATTGTTAAAATGTTATAAGCAGTTTAACCTATCAATTTTTTTCTTTAAATAAAACGTCTTTTTATGTATTCGTGGATAAAATATCTGCACGTCTCAGACCAATTTAGAAGTTTCTGTATCGAGCTGTTTGAGTATATTTTTGCATATTTTTTACATAAATACAAATTTTGCATAATTTGGCTTTTGTAGCATATTTTTAAGAGTTTTTAAAGATTATGTTTCTTTTATTGCTTATTTCTATATAAACAGATAAAATCATAAAATCGCTAACTTTGGATGTCACAAGACCAGTTTAGAAGCTATGAATAAATTGGGAAGAAATTTGTGAACTTACGCCAAGAGTTTAGGGATCAATGGGTTAACTGAACATAAAACAAAATTTTATTAAGCTCGTAAAATCTTGTAAAATTAAATTTTACATTACTAACCCAATTATTCATTTATTTTATAAAAGGTTTATAAAACATAATTACCATACATAATTAGATTTATAAATGGTTTAAAAGAAACAAATTTCTTTATGAATAGGGACTTAAATATTTTATTACAATTGCTATTCGTTAATTTTTAGAGCATATTAAGAGTTTTTACTCAAAGTTCTAAAAAATACATTTTTAGAGAATAAAATAGGTTTTCGGGGTTAAGAGGAGATGACTAAAACTCTAAGCTATAATTTTTTCTCCTAATTTGAAACTTTTGTAGCATTTCCATTATGAATAAAGAAACAATTTTACGTCCAAGATTATTTTTACAAATTTTACTAAATTATATTTCAAATATAAATTATGCTCTAAATTTGTACATTTAAAATTGTTAAGATTTCAAAATAAGAAAATTATGTCCAATAGCACTTACATGAATTTGAGTAAAATAAATTAATAAATATTCTTTTACATATCAATATATAACATATTTTTCAAAACTTTAAAATTTTCTTATTTTTATTTAATATTTACTTACGGCATTAACCAATTGTTTTCAAAATGTCACAATTTACTAATAAAATAATTCTTTTATCAATATTTTTTTTTAAAGTCCAAGAAAAAAGAAGTTTGGAAAAAAAATTTATTAATATTCGATTATGATTTTATTTTAAAAATTACTTTTAAACTTTAAGAAACACGCACATTTATTTTAAAAACATTAATGATTATCAGGATAATGTAAAAATATTGCGAAAAATACAACAACATTCGTTATAATAGAAACACATTGCTGTCATAGTATAAGTACTTTACAAAAATTTACTAAGACGTATGATTAATATTAGTTTTATATTTAGCAAAAAAAAATTGATTAAAATTTAAGTTTAACTATTTATTATTATTATTATTATTATTTGTTGCTTATTTATTTTGTTATTAAAAATAAAAATTATTTTGAAAATTTTTATTATTGAAATTTAACTACGACGTTGCACCGCCACATTACGTATAGTATGTGTGTGATAACTGTTACACGTACTGTATACGAATGTAACTGTTATCAGCAATTGTCAGTGCATTTATGTAAAATATTAACATATATTAAAGATTAACAGTATTACTGTTAAAATTTAACAGTTAAATGTAAAGTAGTTGGTTTATATACAAGTGAGTGTGTTTTTATGCCCTTTGAGACACACACACATACACTCACTCACTCAGAGACACATAAAAGTGCATGTTTATATGTGTTTATATCAAAGGAATTATTTCAAAGGACTATAACAGCAACAACAAAAATAATAATGGCATAAAAACATGAGCCAAAGCCATAAAATAAACAATAAAAACTAGAAAAAAAGAACGAATTAAACACACACATACATACGCTTACAAAATCGTTTTTGTAAAGATTTTTAAGAAAGAATAAGTTTTATATAGAAAAAATATAAAGAAATTGTTTTATGTGTACATTTAATATTATTAAATATTTTTTTATTAAAATCACCTATTTTTATTATATTTTTCCTTTATATCACTTGATTAAATTATGTTTAGATTTCTGTTAACACTTTTGTTTCTTAACTTAAATTCCGGCTGCTGTTGTTATTGTTTTAGCAATTATTTGTTACTTTTTTCACTTTTTAAAACCTTTAACACAGTTTTTCTATTTCCTCTTATTTTTTGGTTTATTTAGAGAATTTAATTCAAATTTAATTTCAAAGTTATCTATAACAGCAATACACTGACTTTCAAATTTATACACGGCTTTTTATTTTATTTTACTATTTTTCTTGTTTGTTGCTTTAGTTGCAATTTTATCGGCCTGCTGTTATTATTGCAGTCGTATTTTCTTTTTAGTTTCTTTACGAAATAAGTTAGTTAGTTGGTTATATATATTTTGTTTCCTATTTATAAATGTGTAGATTATTACAACAAAAAATTTTCCATTAGGAAGAGAAAAAACTAAAAATTTTCTTGTTTTGTAAAACTGAAAAGCAGTTGGAGAAAAACTACACAAAAAACGTCCTTTCACACGGAAGCTTCGTAAACAACTGAAATTGAAAAATTGCATTTGTTAAAGCCGAAACGGGCGACCGACAAACGGCAAGAAGAAAATAAACACACTTCAACAGACACATACACTAACAGCCAAAGGACTTGTCTAGTTGTTATATGCACATTTCTTTTTTGATTCTTCCCCTCTCCTTTTCCAACCTAATACTTTTGCATATTTTTGTTGTTTTTGTAGTTTTGATAGGTTTTTATGAGGCCCTGCCTCTGTAGTAAACAGTACAGAGAATAATTTTACACAATTCACTACAGAGTCATTCAGTCAGTCCGTCCGTCCGTCAGTTAGGCTAGCAAGCAGGCAGACTTGCACAGTTTGCAGTTTGTACTCTTTTGACTCAAAACATGCAATCACAATATACTCACACACTTGTTAGTTGTGGCTACATTTTTTTGCTATTGTAATTGTTGTAGCTGCTAGTTTAACGACGTCAACAGTGGCAGCATTTGCTACTGCACACAAATTTTATGGGCTTTTTTTTAAACACACTTGCATACTCTGCTAAACTGTCTGTGTAACTGCATTTGTGTGTAAAACCAAAAAACTGAAAAATAAATAAAACTCTCACACGTGTACACATACAGACAAATATTTCACAATATTTTCTCTTAACAAAAAAAAAAACAAAAAAATGTCCTTAAATGTATGAGTGTGAGTGTGGCCGTCTTCATGTTATGTAAATTTTGTATTTGTTGTTGCTGTTTATGGCGAACAGGAGTTTCTGGAACAAACTTGTTTTTTGTGTTAACATTCGTTTACTTGCTAGCTGGTTCGTTCATTTAGTTACTCGTTTATTAATTCGGTTTTATGTTTTTTTATTGTTGTTAAGAGCATCGTTTGTTTGTTTTTGTTTTCAAATATTCTAAAAATAAAATTCTTCTTAGCAGTCACAAGCTTGAGGTTGAGTTGATGTTTCATTTCCTCTACAACCCCAAATTGGTTCATTTATTTTGGTTAAGTGCCAAAATATGTAGCCATTACTCTGCAGTTAATATTCTTATACTAAATGTCAACAAAAATTAACTTTAGTCTAAACAGAGACTCTTAAAATTTTATAAAACTTTTACACTCTCTTAAGCAAAAATAAATAAAAATTATCAATAAGCTAAAATCTGAAATAAATTTTAACACAAATATAAAACAATAGTATCCTTTAAAGTTCATTATTATGTAAACAATATCTTCTAGAAATTTAACAAAAACCGCCTTTTTTCCTTATAGTGCAATAGTTATTTTCTGTCTAGTCTATTTTACTCTTCTTCTGTTTTTATAGCAATTATCCTTAATGTTAACTCTCTTGTCTACTGTTAGGTTTTTTTTATTCAAGAGTACGACAAAAGAGAGCCAGTTAGTTTGTTGACTGTTGACATTTTTGCATTTGCTATTTTTATAATTTTGTCTATTTACTTGTTTTTTTTTTTCAATAATCCTTAAAACTTTTTACAGTGTGTGTATGTTTTAGGCTATGTTTTGGTAAAGTGCCAAATAAATTTACTTTATTGTCTCTTCTTGGTTTAGTTTAATATATATGTATATATTTTTTAAATTTTAATGTTATCTTTTATAGTCTATGTTTAATTTTTTTGCCATTTTAATCCTAGTTACTTTATAGGGTGACCATCCTTTGAGAGCTCCTAGATAGTATGTTAGAAACTAACTTTAAACTTATAGCTACTTTTCTGTGGGAATACCTTAAATAGAAATATATTTTTTTATAGAGACACGATTCCCATTTTCGAAATAATATTAAATAAAAAACAGAAAATTGTCCCTTTCAAAAATCATTTTATAGACATCAAGAAATTCTTAAAAACACAATATCTCGGAACACTCCATTGTACTACATACATATCTTGAACTATTTTCCAATTCTATCTAATCGAAATTTGATCAACCAAAACTGTATTTCTATTACGTTTATATTATCAGTAAATTTTAACATACCGGAAATTGTCACTGTTGCATTGCATATTATTGTTAAAAGAAAAACAAACGAAAATCCGAAAAAATAAAAGCAATAAACAAAAGCGCATGTATTACTCTTTTCTCACTCTCATCTATAAATAAAAATTTACAGTAAATGTGTGTGTAATTTCAAATTCTGCAGCCTAAAATCTTAGATATAAAATTAAGTTTTTTTCTTATAAATACCGCTCTTTCTCTTAAGTATTTTAGAGTATAATATTTATTTATATCTAGATTATACTCGTTTATAAGTTTAGTGCAAAAACGAAAAATTTATATAAAACATTTATTTGTATGAAAAGAAAATCAACAGCAAAAATTTTTTTTATAAGTCTATGTATAAGGATATGTATGCCAGTACGTATGAGTACTTAACCTTTTTTTATAACAGTTCTTTACTCATCTTCAGTTGCCGGGTCATTTGTTATTGCACAAAGGGAAAAATAGCAAAGAGGATTTTGAATAAAGTACAGAGTAGTAGTTGTATTTGCTGTTGTTGTAGTAGTAGATTTGCTTGCACAAGGCCAAACATTATAATCTTGCTTGTCGTCGTCTATGTTGTTGTTGTTATTGCAGCTGCTTTTGTATTTAGCTTTTTGTTGTTGTTCTTGTTGTTGCTTTGCTTTGAAGTGTGTGTTTGTTTAATGCGTGTTTCGTTTATGTGCGTTGCTTTGTTTATTTTTGTTTTCTTTCATTTGTTTATTTGAAAGTGTGCGTGTGTGTACTTACGTTTAGATGTATTTACATATGCATAAATACGAGGGTAAACGAAAACTAAGTTTTAACTACACATTTAGTTTCAAAACAAAAAGCAAACTAACTCACTAACTAGCAAATTCCAAATTATTGAAAATCAATAATTTTCAATAATTTAAAGAAATTTGGTACATACTATTTCTATTAACGAAGAAATAATCCTATTGAAAATGGTTCAAATCGATCAATTATATCACCCAATTTTCATACAACCCGTACTTAGGATTTTGAGCTCATGGTTATGTTCACAAAAAATGGTACAACATAGTTTTACATAAATCTAAGCTGGCGATTTTCATTGGCTTTTGACACCAAACATCGGAAATTTTTTTGAATATTAAGAATTGAGTTACAAAAACAAATTTCACGGTAAATTTCTGTTTAAATAACATAAATTTAAAGGTCTATATTTACGTTTCTTTCTAAAAATGATTTTTTGCAACATTTTGAAATAATTCGATATTAAGGACAGAAATAATTTAAATATTTTATTGTGAATATTTCTCCAGATTTTTAACATAATCTTAGTAGTAGTTCAATACAATAAATAGGAAATATTTACTATTGGAATTAAAAAAAAACTAGTTTGTGACATAAATTTGTATTCATTCAGCCCTCGTATATTTGATATAATGTTTTGTTTTTGTTTATATTTACAATAGTTTCATGCATGTATTACAACTACTGATGATTGTAAATGTTGCATTTTTTCCACTTTTATTGTTGTTTTTGTTGTTATCACATAACATCTAACATTTGTTGCCACTGTTATCAGCATACAAACATCATTATCAGCATTATTTTGCTCATTATTATGCAATAACAACCACAACAATAACACCATCATCATCAAACTTATATTCAACACCATCATCAGCAACATCATCATCGTCGTCGTTTTTGTCGTCATTTATATTTGAACACAAGTGTTGTTTGTACAATATTTTTGTTTGTTGCTGTGTAATCTTACGGTATTTGATAGCAACACCTAAAAATGATTGAGAGTAAGAGCAGTAGGATGTGACACCAGGCACAAATTGTTTTTGGTATGAGAGGGTTAGTAGTGCCACATACACATATTTATATGTGTGTGCGTTCGCAACTACACACGCACACACATTTGTGTTTGTGCATATGTATTGGAACACTTTGCAATGATGGTTAAATTCTCATAGTGGGTGTTAGTTTACATTTAACTTAATGGTGTTGTATTTTAATTAAAATTGGTTTAAATTTAATGAAAAACAGGGCGATGAAGACTGTAAAAAGAAAAATAACATACTCGCAGTAAGCAGAAAAACTTGTTCCTTTAAATAATTTTCTGCACTAAAGTGTGGTTTAAAGTTTTACATTTAAATTTTATCTATTGTTTTTTGTTGTTATATTTACTTGTACGTTGTGGATTAATTTTTTGTGTTATACATTGAATTGTTTTTGATTATCACAATTAAAAACATAACATAATTTTGATGGAATATATAAAGAGAGTTATTGATTTTGAGTTTAAATAATATATTTATTTAATTTGCAATGATTTTTCGTTAATAACTAGTATTCATTCAAATCGTCATTGTAAGTAAGTATTTGTAATAGATATTTCATATATTTCTTAAAAATGTAATTTTCCTGTTTTCATAGCCCTCAGCAATAAAAATATCTAAAAAAAAATTAACAACTATTCCTTGTTTGCAACGCAATGATGTTGAACAAATTATTTTATTTGAAATAAAACAAGTAATTTGAAACGTTGCCAACTATTTACAAATTTTTATAATAAAAACAAAGTACCGGATATACATCTTGTAGCTGTCACAAAACATTACTAAGAGTAAAAAAAGTAAATGTTGCCAACGATATGTTGCATTAGAATATGTTGCTGGAAACAAGGAAATGAAGTGTTTGCAAAGTATAAATGTTAGTAACATACTTATGTATAAAGTATTATAAAAATGGAATCAAACCCAATGTTTAAAATCACTTTTAATTTGGTGTAAACAGTAAAACGATAGATAGATAGATAGATAGATAGATAGATAGATAGATAGATAGATAGATAGATAGATAGATAGATAGATAGATAGATAGATAGATAGATAGATAGATAGATAGATAGATAGATAGATAGATAGATAGATAGATAGATAGATAGATAGATAGATAGATAGATAGATAGATAGATAGATAGATAGATAGATAGATAGATAGATAGATAGATAGATAGATAGATAGATAGATAGATAGATAGATAGAAATATAGTTAGTTAGAAATATAGTTAGTTAGTCGGTTAAATAGTTAGTTAGTTAGTTAGTTAGTTACTTAGTTAGTAAGTTACTTAGTTAGTTAGTTAGTTAGTTAGTTAGTTAGTTAGTTAGTTAGTTAGTTAGTTAGTTAGTTAGTTAGTTAGTTAGTTAGTTAGTTAGCTAGTTAGTTAGTAAGTTACATTTACTCAATCAAAAACTATATTTTCATTTTCCTTAAATTAATCTCTATCACTGATATACTTCTGCTTGTATTTAATGTTTTCTTTTTTTATTTTAGTGTTTCCTAAAAAGTAACAAAGATTTAAATCAATAAAAACTAGCGCAAGAATTGATATTTAATTGTTACACAGTCAACAAATAATAATAAAACCTGAAAACAAAAGAAAAAAGAAATTAAAACGACACTACAAACAAAATAATAATGGGACAAATAAGAACTTCTAGAGGATATTGTACATAGCAAAAGGCAGACAGAATTTTAGTGTGAAAACAAAATGGAATAATTGCTACTCAGACAAGAAACCAAACACTGAATCTGTAATAAGGCAGCGACAACAAACGATAACAACGACAGCAACAAAGTGAACCAATTCAAAAAGTAATGTAACACACAAAAAAGAATTAAAAAAAGAAAAATAGAATAGAAAAAAGCCCTACTACAATGACAACAAACATACAAAGCAAAGGCAAAGGCTTTTTAGCCTAAAGAGGAAGAGCCGAAGAGGCTGATGGAGAGGCAAAGGCAGAGTAGTTGCTAAATAGGCCTCAATATTTATCTATGGAAGAGCCTAACCACCCCCGAAATGCACACACAGCCTTAACATGCATTCATCTAAAATATTACAGACATTATTATACAAAGGACACACACAAACAAACACTTACGCTTACAGAGAAAAACACTAGAGCCTTTTTTCTGCTGTAGCCATCATCATCATTGAGTCTTTTATCCTTCAGTCATTAAAGTAAGGTAAATAATGTATAAAAAAGTGGAAAAAAACACACAACATCAAAGAAACAAAACTATATGTACTATATACATATAATCATTATTTGCTTTTAAATTTTTTATACACGACCAAGAATAAAAATGCAAAATTTCAAAAAAAAAACAAATTTAAAATAGAACTTTTTTCGTTGACTTTCTTTTGCTGTACTGAGTTATAAAAGAACCTACACCAACAACAAATAATGTAAACATGCCAGCCACTCTGTTAAAAGTGCTGTTAAAATAATGGCACGTGTTTCTCTCACACACCAGAAAAACACTAAAAATACTAACAGCAAACACGCAGCCAGACACATACCCTCATACAGGCATACACTTGGAGACAGACGGACAGACGAACGCATAAAAGTTTCAGTTTTTGTTTTGATTTACAACTTCGTTGCAGTCAGCTGAGAATGCAAGTAGACAGCAAGCAAATATTGTGTTTGAGTGTGTGAGTATACATACAGACACTCTCATTAGCAGAAAAAAATTAGAAAAGGAAGAGGAAATACTAGTAAATATATTAAGACCGCCTGTCTACATATGCATCACAATTAAAATGCAACAATGTCACGTGTTCTGTTAACGAACTATAGAAGGAAGAGATATTTTTACACTCTCTACGTAAACTTTTAAGAGTTAGAACTGAGAAAAGAGTATTTTGCAGTTATTTTTTGTAAACAAAGTAATTTGAACTAAAGAGCGACAAAAAATTATAAATTAAAAAAAAAAAATCAAGTGAAAATTTAGTGAGCAAAAGAGAGGTAAAATATGTAAAACTCAAAATATTGACATATAAACAGCCATTTTACATTATTGTCTGTGAGTTTAACAGACCTTTAGTATTGCATTTAAGGATTTAACATAAATTTATAAAAATGTTATTAAGTTCGAAACAAACATGTTGTGTGTGCTTTATAGAAAAAAATCATTTGTTTTAAATGTTAAAGTTGAACTACATGTTTTGTTTATATCTACATTTTTACCGCCAAAAGAAATAGCAACAACAATATTTACATATTTGTGTTAAATATTTTTTTTTTTTTTTCTTTTTTCACATGTGGAGTCTGATTTGCTCCACCCCTTGATATTTTATGTTGTTTTGTATTGAAATTAAGGGATGGCGTTAAAATATTTTATTTACAATATTTTGTTTCATTTATTTTTTTATTCGTTTACGTGTTGCAATATCAAAAAAAAAGGAACTATACTGCACATGCCACAAATATTTTTTCTTTTTTTTTAATTGTTCAAGGATTTTTACACAGTTCTAGATTTATTTGTATTTTTGCTGAAAAAAAGTGGGAGGGTGTTAAAATTAGCAAAAAATTAAAAAAAAATTAATAGAATTATTAAATCCAACTAATTTACTGGTTTTTACTGTTTATTGGTTGTTACAGTTTAGTTACAAAAAATATTTATTTTTTTATTTTTTAATTATAAATTGATAATTTTTTAAAAGTTTTTTATTTGTAATTTACTTTAAAAATGTTAAACACTATTTATATAATTGCTCCTCCTTTTTGCAACATGTTAGATTGCAACATTTTTTTTTTTTTTCGATCAAACTTTTGTAATTTCCCCTTCTTAGGCACCATGTTTTTTTTTTTTTCTTTTGCTTTCATTTTTTATTTCCCTTTACGTTTTGTTTTTTTTTTTTTTCCTTTTTCTCACTTAAGAAAATAGGTTCCTTCCTCTTCCACAACCAACCAACAAACGACTCACCTAGCTGTTGCTGTAGTTGTTGTACATTTTACACTAACTCTTCTACTCTAGTTTGTGTTGTTTCTTTTTTACTTACGTGCTGTTAAACAGTAACAACAACTACATTGATTGTAACGTTGTTGTCTACTTTTAGCAACTGTTTATTGGTTCTTTCGTTCATCCATCCAACGTACACATACATTAACATGTACACATTTACTTAAGTTGCCCCTATTTTTTAGGCATCCTTTGCTATATACTTATATGTATATGTGTTAGCTGACACCGATGTTGTTGTTAGTAGGTTCCTCGTTAACTGTCGTGTTTACAGCATTTTATTATGAGTTGTTTGCTGTTGCAAAGCACTCACTATAACGCTTGTTTTAGCAAAATTTTACATATAAAAATTTACGTAAACATTTTTATATTTAATATAATTTTAATGTTAAAGAATATTTTTAATTAATTTATACCAAATTAATAGATCTTGTTATCTTTCATGTATTTTTGTTTTATTTATGATTATAATTATTTAATTTACGAATATGTAGCGAATGATTGATTTTTTTGAATTATATATTACGTATACGCTGTAATAAAACTTTTTTTAGCAAATTAGGATATAATTAAATATAATTAGGAGATAATAAAATTTATCGTAGAATATGGGTCACGATAATATTCTGATAATATATGTATATCGAATACATAGCCTCTAGAGGGATGGTTCTGCAGGGATTATTTAGAAACATTTAAATTATACCCAAGATTGGTTTACCCAACTTGGGTAACGTTATTTAAATTATATCGGTATACCGGTAGGATAGTAATATATCGGTATTAAAAAAAAATATTTTTAAACCAATATAAAGAAAACATGTAAGAGTATTATTATCAATCAATCAGCAAATCATCATAATAATATATAAATAATTTATTAATTGCACCACTATAGTGGGGATGGTGATGATGTTTGTGATGATGTTTATAACACCCAAAAATATTGGTCCTAGACCCACCTTAAGGTATACCAATCGTCTCAGAATCACTTTCTTTAGCAAGGTCTGTTTGTGTGTTCATATAAACACTGTGCGCACGCTACAGGTCGCAATTTTCAAGATAATTATACATTGAAAATGAGAAGTAGATATGTCCATATTTACCGCCACTTCCGTTTGAGTTCCCTTGTTAACAATGAGTAAAAATATTCCACAAAACTTTAAAAAAACAAATTAAATTCTTTATTTTTTTAAAAGTAATCCACAAATTTAACTGGTGTAGGGTATCATATGGTCGACAATGTCAGACAATACATTCATACTTATTTTAAACTTGATTATGTCAAATTTCATCCCGATATTAATAGTAACAAGTTCAATGTTAATGTAAATGTAATATTTCATATTTCATTGTATGTCTAATTTGTACTTTAGAGTATCTTGTGGAAAAATGTATGTTTATTATGATTGTATGTATTCACATAGTTATGTGAGAACGCCTGTATGAGAGCTAGGATAAATTGTGTACGAATCTTGCCTATTTTCAGCAAAAAAAAGTAACATTAACATAAGTTTCTCCTTAATTTGGATCCTATTACGTATCATCTTAAAAAGAATATATTGTATATTTCCATGGGTCTACAAAAATAATTGGAGTACACGATCAATTTAGGTAATCCCAAAATTACTTACCTGTAGACATTAATGAACCTCATGCTTTGGTTTTGGGTCAGTCCTACAAAAACTGAGGAGCAGTTTTACATTTATAAAAAACTATATCGTTATTGAAATAATAATATACCGGTACTAATTTGGTATTGATACCGTTATGATAACGCTATTGTACCGATGTATTTATGTGGTATCGGTATTAATAAAGGTACCGCGATTTTCTATTTACTTACTATAAGAAGTGACACGCCCACATTATTTGATATTGACATAGTTGCCAGATTGGGTGCAAAATCGTCATTAAATCTAATAATTTTTAATAAATTGTTATTCTATAGTTTAACTATAGATACATTTGCATAAATTGACAAAAAATACTTCAAAATTCTAAATATTGAGTTATTGTACACTATGAGATATGGTATTCAGTAAATATGTGTAGATAAGATATTTTGCGCTGCAATAAATTACCCAGGCAAAATTAACCCAAGTCAAAAACGAAATATTTTCCCAAATAATATACAGGCTACAAAAACTCTATTTTTTAAGAAATGATGTAGGACATCTAAATTGTATAATAGAAAGACTCAAAAAGCTTATATAAAAATTTTAGATGAAAATTTACATGTATAGAATAATATTTTATTACGAAAAACTGTCTTAAAATTGAGACCACTGTTCATTTTATTTGTGGGGCGATATTTCACTTAATTTGGGGTTAACTTTAATTAAAAAATTGGGTCTTTATATATTAATGTAATATTGTCCTAAACTGCTACTTTTACTTTTTGTCTTTCAGGTTATTTTGCGGGCCATCTTTTTTATATGTTTTTCATTGAAATGTATTTTAATATATTTATTTAGAATTTTTCATAATAATTTTTATTTAAATTAAATCTAAAATAATTGATGCAAAAATTATTTAACTGTAGAAACGTTTAAATAAAATGTCCTTGAGACAACAGGACGCACCATTTCTCCGCGATTAGAATTTTAATTAAAATTTTATTAACATTTATTAAATTTATTCTTAATATATTTCAAACATGTTTCGATTTTTTTTTAAATAATAGATATAATAATAATAATAATAAAGATATAAAAATCCTTTTTTAAAAAATTGTCAAATTTAGAAATAAAATCGTCATATTTTTGACTATGAAAATCGTCAAATCTGGCAGCAGTGGGTATTGAAAATAACAGTAAACTTTAATCTATTTAGCCGTTAGTGCAACTAAGACAACTTTAACATACATATCAATCCGTGATCCTATTCATTTAAATTCTAAGAGTTTTGGGTCAACTGTTAAACAACAAATACCGAAGTTGAACACATTATTTTTTCATATTTTGTATACCTCATAGTCATTGACTAATCTTCCTGTAATTTGTAATTTAAATACATTCTTAATTTAAATTCTAATTTGCATAAGAATTAGTTTTAAAAAGAGCGCAAGCAAAGAACCTTAAATCAGAATATATTTTATTAATCTTTATAATTAAAATTTCCTACTAATTGTATTTTTTCCAAACTTAAGAAAAAGTTATTCTGCTACGCGGTCAAAAATGATCCGATCAGTAGAAAATTCTATAAAAAGATTTCTATTCTTATTAAAGGGCACTTCACACGATCACACTTTACGTACGTAAGATCTAATTAAAAAGTAAAATTAAATTCCGTCCATATAACAAAAAAGATAATAGAAGTCTAATGATTTATGTCAATTGTGTTTACACAATTGGTATAGAACAATAACAAAGTAAGATGAAATCAGCTGTTTCACATTTCTGTAAGCGACCTGCTTGCTTTTTGAATCATTTAAAAAAATGAAAAGAGCCATATGACTGTCAAATTGTCCATCCGTATTCTCTCTCAATATGTGATGGTTTCGTACATATTGCGTTTAGACGATCCCATCCGTATTCTATCGTGTAAATGCGGCTTAAACTTATTTGTGTCGAATTCGCTCACTAAAGTGATATTATTATGCCAGTTATGTGTATAACAGCTATTTTATAAAAAGGATAGATATTATATATGCTGTGGTAAATTATGCTCCAATATCCGGCAAACATCACATTTCAGGGTGCATAAAACTAACTTTTGCAAAATTTTATGACAATTTCTTTCTAATTGACTCTTTAAACTGCATTCTTGTGGGCTCTTTGTATTGGAGTTAGAGGAAATCGTGTATCAATACTATTAATTTTTAATACCAAACAAAATTATCAACAAAAAATAACTGTCCAAAATTTCAACAACTACCTCATATAATTTTGGTCTCTATTATGCTTTAACGGACAAAGCTTAGAATTCATTTAAAATTAAAATTATAGTAGAATACACACATGAGTAATTTCATGCCAAATACCTTACTAAAAAAATCGATAAAGATCGATTTTGGTCACACAGGATTTTTTAATTCAAGAATATGATTTTTCAAAATGGACGTTTTTTTATTTTTAAGCCCTCCAACTCTAGAAGGAAATAGCTTAAATTTTATGTCTGGCCTACTTAACAATAAATTAGAATAAATTGTAAATTGCATTAGAATCATATGACGTCTACAGAATAAAAGAATGAAATATGGGTAAGAGATTCTCATAAAGCCTTTTGGAAATAAGTCTGAAGTCAGTATGATGGTAAGTATTCTAAGTGGATACACAGGATTACGAGCAAATTTATACAAAATTGGCCATGCGGATTTGGACGAATGTAGAGAATGTGGAGATGACAGTAAAACTCTAGAGTATTTTCTTTGTCACGGTCAGGCATTCGATTCGAAATTTTTATTTCGGAAATAGCATCCCTGACTAACACTCATTGAAATATTCTTAGGAAACTGAGATTTTGAACATTGACAAATAATATACTCAATGAACATTTTTTTATGAAAAGGAGAACCCGATTGGCCTAGGTGTATTTCTTCGAATTTGATGTACTGTACTATTCAATAGAGCTAAGATTGGTAAAAATCCATCCAAATCGATTTCTTTAGTTTAAGCACTTGATACAAAACTGCTCATATGTGAAAGTTAAAACTTGGTAGCAAATTTTAAATTAAAGTAAAATTTGTTCATTTCTTTAATGCATATTATCCCAATTTATATTGCATATTATAAGTTCATATTTTGAATTTGTTTTGTGCATGAAAATCCTTTCCCTGCTTATTACAATACCAAATATTTTTTTATCAATATATTTCAATATTTAACAAATTAAATAGTGGTTATAAAAATTATATTTAAATGTATGATTATTTGAAGGAAATTTTCTAAATAAATTTATTTTAACAAAACTATTTTACTCATATGGCTTTACTATGTTGTGGATATTTATGTACATGCTTACAATTGCTTATAATACACATGTATTTGAAATTCCTTCAGGTGCAAAATAATGAAGTTTTATTGGCTATTGAAGTCTATGCAAAGGAATTTCAATAAAACATTTTTTGTATATAAGGCTGCAAAATGCCAGTTCAAAGAAGATATGTTTCAGTTACCTATATTTATTACAGATTATACAGCTTTTGTAATAAAATGTTTAATTTTTTTTAAACTATATTACACAGTATTTAAACATAACATGAAAAAAATCTCTTGCCAATAAACATCTTTGAGAACAACTATACAGCACAAGTGATATCCAGCAAAAATAATATAAATTGAAACAAATTAACTTAATGAAATTATATTCATTTACACTTTTGCCACAAACTTTATCTTATCCATTGTTTTTTCTCTTCATTCATACTGTTTCAACAATTTTCTGTTTAATTTCCGATGACTTAATGTTGTGTGACCATTCGTTTTCTTGAAATAAAGGAAATTAATATACCAAAAAAGACTTTTAAGAATTTTCATAAGAAATGATAATGACAACGGCACTCATGTGTGTGTGTGTGTGTTGTGTCCTTCATTCTGTTTTAAGATTCTGTGTATATGTTTTACATTTTTAACATTAAGGATTAAATATTGAAAATGATGTTAATGTATATTGTACAAGTAAAATTAAAAGTTTTCTTTTTGGCAGAGAAAATTTTCTTATTTGCATGTATTGATACTTTTCTTTATACGCATCCTGTTCCGGTTTTAAATTTCATTGCTGATGTTGTCTTTTGTTTTTAAATAAATTAATGATTGCGGGTAAGTTAAAAGAATATCACTGACATGTTTTATCTTAAGATGTTCGAATAATGTTAAAAAAAAAAAATAATTATGCGATCTTTATAATGTAGTTATTAAAATGTAATTTTTGAATTTATTTCTATACTAAAGTTGGGGTTAAATATTAAAATATATTTCTTTGTAGAATCCTTTGATTTTAAAAGTTGTAAAATCAATTAAAATTGCATTTTTTAGAGCCATTGGCAATTCATTTGTGGTTCCTCATTATATGCCATTTTATGAGTTGTTTTTTTATAAATACTTTTCGCTGCGTTATTTCACCTAGTCAGCGTACAACCCTAGCGTATGATTGATTTTTTAAATTAAATATTACGTATACACTATAACAAAACCTTTTTCAGTCCAAATAAATTTTATTTATAATCCAAATATAGATCGACATAGAACATGGATCCATATCAAATTTAATGAAGATTAATGTTTATTAATTTGCCTCACTGCTAAAAGTGCGACAGATGGAAAATACCTGGAGGAGTAATATTGTTCCCAAATATATATTCCACCTTTTTTATACCACCTATTCACTTTCTAACAACTTCCTAATTCAAAAGAAAGCTTTTAAGGTGATGTCAGTTAATTTATAACTGAAATAACTTCCAAATGTTACAGTGTTTAAAAATTAAAAAAAATTCTAAATTAAAAAATATTTAAAGAAAATTGCACAAATAAATTTTTTGGCAAAATCCAAATCCCAGTTTTATAAGTAATAGTTTTTCCTCTGCCCAATTTAAATTTTAAAGCCTTTTGGTAAATTTTTTTTAAACCGGAAATGAAATATTTTTATATGCAACAAACAGAATTTTCCAAACAACAAATTCTTAATATTCTTGTTTACATGTTTTTCTTTGTTCAACGAATAAATTTCATTTTGCTTTCATTTTTGCTTTCTTTAATCCTTGATAATTGTTAATAAAGACGTCTGTCTGTCTTGTTTAAAAGTATTCATCACAAAATTCGTATATACGAGGATTCCCACTGATTTTATAAAAGAAAAGTGCTTTGTTTTCTATAAATAAAATTGATAATGAAAATAATTATTGATTTGAAATGAAAATTATTTTTAATTAAAGCAATTATTACAACAATTACTTATAGTTGCAGCTGAAGAATTAGCAAAAATAATTATTAAATTGGCGACCCTCGTTTTCACTTGATTTTATTTTTTAACTTCTCATGATGTTTGATATATGTAAACGAAAAAAATACCATTTATTTAAAAAACAAAAACAAAACAAAAAACTCTCAATCATGTTCTTTTTCCTTAAACTGTGAAATTTTACATTTTGCAGCTGCAAGTAGATTTCATTTCACTGCAATGTAATGCACATCATATCTTCTTATTCTACTCCTTAGTAAATCTTCTTTAAATATTCTATAGATTGTACATGGTATTGCATGTATTTTTTGTTTATTTTTTTATTGCTAAAGGTTTGTTTCTTTACGAGAATTATTTGTATTTTTTTCTCTTTCTTTTGCTGCATGTAAGTAAAAAATTAAATAATAAAAATAAGAAAAATAAACAAATGTATCTCTTTTATTGTTGTTCCTTATTGTTGGCATCTTTGGCAATAATCTAATGTTTAAAGCAACAAAACAATAATAAGAGAAAATTCTTGTTTTAAGATTTTAGTCTTGTAGATTTCATCATGTTATTTTGGTAATTTGAATGCTGAGAATACAGTGGGAAAATTTATATCTAAATTTATAAAATTAAAACTTTTGAAATTATAAAATAATAAAACAATGTCGATGAGTTTACTTACTTACCACGGTCATTACATATAAGAACTTAAGACAGTCATTACAAATAAGAACATAGCACAGTCACTACAAACTGTTCAGTTTTAGAAACAAATATTTTACACGGCGATGTCATTGAAATAAGAACATACCAAGGTTATTACAAATAAGTACTAAAAAGCCATTACAAGTACCAAATTGTTCAGTTAAAAAAAAACTTTATTGGTTTGTTAATGCCATGTTATACTGTATTTTGCACAACTAAATATATCATATATATACATGCCTTTCCTAAACTACTTAAGACTTAAGACATTATCTAGTCATTGAAAAGCAAGGTGTTCTGTAAGAAATATTTAATGTAAACACTATTTTAAACCCATTTTTTTTGTCCACAATTTCTAACACAACTAACACACTGTTCGTTATGTGTTTGCAAAATTGACAAAAAGGCATCTTCTGTTACTGTTCTTGTTTGATAAAATATTTTTAAGAAATATTATACAAATATAAGAAAATACTTTAGTGCTTTATTAGCATTTTAATAATATATATTTTTTTCTTAACATATAAATCCTATTCATTTGTAAAAAAAAAAAACACAATTTAATCTGTTCTATATAAAACTGTTGACTTTAATCTTCTCTAATTGTTCAAGAAAATCTCTCATTTACCCATATTATTCAAGAACATTATTTAATTATTTTTATGTAAAAACAAGTAAGAGTGCTATATTCGGCTGTGCCGAATCTTATATACCCTTCACCATAGTGTATTTTAAACATAATTGATCTTACAGTCTAGTTAATAAAAACATTAAAAAAATTTGAGTCGATTTAAGCCGTATGTTTCGGCGGCGGCTCAAGCAACTAAATATAGTTCGGCGGCGGCTAAGCTCCGACTAGAAGCCGGTCGACTTCGACCTCTGATTCATTGCTGGTAAACATTGACGAGACGTAGATTTTGTTTTTGTTTATCGTAAAAAAAATTGTTTTAAAAAGCACTTGGAAAAAATTTGTGTTAGTTTTAAATTTCAAACTTACATTATTCGCATAAAAATTATTGTACAATAACTCACAATCTACTCTCATATAATTGAAAACGTTTTAAATACTTTTTTCTATTCATCAAAAAATATATTTGCAAAACAAAAGGGAAAATTATTTTATTTTAACAAAAAATGCAAATCATATTTTTTTGCTGTGTATACTTTGTATGTTTGAATTCCAAACATACAAAAAAATACACAGCTGAATAAAACCAAATACATCTACACACACACGTGTACATCTTTTTCTATGTACAGTGTTTTTAGTGTTTTTGTTGCTTTTTTAACAATTTTTTTATGAAATTTTCAGAGGTTGTCTCGGATTTTTGCTCATATCTCCGTTATTTACCGACCGATTTTGCTGATTTTAAATAGCGATCTTCTCGAAAGCATGTCTAATAGAATTATTGAAAATTCAGACATCGCCGATACCTGGGGTCCTCTAAAAACTGATTTCAACAGACAGACAGACAGACAGACGGACATGGCTTAATCGACTCCGCTATCTATAAGGATCAAGAATATATATACTTTATAGGGTCGGAAAATTATATTATAGAAATTACAAACGGAATGACAAACTTATATATACCCTTCTCACGAAAGTGAAGGATATAAAAATAGAAAGAAAAACAAAGAAATGTTGAAAACAAATTCCTTTCTAGACTTTCTAGACAATAAATCCAACAGTCAAACAATCGTAACGATTCCAACTTCCCAACACCCTCAAACACTTACACTTATTTACCCACTTAATCCAATTTATTACTGCTGCCATCATTACAATCATTACACATTGCATACGTCTGTCCATCCCTATTTTCAGTTTTTTTTTTTCTTTCAAAATGTCTGAAGTAGAGTTGGCCACTTGCGGTTGTTTAACTTCGATTTCTAAAACACATTCTTTGGATTATTGTGGCGAAAAGTGTTCCTGTTCTCTTTTTTTAATTTCTGCTGTTTAAGTATAATTTTGTGTGATTTTCTGCTCATTTCATGGCTAAAAGTTTTTTAATTATTTTTTTGCTTAGACTCTGTTGATGATGCAGTACAACAATGTTGAAAGATAAAGAAGGATAATAACAAGGAATGAATTGTTGCTGTAGAAAAAGACTTTCATTTATTTTCTATGTAAAATAGAAAATTTAAAATCTTTATGTAATTTCTAATAAAAATATATTTGCACAAATGTGTGTTAATACAATGTATGTCTATGAGATTGTTCATCGATTGTTTATTGTTGGATTAAAAATTTTCATAAATTAGAATTTTCCCTAAAGCAATAAACTTTAAAACTAGCAAACTTAAATCTTTAATATTTATTCATCTTATAGAAGTATTTATGTCCACTCATGTGTACAATTGATGTGAAGCACCTTTACGATTAGCCGTCTTTGAATTTGTGAAAAAAACACTCACTTTAAATCTTCTTTGGAAAATTACCATGATAAAGAAGTATAAAGTACATACTTTTCTGATAAAACATGGAACATATGTTAAACAGCATGCAACAGCTGTAAGATTGGAAGAAAGAAATTATAAAAACTCAGAAAAAATAAATAAAATATTTTGCTCGAAAGCATAAAAAATCAAAATAAAATGAAATAAAAACATTCCTGTGGAAGTTTTCTTAAAAAAGAAATTATACAAAAAAATGTTTGTAAGAAATGTGAAGTCTTGAACGAACGAACAAATAAAAAGCATGAATGTGAATGCAATAGTTTATTTTCAATGGTTAGAAAACCATGAAAATAGCTTTTTTTAAGTAGATTGTATTGCAATTGTAGCAAAACAACCATCCGCTATAGCTCAAGTAAGGTATTAAAGCTTAAAAAACACACACTTCAAAGGAATGCATCTACAAAAGAAGGATAACAGGTAAAGGTTTTATTTTCAATGATGCTGATATACATATACTCATATACTATATAGTTATTGATATGAGCTACAGGCTAAAATTTGCGTAAAAAACTTTTATAGGGTATTGTGGTACCAATACCCTAACATCTTTGTAATCAGATTTCATCACAATATTCGGATGTTTTACAAACTAAACGACAAAATTAATATACCAACTTTTTATACTTTTGGACTTTAAATCAGCGATCAGTAATTATTATCGATGAAATGTTAATTGCACAGGCCTGATAATATTGTATTAGCGATATGGTAGAAGGGGGATTATTTGCCATAGGGGCACATCAACGCCAATGCGAATAACTTGAAAACCGAGTAATTGATTTTATTATATTATTAAATTTTGTTTTCGTTTATCGATTATCTATCATCCCTAATAGTTTGAAAAATTAACCTTACATATGATGGAAGGCAAACGTGAACTATTGCAAAGGGCTGTGTGTATTTTTTGTGCTAACTTTTTTAACTTTTGTGATAGAAGAAATATATTGGTTGGTGATAAAATGTCAATAATAGTGATCCATAAGACGTACTAATTCTTCGATAACATAATTGGAAACCCAAAAAAAGTTTAACTAAACCCCAGAAGTATCCCTGGGGCACATTCGCCAAATATATGTAATGCTTGTGATGTAAAACAAAATTTGGTTAAAATAAAAACAAACAGTAATTATTTCTTTTAACTTTTTGGATAAGAAGAAAGAAGAAATATATTGGTTTGTAATAAAATGTCAATAATAGTGAACCATAAGACGTACTAATTTTTTAATAACATAATTGGAAACCCAAAAAAGTTTAACTAAACCCCAGAAGTATCCCTGGGGCACATTCGCCAAATATATGTAATGCTTGTGATGTAGAACAAAATTTGGTTAAAATAAAAGTAAACAGTAATTATTTCTTTTAACTTTTTGGATAAGTTATGTGAAATAAACAATAAACATCATGTTTATTGTATTTTTTGTGATAAATTAAAGTATAAAACAGCAAAACATGTTTTTATTTTTGCATTGTTTTATGTTATTTTAATAATGACAAATCTACCTCATCCCCTTGGCGTATTTACCCCATGGGCAGTATCGACGTTTTTGGTCAATGTGGAAAAACTGTTGACTTTAATATTCTCTAATTGTTCAAGAAAATCTCTTATTTACCGATATTATTCAAGAACATTATTTAATTATTTTTATGTAAAAAATAGAAAAAAAAAACAAAGAAATTGAAAACAAATTCCTTTCTACACTTTCTAGACAATAAATCCAACGGTCAAACAATCGTAAAGATTTCAACTTCCAACCCCCCTCAGACACTTACACTTATTTACCCAAAAAAATTAGGAAAGTTCGAAAGAAATAAAACTAAAGCCAACACATCTAAATTAAGATTATGTATTGTGGTTTTTAACTTAAGGCCGCCTCAAAAAAAAAGTGGCTTATGGTCCCCCTTCTACTCTACGACTATAACACTTTACATAATTATGAGCTCGAAAGTTCATGAGTTTGAAGAATTTTACGTGCCAAAGTTTAACAAATTATTTTGAAAATGGAGGGGTTTATATGAACACACAGACTGACTGCTTAATGGACTCAGAAAATGTTTCTGCCGATTGGTCCACTTAATATTTGCCTGCTGTGTCATCACTATCTTTTCCACCTGCAAACTTCAACATTTTTGTAAGCATTGTATCGCATCCTATTTGCAAATTTTTGTAGGTATAAGTTTTATAACCCAAAGAAAAATATTATAAAGAGGATTCTATAAGGATCAGAAAACCATTTTAATCTTTATCAAATTTTTATCTGCAAACAAAACAAAATATAAAAAAAATTTAAAACGTGTTACCCAAATTAAAAGTCTTTTTTTTTTTTTGCAACAAACGAGCGCCTCCGGCCAACAAGTCATATTTAATTCTTTATTAAACAATATGTTTTTAACTTTGATAACAATGGCATGATATACGCTAAAATAATTATGAAAATATACATATATAAAATTATAAATTCAATTTAAAATTTTTATACCGGATAAATGCTGATAATGACGATGATGAATTCCATGATGTTAATGGTGATGAATTTTTCTTGTATAAATAATATTCCATTTTGTATTAAGATTAACCTGAACATGATAAAATGTAAAAAAAAATATATAAAAAACAACACCAAAGATAAACTTTAGTTGCAAATTAAAATGTTGCACAAGTTAAAACCACGGCATGCAAGAATATTGATGTTGAAAACTGCAACATAATTTATGGAGCAGTGAAATGTACAAGTAATGTTTGAATGTTTTCAATAGTGCTACGCAAGAAACGCTAATCCTTGGGGATATTTTATGATAATACGCAAAAGTGCTGGTGTTTTTTTTTTTTTTGCGTTAATAAAACTGAGAAGAAAAAGAATTTAATTTTCTTAACACATTTTTTTTTGTGTTTTACTTATTATACTTCCTAGTTCTTTTTAAGAGTTTTTATTTTTACATTCTTCATGGGTTTAAATTGTTTAGTGGCAGTGTTGAACAAGTGGTGCCAGCTTGTTTAATGAAAAATTATTACGGATGGTTTCTTCTTATACTATACTACAAACCATGGTAATGTTAACTTCTACCAACAAAATGGCTTCTAATTTGGTTACACTAGTAAACAAAACCATATGTTAGTATATTTTGCTAAGGTTTGATAGAAGACCTAATGCGGTATTTTGAATATTGATTCAAAATACTAAAATTCTATATTTGATTGTCACTCTTCCATATCGATCTACGATTTCAAATATCAGCAATAGTTAAACATATTTGAAAAAGAACAAAAATGTCTTTTATTAGAACAAAAATTTGTATTTATGTCTATTTTGGTCTATTATTTAACCGAGCTCCATTACAAGGTAATTTTTCTAAAATCGTTCTAATAAAAATTAAACTTCACTGATTTTTTTATTTTATTTAAAAAGTTTTACATTGTCAAATTACACTGGTTTTATAAATAACACCTGCACGTATTTGTACGTATATTTGAAATATAAAAATATAAAGTAAACGCCTAGTTTAGAGAAGCACTTAGAGTAAAAAAACGGGCTTTTTAAATTTTATTTGCGATTTTAATCTTGGAGATGAAGTTATTATTATATAATCTGCATTCCAGTAGTCACAAGTGATTTTTTCTGTAAATATCAATGGCAGAGTTATTTTCAATTATTCAGTACTCTATCTTAACCTGTTTTCAAGATGCACGAATTTTCGCATTTTATTTTATATGAAAGGCTTAATACCCATTATTAATGGTCTGTCCATGTTAATTTACTGGTATAATTTTTCATAGTAGGAAGGACATTATTAGTTTGAGCTGATGTTTGTAACGCAAAAAATTTTTGAACATCCTCCATAAAGTGGCTTAGTTAGATAGTTTTTTATCATTAAATACATCATAATAAAGGTAGGTAGGTAGGTAGGTATGTCGATAGAATTATGTATACTACATTAAATTTGAAGGAATACACCTAGGCCACTATCGGGCCCGTTGTGCGCTCCTTGCCATGAAAAAAATATTTTTCTGTGTTCAGAAACTCAGTTTCCTGAACGTAATTCCTAAGCATCTTCCAATCAGTGTTATTCAGGAATGTTATTTCCGGAATAACATCGCTCCCAAGATACTTGGATCTAACTTCGACGAATGCCTGGCAGTGGCAAAGAAAGTGCTCCAGAGATTCACTGTCCTCTCCACATGCTCTAAATTCGTCTGACTCCGCACGTCCAATTTTGCATAGATGTGCTCGTAGTCCTGTGTGTCCACTCAGAATACGTACCACTTCTGACTTCAAGCTTGCCCAAGTCTAAAGTGTGAATACTGAGTTAAAAAGTACAAAAACCTGTTATCGTTCATATATTATAGGAGCTGTACAAATTACAACGCATGGCTATTGATTAATAAAATGTTAGATTTGAGCTAAGTAATAATGCGAAGATTGGGCGACAAATAAAATTTTTCGTTTGTCGGGGTTAGATTGAGTTTTCCCATGACACCTGTCCTTCCCCAACGAGTTTACTATGGCAAGAGATTTGATAGCTAGAGTACGGTCATCCATATACGTAAATTGCAACCTGCATGTAAGATACATAAGCCACCAAGACTCATGTAATTACTTACCTAACAACATACTTTTCAACGACTACTACATATCGTCTGGATTAGAGAAGTAGATTAATGAGGCCTTACAAACAATGTGCTGTATACTGTTTTCTCGCGATTTACAACAAATCCGTTTTCTAATTACTTACAGGCGTTTGTATTAGCTTGTTAAAATAATGACTTTAAATGCTATTGTGTAAGTAAATTTTAATTTAAGTTTTGCTGGATATTGTAGTAAATATGTTATGTTAGATCGAAAAAATTGTAGAAAATTATTATCTTAATATTTTCGAGTGTAGTCTTATTGTACTTACGCATAATTTTTCTCTTGCCTCTACCTGTCACGTATGAAAAATCAGCTGAAGAAAGTAATTTATGTTGCAGTAGGTAACAAAAACATAATGCATAAATTTTTGACTTTTTTACTAAAACAAGAAAAAAAATTTAAATGCATATATCTTAATATTTAAATATATAAACATAAGGTTGGATCCTTTTTAAAAAGGCAAAAAAGTTATATGATATTTCGTTAAACAAATTTTTAGGGAGGGAAAAATAAACAGTGTTATTTTTTGGCAAGTGTATAAAGTAAATGGAATAGCGCTTCCAAAAAGGAGTAGTAGTAAGTAGAAACTGATGTTTACTGGCCACGGCTGTGCATCGAACTCATGTGATGGTAAATAGTCAAACGCACCTAGTACTTATATGCATTATAACATCTTTAAAGTTTTCTCAAATCCGTTTTAGTGAAACAATCCTAATGTTCTTATAGACATTTACATACATACATATTCGACGAAACTCCAGCGAACATGTTAATGCTTAAAACTTATTAAGCAAAAGTAAAGCTAAAGATACGGAAATTAACTTGATACAAAAAGAAACATGGAGCCAAAAAAAACACAAGAAGAAAAAACTAATACATTTTCTATAAGGAATTAATTTTCACTTAAAATATGCAGCCAAGCGTGTGCAAAACATTTTAAGCTTTAAATAATATTCATAAGATTTTGCTTAAAAGGAGGTGATGGTATATATCAGAGTATGAAGATCGTCAAAATTGGTTTCTCTTGCAAGAAACATTAAATATAGTGAAATAAATTTTCCTGTTTTTTAGAAATGTAATTTTTATACCCTACACCACTATAGTGGGGAGGGTATTATACGTTTGTGCTGTTGTTTGTAACATACAAAAATATGGTTCCAATACCCACCTTAAAGTATACCGATCGATTCAGAATCATTTTTGGAGTCGATTAAGACATGTCCGTCCGTCTGTCCGGCTGGCTGGCTGTCCATGTAAACCTTGTGCGCAAGGTACAGGCCGCAATTTTCAAGATAATTTGATGAAATTTGGACCAAACATGTTTTTTGGCACAAGGACGAAAATGGTTGAAATCGGTCCATTATTTCACCTAGCCCCCATACAACCGTACCTCCCGATTTTAACTTTTTATGCTATAATTACGTCAAATATTCTGCTATCTCTCTAAAAATAAGTTTTATACAAGTATAAATGATACTGCAGATTATCGTAAGGATCGGCTTATATTTGACCCTAGCCCCCATACAAACCCCCCTTCAAAAAATGACTTAAACGTCTAAAATTGACTTGTAACCATTTGTATCGCAATGAAACTCAACAAAACTAACTGTTATTTAGAAATATATCCTTTTCCCAAATTTACCGAGAATCGGCGCATATTTGACATATATAAAGCCTCATTTAAAAATTTTAGTTTTTTTTATCAATAAATGGCTTAAATATTTTGGAATTATGGTAATATTCAACAAAAAAGTTTCTTTACAAAAAATAAAAATTTTATAAAAAGTTAAAATTTTAAAAATATACTCATGGTGTAGGGTATTATATGGTCCGCCATGCCCGACTATACTTTCCTACTTGTTTCTGTTGAATTACTTAAAGAGTAAAAAATAAACTTCGATAACGAAAAGCAAAAATTAATAGTTCGTGAGTTAGGTTCTATCTAAAAGGTTCTATCTACTATTAAAAAGAGAAAATGGGTGTCTGAAAGAAAATTGTATTTGGAAATTAAAAAAAAAAAAACATTAAGAAAACTTTTTCGATTTATTGACATATTCTTATTAGATATACCTATTATATGGAATAAGTCTAAAATATTTATTTAAACTAAATATTGCTATTTCTTTGGGAAAAAAGTACCAAAAAGGGGAAAAACGAGAAATTTAATTTTATTCAAACTCATAGAGCAAATTTCTTTAATATTTGAAAAATTGTTTATTTACTCACACAAAATAATCTAGTGTTATATTATTTTGGAATTCAGGTACTAAGGCCATTATAGGATAAAATTCGGGTTAAAAAAATATTTGCACTACAGTCAATTGGCTCAGAATCACTAAACAACGCTACCGATTTTTTTAATGATGGGAACTCATTTGACCCTAGCTTCCATACAAACTCCCCTTCAAAAAATGACTTGAAGGACAAAATTCACTATTAAACACTTATAACACGATTAAATTCTACATAAATAACTTTGAAGTAGACCTAATTTCCTCTACTAAAATTAAGAAGGATAGGCCCATATTTACTCCTACTCCCCCATGAGCCCTCTTGTAAAAAATCCCTTTTTTGTCAGCAATAAGTAAAAGTATTCCAGAATTAAGTTAAAAAACAATTTAAATGCATTACCATTTAAAAAATAATCCACATCTTTAACCTACTGACTGGTGTAGGGTATCATTTTTAGCATATATTTGTTCTTTGAATGGTACTTTTTTAAATTTTTTATAATATTAAACATAGAAATATGAAACTTAACATGTAATGAACTCAATATAAGAGAATTTATAATTTTATTGTTGTTTATGTCAGCTGGTACAACAACTTTTGTCAACAGTTGTTTCAGTAAAATTTATCTTGAATTAGAAATTATGATCTCATGTGATCATAATATGGTCTTGTGTTATAATATTATTATAAAAAGAAAAATATTATGATGAAATAATCATAATATAAAATCACATAATATAATATAACATCAACCATAATATGGTTAGACTATTATTGAATTTATTTAGCCATAATATGTTTTTCTTACAACATGTTTACCTCAACCATGTTTTTTGCGAGTTTGCTGACGAACTGTTCTTTTTATGAAATTATTATTTTTAAGAATTAAATGTATAAACACGATGTAAGAAACTTATTAACTAAAAATTAAATTTAATAAAGTTAGAAGAGAATTGTTAATGAATAGTCTTTTAGTTTTTTTTTTTGTATATTAAACTGAAACAAGTGAATTTAAAAATTAAAAAGAAAAACTAATCAAATATTTTACTCTTTCGATGTTATTTTTCTTAGTTTTAATAGCAAACACTTTTAAAAACCTCATAAATTATTTTATTTGCCTAATTTTTGAATTAAAATGCTGCAAATACTTTTAAATTTTATACAAATTCTTAAGAATTCTTTTTGTGAACAAAGAAAAATTCATATATAGAATTATAGAAATAGAAATTTGTATATGTAAAGGGTGATGCATAAAAGCTGTAAAAATTAATTGTATATTATTAAGAAAGCAATGTAGAAAAATACATTATGTTGCGTGCTTTTAGCCTTTATAAACAGGAAGTGATCTTTTCAGCTTCGAAAATTGTCTAATTTTACAAAATAACCAACCAATTTTAAATTCCTTTTTTTTTAACTTTCAACGAAATACCCTTTTTGTATGTTCTATGTAGTTTAACTAAGAAACATTTTTATGATTTATTTTTAAATGTAAATCCATTAAAATGTTAAAAGAAAACTTTCTTATCTTTAAATACTTGTACAAATACTAGTACACATACACACAAGGTTATGTATGTACATATGAGTCTTATATTTAGGCCTATTCCGGCAGTTTTACTAGGTATAAATGTATACTCTATATACACAATTTATAACTGGTTTATATAAATCGTATTAATATAAGTATGTTCAGATCATTTGACTCGATTATACTATCCATTAGTCCAAGTAAAATCAATTCATTACTTTATATATTCCAAGTAACACTAACACACTATCCTCCGATCGAGTCTGTATCCCCAAACTACAAGAATATACGACTTTATATTGAAAGTGTGCTGTTATGTGAACAATTATTTAAGTGCAAATATTGTATATTTATTATTTTTATTTTTTTGTGTGTTTTATTTGATAAAAACTTTAAAACCATAATTCACCGATATAAATTACACAATAAATAAAAATACATATTTGTATTTAATATGCATAAAATTAGTTTAAATTTTATGGATATTTTTTGGTAAAAATTATTTATCATGCTAAGTGTTGTTGGCAGAAATCTTAATGGGACATAGATATTTGTATGTATACGTACATATATAAAATGAAGTGTAATAATAACATCTCTAATAACTAATTGTAATGAAAGTATATAAATCATATTTTATTTCTTTAAATAAGCTTACAATATCTATGTAATTCTTTATTAAAGAGTAGTTTTTTAATAGAGTTAAATTTAGTACACTTTAGGTATAAACCTATGTAAATTATTAAATTATACATGAATAATTCTTATAAAATTAAAAGTTTATTGGTTATTAGGTCTATCTGAGCATTTGTAATTTAACATCTCCTAAAAAATTTTGTCTCCAAAGAAAAAACTGAAAAAAATGTTACAGCAAGTTTTAAATAATCGTAAACAATTGATATGAATAATTATAAAAAATTAACAATTTATGATAGGTTTATAAGACATTTTTTCATATTTTTTTTCAATAAACCTTTAATAAATTGTTATGAATAAGGCAGTTAATAAATAGTCAATTAATTAAAAAATCAATTAAACGATGATTGAAATAATCAATATGCATAGAGCAGTCATTACTGCTTAATCTTGTTATGAAATATTTTATTATTTTCTACAACACAAATGAATATTGCTGAATACAATTTGTCAAAATCTTTTTCTACAACTTATATTCAGCAAAAACTTTGTAATAACTTTCAGTTGTACTTACTTTACTACTAACTACTTCATATCTTCTGCATTACATAGAAGTACCGTTCGTGATAATTTCTTGTCTCTAAGAAAATCACCGTGTTAAAGTATTGAGTTAAAATGCTATTGTGTGAGTAGATTTTAGTATTTTAATCCCTTACATTAATGAAAGTTTTTGCCAGGCAGTAAGTAATGCAGTAGGTTGCTAAAGCTTCCTAAAAGCTAAAAATATATTTTCTGAAGAAGACCTTATATAAAACTTGGTAGAGAGTTTTGATTGCAAAAGTGATACTTTTAATCAGGTAATGCTAGTTCAAGTCATTTTATGAGGACCTTTCATGAATCTATCAAAAAATGTTGGTTGCATATGTTGATCCCATCAACAAACCGTTAGTTTCCAGCCAGTTATGACTATTCAAAAGGTCATTGTGTGGAGGCCAGACTACATACATAAATACTCAACAAAAAATCTTCAAATTTTGATAATGAGTAATCTTAATAGTGTAGTTGTTCAATACATTACCTGGTAATGAGTAGTTTTTATCAATAACATTATTTATTTTTTTAATTGGGATTTGTAGCCAATTATCTAAAGAATCAGTCCAATTATATAAAGCATCTATAAAACGTTTGTGGTTCGAATCATTATTAATATCAGTATTTAAAAAAAAAACGTCTTTTATGAAAAACAAGTAGGAAAGTATAGTCGGGCATGGCCGACCATATAATACCCTACACCATGAGTATATTTTTAAAATTTTTACTTTTTATAAAATTTTTATTTTTTGTAAAGAAACTTTTGTTGCGATACAAATGGTTACAAGTCAATTTTAGACGTTTAAGTCATTTTTAGAGGGGGGGTTTGTATGGGGGCTAGGGTCAAATATAGGCCGATCCTTACGAAAATCTGCAGTATCATTTATACTTATATAAAACTTATTTGTGCCAATTTTTAGAGAGATAGCAGAATATTTGACGTAATTATAGCATAAAAAGTTCAAATCGGGAGGTACGGTTGTATGGGGGCTAGGTGAAATAATGGACCGATTTCAACCATTTTCAAAAGGCTTCGTCCTTGTGCAAAAAAACATGCTTGGTCCAAATTTCATCAAATTATCTTGAAAATTGCGGTCTGTACCTTGCGCACAAGGTTTACATGGACAGCCAGCCAGCCGGACAGACGAACGGACGGACGGACGGACATGTCTTAATCGACTCAAAAAAATATTCTGAATCGATCGGTATACTTTAAGGTGGGTATTGGACCAATATTTTTGTATGTTACAAACATCAGCACAAACGTATAATACCCTCCCCACTATAGTGGTGTAGGGTATAATTATTCCAAAAACAAGTAGGGAAGTATAGTCGGGCATGGACCGATCATTACGAAAATCTGCAGTGACAATTATACTTATATAAAACTTATATAAGTATAATTTTGAGAGAGATAATAGAATATTTGACGTAATTATGGCTTAAAAAAATAGGGAGTTACGGTTGTATAGGGGCTAAGTGAAATAATGGACCAATTTCAACCATTTTCAATAAGCTTTGTCCCTGTGTCAATAAACATGTTTGGTCCAAATTTCATGAAATTATCTTGAAAATTGCGGCCTGTACCTTGCGCACAAGGTTTACATGGACAGCCAGCCAGCCGGACAGACGGACGGACGGACTTGTCTTAATCGACTGAATCGATTGGTATACTTTAAGGTGGGTATTGGACCAATATTTTTGTGTGTTACAAACATCAGCACACACGTATAATACCCTCCCCACTATAGTGGTGTAGGGTATAAATACTAAGTATAAACTAACTTGTTAGTGGAGCACTAAGTAAACAGAAAGACTTAAAAGAAAGAAAGTCGAGTAAGCACACTTGCAGCCAGTTATTTTTTGAACCTAGTTGATCAAAAATAATCAGTTATTCACCCAAAAAATGCGTACTTCCTCAATGCTTCAATATTACTTGCCTGCTTAGCGTACAAGCAAAGTTTTTCCTGGGTAGGTATAGTCAGGTTGAGTTGACCTTTTCTTGTTTTTATACAAATAAGTTTAAATTACCATGGAAAACTTACATCTCTTTGTCATATTTAATAGGAAAATTTGAACAAATTTATTTATTTATTTATTTACATATCATTTTGTCTTATCTATAAATAATATCCCTTATTATAAATTATTTTTCAAACTAATAATTTCGTTGTATACTATAAATATATTCAGTAAATTATATTACACTTTGAACGAAATTGATCCAAATTCTAAATTTGTTTTTTCCTTTTACATTTGCAACTTATATGCAAAAAGAATATGGATAAAAGAGAACGATGCAAAAATTAGTTAAAAAGAAATATTCACAAAGTAAAATATATAAAGTTGTGCCCAAAGACAAATAATTTTACTTTTTTTAGTGAGTTTTAACAAATACATATACTCGAGCTTCTAACAATTTGATCTAAAGCCTTAAAAAAATAGAATTTATTTTCTTTTTGCTTGCCTTTTACTTGAGTATTTTTCGTTTGTACTAACCATGTAATCAAGGACATTTATAGCCTTAAGGGATATTATGAAAGTATTTACGTAGGTCTATAAGAATATTATAAAGAAATTCTATTTATCTTTGAAGAAATACTAGTGAAAAAAGAAACTGAAAAAAAATCCTAAAAAGGTAGTTTTAAGGCGTTATAAAAAAATAGTTTATAAAGCAAATAAATGAATTTTTATTACGTTCTTATATTAATATTAAATAAAAAAATTATTAATTTTACAGCTAATGAAAATTAAAAAAAAAGTAAATTTTGAATATTAAAGTATTAGAATATATTTGTACCAAGTTCTTCTGTATCATGAATGTAGTTAGTCAGCGAAAAGAATGAATGCATGATGATTTATGTCTAAACTAAACAATCGTAAACATGCAGCAACATATTCAATTCTAAACAATTCCTTATTTTAAATGCAATTTTTATATTACAGTTTTTAATTTACTCTAACTTGAAAGATATATTTGTATTTAATACAGAAAATGTATCAGTTTGTGTATTAATCTTTTACCTTTATAAATACAATTAACAGAAGTGTATAATCTTCACAAGTAGTTATAACTCAAAAAACAAAAAGTAACATAGTTCTCCTTTCAAAACAACCATTGTGACAAAGTTTGTACCTCACGGATTTTAATACAAACTAAGTAAATGAAAAACTTGTTACTCAAATCCATCAACAAATGCTAGCATAAGTCTAAGATACTCTCTACATCCAACCTGCCATTAGAACCAACAACAGCCATACTATAAATAAAATCAACCGCTTTAATATTCACTCGTAGCAACGAGTACTAAAATGCCACTCAACAAAACCTAACGATGTGTTGCACTTTCAATAAATTATTCAATATCAAATAAAATTGAACTTCCCTTTTTATGTGTGTGGGTTGTTTTAGCAACACTTCGCCAGAGCTGTTGTTGCATTCAAATACCTAATACAGCTACTAATGCCAGTGTTATTTTCATTTCATTTATATTAAACAAATGCTATTTTTCCGCTTTTATATAAAAGAAAATTCTTATTTTTTTCTGTTTATTCCTATGATCAGATGGTGGCGAACGTATCAAATATAACAGGAAATACTTTCTTTTATATAAAGTTGTTTTTCTATTTCTTGCATTATTTTTTTTTTTTAATTCCAGTTTGCAACTTCAACCATAATGTCATTTGTATTGGGGTCTTGTGCATTTGTTATTCTTTGAAAGAATTATTGCATCTTTTGTATAGTTGTTCGTGCGCGAAATTACATAAATGTTTTGAATAAACGGTGTTGCATTACCGTTACATACATACATATGTAAGTATGTAAGTATAGACTTTCAACATAAAAGCATTCAGCAACTGATTGTGGGTACTGAAGAGCATTCAAAGATGATCAAAAATTACTTCTTTAAATCTAACTATTTATTTATCTATCTATATATCTATCTATCTATCTATCTATCTATCTATCTATCTATCTATCTATCTATCTATCTATCTATCTATCTATCTATCTATCTATCTAT